>NW_022630995.1:85954137-86554137 GCF_010015895.1 Lontra canadensis
GATATAGAAGACCAAATGACAGAGAATAAAGAAGCTGAGCAAAAGAGGGACAAACAGCTACTGGACCACGAGGGGAGAATTCAAGAGATAAGTGATACCATAAGATGAAACAACATTAGAATAATTGGGATTCCAGAAGAAGAAGAAAGACAGAGGGGAGCCAAAGGTGTATTGGAGAGAATTATTGTAGAGAATTTCCCTAATATGGCAAAGGGAACAAACATCAAAATCCAGGAGGCACAGAGAACCCTCCTCAAAATCAGTAAGAATAGGTCCACACCCTGTCTTCTAATAGTAAAACTTACAAGTCTTAGCAACAAAGAGAAAATCCTGAAAGCAGCCAGGGAAAAGAAGTCTGCAACATACAATAGTAAAAATATTAGATTGGCAGTGGACTTATCCACAGAGACCTGGCAGGCCAGAAAGAGCTGGCATGATATATTCAGAGTACTAAACGAGAAAAACATGCAGCCAAGAATACTATATCCAGCTAGGCTATCATTGAAAATATAAGGAGAGATTAAAACCTTCCAGGACAAACAAAAACTGGAAGAATTTGCAAACACCAAACCAGCTCTATAGGAAATATTGAAAGGGGTCCTCTAAGCAAAGAGAGACCCTAAAAGTAGTAGATCAGAAAGGAACAGAGACAATATACAGTAATAGTCACCTTACAGGCAATACAATGGCACTAAATTCATATCTTTCAATAGTTACCCTGAATGTAAATGGGCTAAATGCCCCAATCAAAAGACACAGGGTATCAGAATGGATAAAAAAACAAAACCCATCAATATGCTGCCTACAAGAAACTCATTTTAGACCCGAAGATACCTTCAGTTTTACAGTGAGGGGGTGGAAAACAATTTACCATGCTAATGGACATCAGAAGAAAGCTGGGGTGGCAATCCTTATATCAGATCAATTAGATTTTAAGCCAAAGACAATTAAGAGATGAGGAAGGACACTATATCATACTCAATGTCTTCTTGTTTGTCCAACAAGAAGATCTAACGATTTTAAGTATCTATGCCCCTAACATGGGAGTGGTCAACTATATAAACCAATTAATAACAAAATCAAAGAAACACATCAATAATAATACAATAATAGTAGGGGACTTTAACACCCCCTCACTGAAATGGACAGATTATCCAAGCAAAAGATCAAAAAGGAAATAAAGGCCTTAAATGACACACTGAACCAGATGGACATCATAGATATATTCAGAACATTCCATCCCAAAGCAACAGAATACACATTCTTCTCTAGTGCACATAGAACATTCTCCAGAATAGATCACATCCTGGGTCACAAATCAGGTTTCAACCAGTACCAAAAGACTGGGATCATTCCCTGCATATTTTCAGACCACAATGCTCTGAAGCTAGAACTCAATCACAAGAGGAAATTTGGAAAGAACCCAAATACATGGAGACTAAACAGCATCCTTCTAAAGAACGAATGGGTCAACCAGGAAATTAAAGAAGAATTGAAAAAATTCATGGAAATAAATGATAATGAAGACACAACAGTTCAAAATCTGTGGACACAGCAAAGGCAGTCCTGAGAGGAAAATATATAGTGATACAAGCCTTTTTCAAGAAACAAGAAAGGTCTCAAATACACAACCTAACCTTACACTTAAAGGAGCTGGAGAAAGAGCAACAAAGAAAGCCTAAACCCAGCATGAGAAGAGAAATCATAAACATCAGAGCAGAAATCAATGACATAGAAACCAAAAAAACACACAAAAAAACAAACAAACAAACAAACAAACAAACAAAAAACAAAAACCCAATAGAATAAATCAACAAAACTAGGAGCTGGTTCTTTGAAAGAATTAATAAGATTGATAAACCTCTGGCCAGACTTGTCAAAAAGAAAAGGGAAAGGATCCAAACTAATAAAATCATGAATGAAAGAGGAGAGATCACAACCAACACCAAAGAAATACAAACAAGTATAAGAACATATTATGAACAACTCTAGGCCATCAAATTTGACAATCTGGAAGAAATGGATGCATTCCTAGAGACATATAAACTACCACAACTGAACCAGGAAGAAATAGAAAGCCTGAACAGACCCATAACCAGTAAGGAGATTGAAACAGTCATCAAAAATCTCCAAACAAACAAAAGCCCAGGGCCAGACGGCTTCCCCGGGGAATTCTACCAAACATTTAAAGAAGAATTAATTCCTATTCTCCTGAAACTGTTCCAAAAAATAGAAATGGAAGGAAAACTTCCAAACTCATTTTATGAGGCCAGCATCACCTTTATCCCCAAGCAGACAAAGACCTCACCAAAAAGGAGAATTACAGACCAATATCCTTGATGAACACAGATGCAAAAATTCTCACCAAAATACTAGCCAATAGGATCCAACAGTACATTAAAAAGATTATTCACCATGACCAAGTGGGATTTAATCCTGGGCTGCAAGGTTCAACATCTGCAAATCAATCAATGTGATACAACACATTAATAAAAGAAAGAACAAGAACCATATGATACTCTTAATAGATGCTGAAAAAGCATTTGATAAAGTACAGCATCCCTTCCTGATCAAAACTCTTCAAAGTGTAGGGATAGAGGGCACATACCTCAATATTTTCAAAGCCATCTATGAAAAACCCACTGCAAATATCATTGTCAATGGAGAAAAACTGAGAGCTTTTCCGCTAAGGTCAGGAACACGGCAGGGATGTCCGTTATCACCACTGCTATTCAACATAGTACTAGAAGTACTAGCCTCAGCAATCAGACAACAAAAGGAAATTAAAGGCATCCAGATTGGCAAAGAAGAAGTCAAACTATCACTCTTTGCAGATGATATGATACTACATGTGGAAAACCCAAAAGACTCCACTCCAAAACTGCTAGAACTTGTACAGGAATTCAGTAAAGTGTCAGGATATAAAATCAATGCACAGAAATCAGTTGCATTTCTTTACACCAACAACAAGACAGAAGAAAGAGAAGTTAAGGAGTCGATCTCATTTATAATTGCACCCCAAACCATAAGATACCTGGGAATAAACCTAACCAAAGAGGCAAAGAATCTATACTCAGAAAACTATAAAGTACTCATGAAAGAAATTGAGGAAAACACAAAGAAATGGAAAAATGTTCCATGCTCATGGATTGGAAGAACAAATATTGTGAAAGTGTCTATGCTACCTAAAGCAATCTACACATTTAATGCAATCCCTATAAAAATACCATCCATTTTTTTCAAAGATATGGAACAAATAATCCTAAAATTTATATGGAACCAGAAAAGACCGTGAATAGCCAAAGGAATATTGAAAAAGAAAGCCAAAGTTGGTGTCATCACAATTCCAGACATCGAGCTATATTACAAAGCTGTCATCATCAAGACAGCATGGTACTGGCACAAAAACAGACACATAGATTAGTGGAACAGAATAGAGAGCCCAGAAATAGACCCTTAACTCTATGGTCAACTAATCTTCGACAAAGGAAAGAATGTTCAGTGGAAAAAAGATAGTCTCTTCAACAAATGGTGTTGGGGAAATTGGACAGCCACATGCAGAAAAATGAAATTGGACCATTTCCTTATACCACACATGAAAATAGACTCAAAATGGATGAAGGACCTCAATGTGAGAAAGGAATCCAACAAAATCCTTGAGAAGAACACAGGCAGCAACCTCTTCGACCTCAACCACAGCAGCTTCTTCCTAGGAACACTGCCCAAGGCAAGGGAAACAAGGGCAAAAATGAACTATTGGGACTTCATCAAGATCAAAAGCTTTTGCACAACAAAGGAAACAGTTAACAAAACCAAAAGACAACTGATAGAATGGGAAAAGATATTTGCAAATGACATATCAGATAAAGGGCTAGTATTCAAAATCTATAAAGAGCTTATCAAACTCAACACCCAAAGAACAAATAATCCAATCAAGAAATGGGCAGAAGACATTTCTGCAAAGAAGACATCCAGATGGCCAACAGACACATGAAAAATTGCTCCACATCACTCGGCATCAGGGAAATACAAATCAAAACCACAATGAGATACCACCTCACACCAATCAGAATGGCTAAAATTAACAAGTCAGTAAATGACAGATGCTGGCGAGGATGTGGAGAAAGGGGAACCCTCCTACACTGTTGGTGGGAATGCAAGCTCGTGTAACCACTCTGGAAAACAGCATGGAGGTTCCTCAAAAAGTTGAAAATAGAGCTACCTTATGACCTAGCAATTGCACTACTGGGTATTTACCCTAAAGATACAAATGTAGTGATCCGAAGGGGCACGTGCACCCAAATGTTTATAGCAGCAATGTCCACAATAGCCAAACTATGGAAAGAACCTATATGTCTATCAACAGGGGAATGGATAAAGAAGAAGTGGTATACATATACAATGGAATAATATGCAGCCATCAAAAGAAATGAAATTTTGCCATTTGCGATGATGTGGATGGAAATAGAGGGTATCATGCTTAGCGAAATAAGTCAATCGGAGAAAGACAACTATCATATGATCTCCCTGATATGAGGAAGTGGAGATGCCACATGGGGGGTTTGAAGGGTAGGAAAAGCATAAATGAAACAAGATGGGATTGGGAGGGAGACAAACCATAAGAGACTCTTAATGTCACAAAGCAAACTGAGGGGGGTTGGGGGGCAGGGGGATAGGGAGAAGGTGGTGGGGTTATGTACATTGGGGAGGGTATAAAAAATGCAAAGGTGATTTAATAATGGGAAAATTTTAAGGTGACACTATTTTGGTTTTATTTAATAATACAAATACTAATCTATGTAAACAAATGGCACAGAGGTGTAATTTTTCAAAAGCTGATGGCTATTGATGGCTATTGGTGCAATAATAAATACTAAATACTGATGGCTATTGATGCAAAGTCTCTCATGCATGGTTCACAGGACTCCAGAGACTACTAGTTCTTATTTGTGAGGGTAAAAGACAGGTGTGGACTTATGAATAAGGCAGACACGTTCACATGGCTTTACTACTCCTGACAGAGGAGTAAAGCAAACCTGAGTTTTCATGATTCATCTAAAATCTTAGCACTATTTTTTTTTTCCCTGATCCTGGACTTGGAAAAACATGTTTAACATGGTTTTAAAAAATTATACTGGCAAAAATGGGACTAAAGCTTCTGGGACCATAATGAATGCACAGGACTTTCTTTGGAAGGGTGAAATTTGACTGGTGTTCTGTGAGTCACTAGGAATCTAAGAAACACTTTACGGGATAAGTAAGGAGGAAGGGAAAAAGGATGCATCTAATTATTATGGAAATAGTACTGGATTTGGAATTATAAGTTCTGAAATGAAGTCTGCTTATTCTTTTTCAATACTGGCATGGACTAGTCATAACTTCTCTATGCTTGCTTCCATATCTGTAAAGTTAATAAGGTATCTTTGAGATTTCCAGTTAATATGGTACATTAAACCAACATCAGAGATCTGTTCATTCCACAGAGTTTTAAAATTTTCAAAATAGGTTTGAAAGTAAGAAAGGAAGATCTCCAAATAATGAAATAAAGAGAAAATAAGAAATCAGAATTTGGAGGGAGAGCTAGCACTAAGAACAGTCACGGGGCATTAGAACAAGACATATAGCTAAAGAGCTAGAGATTATAATCATGGGAGGAAAGAAGTCAAGTTATGTATGTCCCCACGCATGTGAGGTGCTAGAACAGAGGTCCTTTCAATAAACCTAGGGGTCTGAGGGGCCCAGAAATGGCCCTTCAGCCATAAAATGGGGCCCAGAAAACAACAACATCTGATCCAGGAAGAGGTATGGAAAAAAGTCAATTGCATATTAAGGATCATTGTTTGGTAGGAGGATTATATATCATCCAACCGCCTTAAGTTAAATATGCATATTAAAATTTAAGAGTAACCACTTAAAGGACAGAAATAGAACATTAATATTCCTCTTGTCTAGTAGATCAGTAATAGACAGTAAAGAAAATATATGGTAAATAAATATAGAATAAGATGGTGAGTGTCAGTTCAAACATTAATAATCACAATAAAAATAAATGCATTAAACTTATTAGTGAATTAATAGTGACAATAATAAAAATGGAATGGGAAGAAATCAGAGAGGGAGACAAACCAAGAGAAACTCTTAACTCTAGGAAACAAACTTAGGGTTGTTGGAGGGGAGATGGGTGAGGGATGGGGTAACTGGGTGGTGGGCATTAAGGAGGGCACATGATGTGATGAGCACTGGGTGGTATATGCAACTGATGAATTACTCAATTCTACATCTGAAACTAGTGATGTACTATATGTTGGCTAATTGAATTTAAATAAAAAATAGTGATAATAATAGTAATATATTAATATTCAGCTCATAAAGTTGTAAGATTTAAATGAAATAAATGCTACGTAAATGCTTATTGTTAGATACAGTGTAAAATGTTGTTCACTCTCAATCCAAGTTCAGGTTTTGTCAATAACCTTTAAAACTAACTGGAAGACTGTTCCCAAATCATTTAGAAAGTTCAGGACTCAACTTGTGTACCCGTCTCTCAGCTAATCATTTCCCATTCTCACAGCAGACAGTAATGGCAGCCTCCTGACAAGATGAAGCACCCATGTCACTGAAGGTTTCTGGGCTTAACTTCTCACCATTTGTTTAGTGTTCCTGGACTTAGGTTCGAAAAAAAAGGGAAAATGATCGATTTGGTTTCCCATTTGCTTTGTCCTTTGTTCCATCTCTTAAGGAATTCAATTTGACTTTGTTTTACAAGGTAAACATTGTATTAAACATTGTATTAAAAATACAAAGCAAAATTGGATCAAATGAAATTTGGGGGGGGTCATTAAATAACATTTGAGGTGATAATACTATTAAAAAAATACTTTGGTACTGCTTCCAGAACACAGCATCATAAAGCCTGACAGGACTGTCAAAACTGTTTGGGTCAGTGGGTTTCTGGTGCTGCCCTAGTTATTATTATCACTATTTTTTATTTAAATTCAAATTAGCCAGATCAAATGATTCTGCAGGGCCTTTGAGGTCATGGGAGGGAGTGGGGAGGATTCTGAGCAGGAGACACTTCAGGTGCCCTCTCATTGCTTCTTCAACTTGCTTGGGCTTCCACTGGGCTTCTGTGTAGAGATTTCATTTGAAAATAGTGCCAAAGCTATAAAAAGAAAAGAGAAGGAAAGAAGAAAAGAGAAGAAAAGTTAAGAAACACTGCGCCCACATTATTTGTTTTACAGATGATGAAACAGAAGTTTGGAGAAGGTAAGTGGCTTGCTCATTGCTGACAGAGCAAATAAAACACCAGGGACTAGAAATCAGTCTTTTTCTCTAATACTATCTCTGATATATTAGAGCAATGATTTTATTTTTTTCTCCTGACTAAAGGAACTGAGACATTGTGTTAAGTTCTAGGACTAAAAATATAAATAAATCGTGGTCTCAGCCCTTAGGGTTCTTTGATTCTATGAGATCAGCTAAGAGAGAAAGTTTTAGGAGGGATGGAGCCAGTAACAATTTCTAATGGAGTCATTAGAACCAAGAAGATAAGAACAAAATAAATTAAAAAAGAAAAAGAAAAAAAAATGAAAGCAAGGGGAAAGGACTCATGCTTTTAGAGCAGGTGAAATTTGACTTTATTATTGCCATGATTTTACATTTATACCATCATGGTAAAATAGATCACTATTTTTTTTTTAAAGATTTTATTTATTTATTTATTTGACAGACAGAGATCACAAGTAGGCAGAGAGGCAGGCAGAGAGAGAGGAGGAAGCAGGCTTCCCGTTGAGCAGAGAGCCTGATGCGGGGCTTGATCCCAGGACCCTGGGATCATGACCTGAGCCGAAGGCAGAGGCTTAATCCACTGAGCCACCCAGGTGCCCCTAGATCACTATATTTATATCTCACTAATATATATCTCCATATATCTTTAAGAAGAAACTAGATAAACATTTGCTAACACGGTCTAGACTAATGGCTCCAAAGTTTTCTGACCGCATGTTTCAGAGTTTCCAAGACCACACTCACTTCTGACAACAACTGCAAGTTCAGGTGGTCCCCAAGACTACTCTGAGCTTTTATAATTCATGAGAAGAATTCACAGAAGTCACTGAAAGCTGTTCTATTCAGTTATGGTTTATTACAGTGAAAGGATACAGATTAAAATCAGCCAAGGGAAGAGGCATATAGAGCAATGTCCAGGAGAATTCCAACTATTTTCTCCTCGTGGAATCATAAAAGGCACTAACTTCTGGCAATGTGTGACATTACACCTATAGTATTGCTAAGTAGGAAGTTCACCTGAGCCTCAGTGTCCAGAGTTTTTATTGGGGTTTGGTCATACCTTTTGTGTCCAATACTTCCAAAGTTTAAGTTGATACTACTGGGCCCAAAGCCCTACCATGTGTCACATTGTTAAATCTAGTGTAGCCCCAGGTCCTCAGGTAAGCTAAGACAGGGTTATCAGGCAGGACATTCCAAAAGATCATTTCCTGGAAGATCATTTCTTGCGAGCTGAGGGCAAAGGCTAGATCTCTCTTTAGATTAGGCTAATTCTTTATCTTTATAAGTTAATAAATTTTATACAAGAACTACATACAAGTACATAATGTACATTATGAAACACATAAAAATAAAACTTATTAAAAGAATATATAAAAAGTTAAATACCAAATCCAGAATAAAAAGCCTAGGTCTCATCTCACTTTGCCATAAAAAAAAATCCCTGTCTCAGTTATCTTGTCAGTAAAACGGGAACAATTAGCATGGAGCTCAATATCTGTCAGTTGTTATTATTATCCAGTGTGTATGTAAAAAAGGAAATAGAGTTTGAGAGTGTGAAGGGATAGATCTTTTCTAGGAGTGGCTGGACTGGGAAAATTCAGTAAGGGTGGGGAAAAATATAATACATTAAAAACCACCAACCACAAAGAAAAATGCTTTGCTCTGAGGAAGTTTTTAAAATTGTGCTAATATAATAGTGTATTAAATGGTGCTGAAATAGTTAGCTTAAATGTCTGGTACTAAAAAGAGTCAACTAATTTATGAAAAAGACTTAAGGAAATTAAGCTAGAGGAAAAAAAAGCTAAAAATGATGTACTATGCTTACATGTTAAAAATATTGCATAGAGGGTCTCCTGGGTGGCTCAGTTGGTTAAATGTTCAACTCTTGATTTTGGCTCGGGCCACGATCCCAAGGTGGTGAGAATGAGCCCCATGTGTGGCTCTGCACTCAGTAAGGAGTCTGCTTGAGATTCTCTCTCTCTCTCTCCTTCTGTCCCTCCCTCGGTTATCTCTCTCTGTCCCTGTCTCTCTCTGTAAATAAATAAATAAATAAATAAATAAAATCTTAAAAAAATATATCGCATAGAAAAAAGATGTAAATTAAGTATAATGAAACAGTAAAGAATGTAGAAGAAAATGGCTTTCTCAGTAATTAACTATATGGATTTCTCTGGGTCTCAGTTTCCTCACCTGTAGTTATGGAAATTGGAAAAGAGGAATCTATAAAATTTCTTTTAGCTACAAAATTATCTATGGCTACCACAAGATTTGATCCTCAATAAAGGAGAATGCATACAGAATATGTATGTGCTTTAGTTGCTAAGAAACAAGATATATTCTTTTTTCTGTAGTTTTATTTTCCTTAAGTGAAACCAAATAGCATCATTGATAAAATAATTGGTATAAGATCTGTCAACTAATGAAGAAACAATTGGGAAAATTAAGAACTAGAAAAAAAAATTGCTCATTATCTCTGAATCTGGCTAATATATGCTTATATTATTAGTGAGGTCATCAGAAAAATTAGAACAATTAAAAACAAAGCAAATGTAAAATGATGTTTGTTTTCTTTGTTAAGAAAAAACCAAACATTAGATATAAGAATATGAAAGCATAGTCTACAACAGGCTAATGGAATTAAGAGTTCTGGAAATTCATGAAAAGATTTCAAGGTAACAGATTGCATGTAAAACAAAGCTTATGAAATCAGTGGCAATATTAAATTGACTCAATTCTAAATATGTAATCCTGGACCCAGAAGAGTCAACATTGAACATATTGTAGCCTACAAACATTGTTGCAAAAGGAAGGAGACATTTTCCAGAACCTCATAACATGGAAACCAAAGATCTTAGAAATGCGAGTAGAGCTAAAGAAATACAAAAGAGCCAATAAAGTAATGAAACCCTGGAACATATGAAGAAAGAAAGTGGGAACAGCCAAATTCATAGAGCCTGGAAAAGCAAGAAGGAAAGGGAGGAGAATCTAGGATTGCCAGCATATTAACAGCAATTAAGAAAAAAATTATTGGTGATAATATAAAAGAAAAGAAATTAAATTGAGCTTAGAAAGATTCAGTTTGAGGACTGGTGAAATAGACTACACGTTTTGCTGAAACTAAAAAATATTTTATGAATTAGCCAATTCTCTATGGGAATTCAAAGTTCTCTTAGTTTTTCTTTATTTTGTCTATTTGTTTCCCAGAGTAAAAGTAAGTATAAATTAAAGGTAGACTCAAAGAACTAGATCAAGTCTCAAAATATTATCTGGCCAATTACTACAGATGCCTTCTTAAAATAGAACTGAGTTTACCGTAAGGTTATTTTTCAGAGAGTTCTGAAGACAGAGATTCTATAGCCATCTCTGGAAAGCAAGTCCAATATTAGATGGCCTGTGCTGTCAAACATTATCTTTGTCTCATCGGACTTGCTTTTATTATAGATTTAGATTACTTAGCTAATTTTCCCTGTATTTTTAAGTGGAGGAGTTCAAATATCTTTTGAGGTTTTCTTGGAGACTCGCTTTTCTGGGAGCACAAATCATAAATATACAGCCCCAAAATGGATGTTCACAAAGTGAATTCACCCCAGTAACCACAACTCAGGTCATGAAATAAGAACCCTGCCAGTACTTTCCAAGCCCTCCAGTTCTCCTTGTCAGGCACGACCACCCTGTCCCCTCAAAGATAACCACGAACCTGATTTCAAACGCTTTGGTTTAGATATGCTTATTTTTGAAATTAACAAGAATGGCTAAACCATATGTTCTTTTTTGGTAGCTTTTTAAATCGAGATATGCTTCACACAACATAAAGTTCACCACTTTAAAGTGTTCGTTTCAGTGATTTTTCTGTAGTCTCTGTTGTGCAATCATCACCACTATCTAATTCCAGAATATTTCCATCTCCTTTTCCCCACAAACAACCTGTACCTACTAGCAGTTAGTCCTGATTATATGTTTGGTTTTTTTTGCTTTTGGCTCCTTTTGCTCAAAATCATGCTTGTGAGATTCATATGCTGTGTTCAATAGCCAATATTTTTTTTAATAGAGTCTAGGGAGTAAAGTACAGGGTTTTCTAATTAATTATGGTTCCATACCAAAACTAATGGCTTAGACCCTGCTTGCAGTAGTATCAACCAGGGAGTGTTAAAAAACATTGATGTGTAGGCTCCATTCCAGATAAATAAATTATAATCTGGGGCGCTTGTAGGGGGTAGGCTGCCGCTTTGGTTGTTTTTAAAATTGTCCAGATGATTCTGTTGTGTAGCCAGAACTAAGAACTATTACAAACAACTAATCAGTAAGAGACTTAGCCTGATAAGAAGGCGGCCCTAATTACAAAGACAGTCTCTTGGACCCTCAGGCATACTGAATTAGATTCTTGAGACAGTGAGAATCTGCATTTGACAATTGACCCATGTGCTTCTCATAAGGCAGTTTCAGAAATACCGCAGGAAACCAACAATTATTTCTAAAAAAATAAAAAATAAATGACTTCATCAACAGAGGTTTCTACTGCTTTTAAACAAGAAAACACAGATGTCAGTTTAAAATATTAATACATTAAAAAGAAACTATTTTCATGTGTGATTTAATTCAAGTGATGAGAGGAAGATTATATTACATCTGCCTCATTTCTTTTAGTTTAATATCAGTCCAAAGTGAAAAACCTATTGGGAAGTAGCCTCCACCTCCGGCTCTGAGGTTAACACAGGAAATAGGTCTACTTTTTTTAGACATCAATCCAGTCTCAGTGTTGTCAACAGACTGAAATTTGCAATTTGCTTTTCATTCGTAGTGGACAACATACAAAGAATCTTCTTCACATCACCAGATAAACACATTGGGAAATTTTTAAAATGCAACCGCCAAGAAAAATGGCAAACAAAATGGAAAAGGAAAAGAAAATTCAGGAAAGGAAAAGACACCCCAAAACAGTCTGAAACAGACTTCATTATATATTGTAGTATGAAAGTAACAACTTTACATATTGATAATTAAGAACATTTTATTAGAAGCTAGAGTTGGCATCATGCCCTTGGAATGTATTTCTATCATCTGGTCCCGCTCGGGATAGTTTATACATACCCAGGGCAAAGACAGTGTTTTATATACAGTACTCTTTACATTCTCAGCTCTTAAAAATTTATCATTGTCATTATTGAAAGATATCTTCTCTTTTTGAAGTTCTCTTGATCTAGTCCATGATCATCAGTATGAATGACCTGGTCATTTTTCACCTTATCAATTGATCACTAACAATAAAATGGATTCTGTTAATTAGTATAGTAATTCAACATGTTAGATGGTATTTAGTTGTCTAAACATACTAACAATTCTAAAATAAAATTTGAATTTTAGGATAGTTTAGATGCACAGAAAAATTGTGAAAATAGCCTAGAGAATTTCTATATACCCCATATCTAGTCTCCCTTATTATAACACCATTTATTAGTATGGTACATTTATTACAACTAATGAGCCAGTATTTATACATAAAGCCTGATTTCCTTAGTGTCTACCAAATGTCCTTTACCTATTCCAGGATCCCATCTAAGATACCACATTACTTTTGTCATGTCTCCTTTCACTCCAATGGGCTGTGACTGTTTTTCAGACTTATTGTTTTGTTTGTTTGTTTGCTGTTTTTTTTTTTTTTTAATAATATTGACAGTTTTGAGCAGGGCTAGTCAGATAAGTTTTAGAGTGTCACATACTGATAAATTTTTAAAGATAATTTAATTATTAGATTCAACTAATAAATTAGAAAAAAATTGAATTAAAGTAATCCTAAAAGGAAAAAATTCTTTTGGAGATGGTTCAGACTATTAGAATCAATTCAAATAGACCTAAACAATTATATATAAACGTATATAAAGGTATAACACAAGATAGGCTACTTATGATTAATAGAATTATTGTCATTTCTAAAAATTGGAACTTAACTTTACAAATTAATAAGAAATGAAATTATTTACATTCCTCTGGGTTTCAATCTCTGTTACTGTTCTTATTTACACAGCCATAAATTTCATTTTATCTTGAGGTCTGTTTTTTAAGTTTTTACTGTTTATAAACTTGTTCACATGTTGAAGTAAAATGTATACTTGACATTTTTAAAAGCAGTCTAATAGAGCTCATTCTACTATATTAAAATATCATATTTGTCTAACTACCCCCATTGTTGAATACTTGGTTTGTTTCCATTTTTTGTAATACTACTATTAACATCCTTTCACAAGAACAACTTAAAGCTGAACCAATTTGTATTTTTTCCAGCAATGTATATAATACAAGCTTTTCTACACAGTCATCAACCCTGAGTTTTTCATATATTCTCTACTCTAGTATTTAATGCTACTTTAAATTTGCTTTGTTACACACTGTTATTATTGGAACAAAGTTGTTCATTTTTCCATGTCTCCTTGTGAAAGCTGTTTCTTCTTCTTCTTCTTCTTTTTTTTTTTTTTAAGATTTTACTTATTATTTGTTTTTCAGAGAGAGAGAGAGAAGCAGCAGCAGGGGGAGAGGCAGGCAGAGAGAGAAGCAGGCTTCCTGCTGAGCAAGGAGCAGGATGTGGGGCTCAATCCCAGGACCCTGGGATCATGACCTGAGCTGAAGACAGATGCTTAACTGACGGAGCCACCTAGATACCCGTTTCTTCTTTTTTAAATGGGTACTTGAGTGTAAAGCTTGAAATTAGATGGAAAAAATTTTATTTACTAATATCCTCTTAGGAAGAACTGCCCTTTTTGGAAAATGGGAGTTTTTAGTCAAAGGCAAATATAAGAAGAACTCTTTTGAGACTAGTGATAAGTTTATTGATTAAGAAGGATGGGGAAGAGAGAGCAAAAGCAAGAAAGAAAGGTGTATTGAAGAAATAGTGAAAGGTCAGCACTGCACATTTTGACATCTGTCTTCTATAACTTACTCAGATCTTAAAGTACTTTTACAAACTTATGAAGTGTATAATATGAACGGGTAGAATAGCTGTAGACACTACAATTGGAAAAGTAAAGGGTGGGAGGAGGGAAGAAAAAAAATAGTTTGCCAATAAAATATCGAAGGCAGAGAAACAAAAATGTGTGTGTGTGTGTTTGTGTGTTGGGTGGGGCACAATAAAATTCTCTGTCTTTTTAATTTTTTAAGCATTGTCTACTCCCAGTGTGGGGCTTGAACCCACAACCCCAAAATCAATAGTCTCATGCTCCACCCACTGAGCCAGTGTTTTTGATATCTGGGTTTAAGATTTGGGTGAGGTTTAACCTGAGTTTAGGGTACCCTGACTGCTGCCTGGATTATACATATTTTTATATTTAAAATAGCAAACTTTTTTTTTTTAAAGATTTTATTTATTTATTTGACAGACAGAAATCACAAGTAGACAGAGAGGCAGGCAGAGAGAGAGAGGGAAGCAGGCTCCCTCATGAGCAGAGAGCCCGATGAGGGACTCGATCCCAGGACCCTGAGATCATGGCCTGAGCCTAAGGCAGCGGTTTAACCCACTGAGCCACCCAGGCGCCCTAAAATAACAAACTTTTAATAGTGTGTCACATTTAGTTCTTCCTATCATTTAAAAAATTTTAATTCTTATAGTATGGAAAAATGTATCTATGTTCAATGGCATCTTCTCTTTTTTAATATCCACTAACTTATCTCCCACCCACAAAAGGAATGTATATGTTATTCTGGTTTCTTTGGGTTTTATATGTTACATTCTGGTTTCTTGTGGATTTATAACCTATTTGCTTCTTTTGAACCCATTGTAATTCATGGATATGGCTGTGGTAACAATAGATCTAAGTTAATTCTTTTTCATATCATTAAAAAAGTTCCAGGGCACCTGAGTGGCTCAGTTGGTTAAGTGCCCAACTCTTGATTTCAGCCCAGGTCTTGATTTCAGGGTCATGTGTTTAAGCCCCACACTGGGCTCTGTGCTAAGCATGGAGCCTATTAAAAAAAAAAAAAAAAAGTTATTTCACTATCTATTGTATTATTTCTGGTTTGTAATAAAATAGGTAATCATTACATTTTGAATCTATAATTGGCCATTTTTTGAAACCCCAATATTATAAACATCATGCACTAAAGCTTTTGTAATCAATTTTTATTGCAAATGAACTTTTTCAGGGACTTTTGAAAGAACAATTTGACAATTTTGCCCCCTTTCAAATGAGTTTCACTATCATTCAAAATCTGTCAGGGATTTAAACTGGTACCAAGAATCATAAAATTCAGAGCTGAAAGGTATAATAGGGATGACCTCATTCAACTTTGTGATTTAAAGGTGAGAAAATAGATGCCCGGAGAACTCAAATTACCTTCCTAACGTCACAGCTAGTGGACAGCAGAGCTAGGACAATGACCCATGTCTCTGATCAACGCAAGACATAAAATAATAAAAAAGGAACTGCCTTTTACTTTCACTATCCTTTTACTTTAAATCTCCTCACCTTTATTTTTATGCGAACCCACACTAAAATAATCTTACCTTTTATTTTTGGTGGACTTCAAACCAGCAGGTCAAAATTTTAAGAGGATGAGAGTGGAAGTTTGCCACCTACAGGTCAAAAGAAAGAAGAAATCTTGGGTTTTTCTAGGGTAAAGCTTTGATGACATTACAAAGCACAAGTGTGTTTGAAAACATCTTTTTTTTTAAAATTTTTTAAATTTATTTTCAGCGTAACAGTATTCATTGTTTTTGCACCACACCCAGTGCTCCATGCAATCCATGCCCTCTCCAATACCCACCACCTGGTTCCTCCAACCTCCCACCCCCCGCCCCTTCAAAACCCTCAGATTGTTTTTCAGAGTCCATAGTCTCTCATGGTTCACCTCCCCTTCCAATTTCCCTCAACTCCCTTCTCCTCTCTAACTCCCCTCGTCTTCCATGCTATTTATTATGCTCCACAAATCAGTGAAACCATATGATAATTGACTCTCTCTGCTTGACTTATTTCACTCAGCATAATCTCTTCCAGTCCTGTCCATGTTGCTACAAAAGTTGGGTATTCATCCTTTCTGATGGAGGCATAATACTCCATAGTGTATATGGACCACATCTTCCTTATCCATTCGTCCGTTGAAGGGCATCTTGAAAACATCTCTTTGGGAGAGTAGTTCTCAATGTAGCAAGGGAAGACCTTTCTCAAGGGGATGCTGCCCTCATTCTCATCACCGTTAGTCGACAAGTTTCTACAGTGTTTCTTTGCCAACAGTATTTGGTGTTATTTCTATAGAAAAGAATGATAGGACACTGAACAGTATGAATCCATAATTAGAAGGCCATGAAAATGTTTCTTAGCAACTGAGACCCTCTCCCTTTTTTGGTTATCTGAGCAAGCAACAAAAATCCTATAGTGATGCTTGGACCACTGGATAACCATTTGGAAAAAGTTCTTTTAGAGATTTATATCTCCTACTAAAATAAATCTCAGAGGGATTAATATTTAAATGTGAAGGATGAACAAGACCATAAAATTACTAGAATTCAGCACAGGCGACTTTAATATAATCTTGGAGTAGGGAAGCCCTTTCTAGATGTAACACCAAAGGAAGAAAATCGAAGGAAAATATATTTTATAAACATTAAAAATACAAAGAAAATCACTATTCTTTCTTAAAGATTATTTAAGTTGATATTGAATTTTCTCACAAATTAGTCAAACAAAATTTTAATAACAATACCCAGTGTTGACAGTGGTTGTGGAAAGGACACTTTAATTTGCAGACCTTTTTTAAAGCACAATTTGGCAAAAATATACGAAAAATGCTAAAATGTCCACCTAACTGTTGACCCGATATCTGTCTCAAAGAATTTATCCAAAGGATATAATCATGACTAAGAGATAAGATTCAGTAGAAGTACATTTTTATAGTCTTGTTTATATTACTAGCCAAGCTGAACTGAACTAAATGATAGGATGTGGGTTAAATAAATTATAGTAGGTTATTACACTGGCATAGTATGATGCCATTACAATTATTTTACTGAATACTATTTAATAACATTGGCGGAAATCTCTTAATATATTACTTGACAGAAGTAGGTTATATGGTAGTGTGTTTGGTATGAGCCCACTTATTAGAAAAAAACATATATATATCCATATATACATACAGGGCCTTAGATAGCTGTATACCAAATATTAATAATGGTTATTTTGGTGTGTAGTGGGAAAAGAGATTAAGTTTACCCTAGTTTACTCTAAAAATGTTCTTGAAGAATGATGGAAATAACTTAAAGATGAATGTACTTTAAACAAACTCCCAGGATGGAAGTGTGAATAGAGAGGAGAAAATGTGGTACATAAAGATAAAAAGAACGAGGTCTGGCTATGAGGAAAGAAACAAAAGTACGGAGGAAGAATGGAGGTACAAGAACATGCAATAAAATTGACAAAGGACACAGTGAAGTAAGAGCTGGTACATCATGATCTAGAAGCCTGGAAGTAGGGCCACAAAGCAGCCCAGGTAAATCAGCAGGCTTGCTACTTGTTCAACATGGACTTTGTTATCCTGAGAGTCAATCTAAAACAGTTTGAAAGTATTCTAGTTTAAAGAGAGACCTCAGCTGTCTAAAAAGCTCCATAAAAACATATTGCTAAAAGGTCACAGGTGAAAACTCATTTTAAAATAACAAAGAAACTAGAGTTTTTAGAATGGCTCATTGAAAAGTATTTTAAAATGTTTGAGGGTGTGTCAGTAAAATATGTGTTTTTTAAGTCTCAATATTTTTACATACAGAAGATAGAGCTAACCAAAATTCATTTGATTTTCACCCATTATTATTTTTTTAAACATGTATTTATTTATTTAAGTCATCTCCACACCCAACACAGGGCTCAAACTCACAACCATAAGATCAAGAGTTCCATGACTATTTTTTTAAAGATTTTACTTATTTATTTGAGAGAGAGAGAGTGAGTGAGAGAGAGAGAGAAAAAGTGTATGAGTGGGGGAGGAGTAGAGGCAGAAGGAGAAGCTGACTCTGTGCTGAGCAGGGAGCCTGATCTGGGGCTCCATCCAGGGACCCTGGGATCATGACCTGAGTTGAAGGCAGCTGCCTAACCAACTGAGTCAGCCAGGCACCCCTGAGTCCCATGACCATTGATGAGCTAGCCAAGAGTCCCTGATTTTCACCCTTTAATGAATAGTATGCTCCTAGATTACTTTCTACTCTATCAAAATAGACTGATATTCTGCATATTTGTATAGTATACAATATTTGTATAGTTATGTTTGTTATTTGTGTACCCATTAGTTTCTAGAGGAGTGATATTCAAACTTTTTTGATCATATATATATGTTCTACCAAGCTAATATATGTAAACTATATAACCTAAAGAAAAAAGTTAAAATTTAAAAAGAAGGCAGTAGAAATTCTAATACATTCCTCTTGCACCACCTTGTACCTTCCTGTCTGTGCATCTGCCCTTCTTCGGAGACCACTGGCTGCCATTAGGGTCTCTCAAGACCCACTGCCAAACTATACTGTGTATCTGGGCAAGACCCTTAGCCTCTGTGTCTCAGTTTATTTGTAAAATGAAGATAATAAAAGAGCCTGCCTCATAGAACTGTTGTGACGATTACACAAGCCAGTGCCTGGAAAGTGCTCCCTATCATGCTTGGCATGGGAAGTACTCTGTAGTGGTAGATAAGATCTGTGACTGACACTTTGCAAGGAACAATCCTTCTTAAGATGATTGCTAACTTAAAGTTGATTATATCTGGTATTTTGGGACAAAATACATGGAGATTTGTTCTTCCCTTATTCTTCCTTATCTCTGTACTCTTTTTCTACATTATCTCCTTGGCCTGGAGTGAAGCACATGGTATTTCATATTTTTACCAAGTTGCAAAATATATTTTCCTGAACGTGTGGATTCAGTTTCCCCAAAGAAGGATAGCAATTACTTTTATTAAAAAGACCATTTCTTCATATTCTATTTAAGTTATAGCCATGATCATC
The DNA here is from genome assembly GCF_010015895.1 of Lontra canadensis. Lineage (NCBI taxonomy): Eukaryota > Metazoa > Chordata > Mammalia > Carnivora > Mustelidae > Lontra > Lontra canadensis. The sequence goes on from NW_022630995.1 coordinate 85,973,396, forward strand.
AATTTCTGGCTGTACGTAATAATCATACAGGAAGCTTTAAAAACCCACACACCCAGACCCCAATTCCAGACCTTCTGATTTAATTTGTGTAAAGGCTCCCCCAAGTGATACTAAAGTGCAGCCAGGGACTAAGGACCATTGAGCGAGGGGAAAATGATCACTTCATATCAGCAACACTCAGTCTTGGCTACATATTCCAATCACCTGGGGAGCTTTTAAAAATACCAATGGCTGGTGCCCTGATCTCAGACTATTAAGTATCTGTGGATGTGGTCAGGACATTAGCAGTCATAAAAGCTCCCCAGTTGATTCTTATTATGTGACAACATGATTCAGAACAGAGAACACACACACACTTCAAGGCAGGCTGATTGAAGAGTGTTGTGGTCTATAATCATCTGTCGCTTCCTCTTGAGTCTCCCTAGCTTGGGCTTGGCTTTGCTTCTTAGGCCACCAGATCCATTTCGGAGACAGCAGTCCTGCCACTCTCAGAAGTGGCCACCAGGGTCAGTAACTATTTAAAAGGGTAAAGCACTACACCAAATCTAATATTATTAATTTTTGTCATTATTATCCTCTCTCCTCCAGCCATCTTGAAACATGAAATACATCTTGCCTAGTACTCTCCTCTCCTATTGCTCTTATCTCCAAAGTAGGCACGCTGACCCTTTTTGTTCATGGCATTATATCTAGTCATTATAAAGAGGGCAAGGGAGGAAGGGGCACAAAGGAGAACCACTAAAACTGTAAAGCTAGAAAGGAATAGAAATCTCAGGAAACTGCTTTATAACAAGGTTTAAAATGCTTAACTTATTTCCCTAGATATTTGCATGCAGTTTATATTGAGTTATGTTATCTTAATGCATATTTAATATAAACCTCAAAGTCACTTTAAGAATAACAGATAAATTTCAGAGAGCTGAGGTGACTTGCCCAAGGTCACACAGTGGTCAAAGTCAGATTATGAAAAAGTTCTTCTAGTTTAAAGTCTAATGTTTATCTGACCGTACTACAAGTACATCCTGGAAGTTGATAGATCCCTCCTTTTTATCATTCTTTTATTATGGAAGGGAGAACCTTCAGCTGGTCCACAAGAAACTGATCTGTTGCTTCCAGAACCTGGAGATAAGGTTTAGTTCTGGGGGTTTTAACTAACATCACGAAGTGGGTGATTGTGGTTATTAGATAGCACTACAAAGGAGATGTCTCCCAAATCAGTAAGTCAACATTTGGAGGGGCCACAGGATGCTGCCACCAGAGAGCAAGTCTGAAATACAACTGAGTAAAAAGAAAGCAGTGTCTCATTAACTTAACATCTGAATAGAGAGTAGGACGACCGAAGAGAGCAAAAAGCTGAACTTCCTGGGTAGTGGCAGGTGTCCAGCATTGTTCTGAATAGTGCTGCGTCAGAGGTGATGGTTCCTTGGCTTCAACTCCAGCCTCAACAAGCAATGTTCCTAGCTTCCCAGAGACTTTTAGACACAGAAGACAATTCTTGATTCAGTTCATAGGAGTATTCTACTTTTTCTAGTAGTTATGTTACAGATACAAATAGGAAGTTAGCATCTTGGTTTATACAACAACTTTCTATGAATTTGGTTAGTACAAGTTAAGAGTTAATTCCTCTGGTGATGATTACCTCCTGTTAACTTGACAAAAGCTTATGGGCCTGGAAAGCTATGCTCATGGAAACCCTATCTTTTGGTGACTGTGAAGCACTGGCACTTTGATAGACCCTGGACTTCTCTGATCCACCATTGCTTTCCCCCAACCAAACAGAGCCTTGTAGAGTCAGTGGCATGAACTAGCAAGCCAAACACTGCACCTGAAATTAAATGAGTCATTAATGGCTTTCTAAAGTTCCAGAGGGTGACTCTAATGTTATACTGGTCTGTGCTTTATATAGGAAAGTCAACCTTTGTAAAGTTTGGCCATTTATGTCAGTATCTTAAAAAAAAACTTTTGATATAGTACAGATCTCTGTTATGGAAATTTAGAAAGGTTCGTGAAAGAGATTCTGTTTTTAAGTTCCTGGGAAAGACACTTACTGCCTTCACCATGCTTTCTGTGGACTCTATGTGCTCCTGTGTTCCTTGTAATTTCATCCAATTCTTTTCCAAGTTGTGTTGTCATTCCATAACCTGTTGTCATCTAATTTCTGAGATCTTCATTTTTAATGTGTGTTTTTTCAAAAACTTCAATCTAAATTATTTAACTCATTTAAAAATATTTTGATCTATGTTATAGCTAGAGTTTTTTCTTGTGAGTTTTCACGGTCTGTTAAAAATTCTTCATTTTAATCTCTTTTCTTGTACTAAAGTCATTTAATGTTAACTAGCATTTTTTTTTCTCATGTCCAAATTACATGGATTTTTGTGGATACTATCATATGAGGGATTTCCTATGGAGATGTGGGTGGGCCACAGTCAATTTCTCAGTTTCATGGCTCATGGTCTCTCTCCTATTATAAATGAAGAACCAGAAATAGAAATAGAATGTAACCCTTCTCTATTTGTCAAAGCTAAGACTGGTTGGAAAGATTTTCTGCCTTTATTTAGCTCTGTGTGTCCTAGAAATCTATAAACCTTGCCTTCAAAATTACATTTCGTTTCAGAGATCATTTCATTGAGGCTGCTGACCACCAGCCTAATATAAAATGACTTGTTTTACCATTCCCAATGTAAATTTTCCCTCTCCTTTATTCCATATGTTCCTGTCCTGCTCTATTTTATTTCTTTCCAACATTTTTTCCTCATAGTGTAACTCAGGTTCCTGGAAGGAAGCATGTGCTGGATATTTCTGATATTCTTCAGAGCTTAGATCACTACAGCACTAGTCAATTCTATCTACACATACACATAAAAGTGGGTTGTTTTGCATTTTTGCTCTTGCTTTGCACTCACCCAGAATGCGATGCCCATAAGCTACTTCTCAAATCTGTTTACCCATATTTCCATTCATGTGGAGTCCTTTCAACCCTTTTGGGGACTACAGCTCACAATGACCTGTCAGTAACCCCTTCACTCTTGCTGCTTCCCACTTTCTTGCTCCTGCATCTGTCCAGTGTCTTAGGCAGGCAGATATACCTGCCCATTTCCTGAATATGTAGGGATTCCATTGCTGGAATTTGTTACAGGTTATTTTTTTAAAAGCCAGTTAACCCCTGGTCCAGGAAGGGTTATTTATCTTTGGGAAGACTGGCTATAATGTGGATGTAAGATAACCGCAAACTTCTCTGTAGTTTATATTAAAGAAGCAGATTGGTCACAAAGATGTCAACACTTCTTTGGTCTTTGAGAAATGTCTACCTGCTTATGCACAGGGTTTCTTGTTAAAACCCACTTAGTTAAATGAATCAAGTTTATGTGAGGGACTGTCCTCTGTAAGAACAGAATAGTTCCTTGAGTAATTAAAACTTAAAGGTATTCCTTGTAAGAATTAGAAAAATAGCTCATAAACCACATAATAGTACAAAGTTTTTTACAATCTGAAAACAAAATGAACTTATAAAGTTTGTATTAAAATGAGACTTCTAGTGTCAAAGGAAAGTATTTATAAGATTTTACTAAACATTTAATAGTACTAAAGCATGCAAATACCAACTTCACAAAAAAAAATCTACTATATAAAATGAGATGAGCATCTACATTAATATTAGTGGCACTCATAATCTTCATAATATTTTAACAAAAACTAAGTGTTAATAGTACACAGATGAGTAATCAAGTATCAATACCTACACAAGTAAAATAATACTTTATTTTAAAAAGCAGTTCAACTCTTAATGTTGTTAGATTCTAGCTTGGAACAAAGCTGGTATATATAACTGGAATGATTATCTGTGCAAGGTTTTCATGTGACCACATTTAAGACAACCACTAAACCAAAAGTTATATTATTTTACCAGAGTGGAGGATAACCAAGTTGTGTTTTCTAATACATTTAAATCACCCTATAAACTACACATTCTTTTCTTGTTTTGTTGCTGTTACTTTACAGAAAAAGCTTCCCTTCACAGTTAATACTTAGAAATACACTTTGGAGCCAGAGAAAATCTTAGTGTAAACTCCAGCTCTTCTACCTATTAGCTTTAAGACTTTGGGTAAGCTTCTTAACCTTACTAAACTCATTTCCTTATCATACAATGGAGAAAATAAATGTTTCAAAGATTGAGATAATATGTGTTATAGGATGAATTGTGTCCCTCCCTCCCCCCCCCCATTCATATGGTGAAGTCCTAATCCTCAGTACTCAGAATGTGACTATACTGGAAACAGGTTCTTTAAAGAGGTAATTAAGTTAAAATGAGGTCATTAGGGAAGGACTTATCCATTATGACAGTGTCTTTATGAGAAAATTAGGACACAGATAGATAGATAGGGAAGACATTGTGAGACAAAGGGAAAAGACATCCATTTACAAGTGAACTGGAAAGAGGCCTCAGAAGAAACAGACTCTGACAATACCTTGATCTCAGAGTCTAGGTCCCAGAATTGTGAGAAAATAAATTTCTGTTGTTTAAGCCCCCTAATATGTGGCATTTTGTTATGGCAACCCTAAAAAGTTAATACAACATGTAAAGACTTTAGAATAGTGCCTGGAACACCATAGGTAATCAATAACTTCATTACTACTGTTATTATTTCCCCAGAGCTTTTCTAATTTTCAACTCCACACATAGTTCAGTTCTTAAGATGTTCATTTAATGGCTTAGTGGCAAAAGAGTAAGACTTTGTTGGGATACACAGAATGCTATGGACTCTCAGCATCCTTGCATGTTCTTGCTGGGTTTGAGCTCTCTTTTTCCGGGCCATTTCTCAGGGATGTGTTTCCAGTGAGTAACCTTGAACGATGACATAATATCTCACTCCAGACCAAGAACAGGCTTACTTCCGCTTACTATAAAAGCTGTGATTTGCCTGAATTCAAGACCTTAGGGGACATGACTGAGGTCAGTAGCACAGATTGGTTTCATCCTGTTGCTCAGTCTGTTGATAGCAGCCTTAATTAATTGCTCTATGAAACCAACTGAATAGATCTGATATTGACTAAACAACCTGTTTATCAGATTAATCAGACTAATAAACAGAGTGGCATTCTTCCATGAAAATTCAAGTCTGGCCAAGAGCATTTCAAGTTAAGAAGTGAGTAGTTGGAAGAGGCCATCCATTACGGGCTCTGAATGACACGGCATATTTTCTGTGTATGCCACCAATGCAAGGACCTGACCTATCTTTACCCAGTCCGTGTCTCAGGCTTGTGTTTACATTGAGCAACCTTGGGGCATGAGGTAACAACTCCCCTTGGGCAAAAAACAGGATTGTTTCCAGTTACTATAAAAGCAATCAATGCCCCAAGCTCAGTGTTCCTTTTCTGTAACACAACCCACTTTGTGTGCCCGCTTCCATCACTTGCCTTTTATGTTGCTCTTATGGGGCTCAGAGAAATGGGAACTGATACAAACCAACAAGAAGCACTAGCTACTGCTTTCATCATGAATATCAAAGTGCACTGTCTCTGATCCACGTGTCTCGTGTATCTGTTGCATACCATGAAATGGTAACAGGCTAACAGATAAGTTGGGTGAAATCTCAGACCCTGCAGTTATTGACAGACATCAACAATTTTCTTCTTGGTAAATGCTGGCACTATGACTTGGCTTGATTTATTATTAGGAAATTTATTATTAGCATGATACATTACAAAATCTTACTTTCCAAAGACTTAGCCAATAACACTACAAAAATAAAAAACCCTCTGTTTCCTGTGAATTTAACTGTCTGTGTCCAAGTCCAGTAATAATTTCACTGTCTGTTTGAAGTACTAATAGTACTAAATCCAAAGCTCGGCGCCATGCCTCGGTCTTTGGTATAATGACGTCATAAATGCTTGGAATCTGTTCCAGTTTACTTGAAATGCCTGAATTAAAAAATCCACTATTTAGTTTACTATATTCATTCAAGATGTAAGATGAAGGAGAACCAGAATCTGTGGCATTTTGTAGACGCTGTTGAATGAATGTGCTGGCTTCAAATTCTGATGAGCAACTGGCTGTGTTATATATGAGAGTTGAAAGGTATTTGTGCCACCCATTTGCAAGGCATTTAAGCACAGTTGATCTGTATAGTGCCAGAGAGGAGGCCAGCCAAGAGGAAGTATTAGGAAGCCATCCTGAACAAACGTGGTTTCTTCTACTCAGTGATTGCTCTGCAAGAATCTGAAGGTGGCTAAGGCACAAAAATTCAACTGCACCACCTCCAAGGAAGACCTTTTGCTCTTTTAGAGCATAATACAGACGATAGGCACAAGTCCAGAATCTATCTTCTTTGGTTTGCATCTGTGCAGTGACTGGGCTAGTGAGCACCACTGTAACCAGATTAATTCCTTCCATTTTTATCACGATTGTGATTACGTTGATCCTATCTATGACATCTGAAGGAATACTTCTCCAGAAGGTCACAGAGACCCCACTGCCCACACAGTTTTCATTCACTTGTGTGATGTAGGTCACCTGTACTGCTCCCGAAGCTTCTGCAAAAGCCTGCATCACACTGCTATTCACTGACCCAAGTACCAACCGCTTACTGTGTATGCACTTTTCAGTTAAGTGTTCAGACACATTTCCTTGTACCAGGACAAGGTTCACGTTGAACTTAATTAATACCTGTAAGACATAATTTGTCCACAGTTCTTCTGTGGTGTCTGGTTGAACCTTCATGCTTTCCAGTACTGTGTTAATATTTGTAGCCTTATTAAACCCCAGGTGCCGATAATTCTCTGTGAGGTCACCCTCAATGAGAAGAATCCGGATAGGCTGATTCTGTAATTCCTTGATCAGAGTAGTATTAGATATTGATATAACAGTGATAAATCCTGGACAGACACAAGAATAACTTTCAGGTACACCTGGTAAACAACAAATGAAGACTCTGGAAATGTCAAACCTAAATGGCATCATACGGCTGCCTTGCTGCATACTTGCGTTCTGATACTGCAGCCGTACTGCTTCATCTACTAATTTCATGCTATGGTGATCTCCGTGACTCAAACCCATCTCCAACTCTACTAAATCACTGCATCTGTAAGTACTGGGAGTAGCTCCACCATGTTGTTCTAGAAATCCATCTGGTTTGTTTATCCACTGATTATCATCTGTCCTATTAAAATGCCTACTGTGGATTAGTATTGACTTTCCATAACGGCTGCCTGTGAGCAGACTGTTTTGCAGACTTTCAGGATTTTGTAGTGTATTTTTATCTGCTTCAACTTCAGCCTGAGATCTAAAGAGTTTAGTTGATCTAACAGGTACCCCAGCAAGACTGTAAAAGGTCAGTGATGGAGAGGCAACATCTTTGAGATCATGATCTTTCTGTAAACCAGTATCGGAAGGGATTTGTAGAAAAGGACACAAACTGACACTAGATGTTTCAAGTCCAGAAAATGTCTTAGTGCTGTTTATATGGTCAAATACACTGTGGACAGGTACTTGAAGGGAAACTACCTCTTCAATGCAAGAGTTCAAGCCCTCTGACATTGCAGACACTATTAATGAAATGGGGACACCTAAATGGAGACATTCTTCAGCAGCACTGCTCCAGGCACCGATGAGAAACAAAAGAGTACTGGTTCCAGTTTTATATGTGTTATTTTGTGCTTGAACTGCTTCATTGAGAAGTTGTCCCACTGCACTGGTTAAATCCAAACTTTCGAGAAGCCTTACTGTTGAACTGATTAACACACTTTCATGACACTCTGCATCTATAATAAATTTAGATAATTTTAATGGACCTAGGAAAGTTCTTCCTGTTCCCGCAAATGATGAAAGTTGTTGAAGTCCCACGTGCCTTCTTTTATTTACGACCCTGCAAGCCATCACCATGAGTCATCATCTGCAAATGAAATAAAAACTTGGAGATTTATTCAGTGTAATTCGTGGTTATAATTGCTTATAAAAGAAAAATCAGATATCGTCCCTGCCTTTGAGGGGTTTCTGGTATGTACAGTTTCCATTCAATAGGGTCAGTGCAATGATAACAGTACTATAATGATATTTCGATAAAGGTATGGGCATGTGGGGAAGGAATACTTCATCCAATAGGGGAACTGGATCATGTAGGCAATGATTCTGGTAGCGTTCCCAAAAGAGGACAATGCTTGAAATGAGTCTTGAAGAATAATTTGAAAGAGTCAGCAAGTTGAAGGAGGGGGTAGTAAATGCACATATATGTGAAAAAACAGTGTACTGGGGTAATATAAGTAGTTTAATTTTATAGAAATATGAAGAAAGTAGTAGGAAATGGAAGATGAAGCTCTAGAAGAGAAAAAGGGTTGGAACATGAGGGGCATTATGTGCCACATCAAACCTGATCCTCTAATGGGAACCACTTAAGTGTTTTAAGTAGGGAAGATTAAGAAACAGCTTGATATAGAGTTTGAAAGCATGTGCTCTAAATCTAGAAGTCTGGATTTGAACTTGGCTCTCACACTTACTAGCTCTGTAGACTTCAGCAAGTTACCTAACTACTCTACTCTGTCCACATCTGAAAAATAAGGACTATAACAGAAACTACCTTGTAGGGTTGTTATAAGGAGTAAAGGACTACAGTGTTCAGAACAACTCCAGGCACATAATCCCTTCTGAGTACTACTGTGACTACTGCTGCTGCTGCTAGTGTTTTGGATAGATTACCGTTCTGACAGCATGGAGAATGAACAGGGTAGGTGCCTCGCTGGAGGCAGAAAAGCCAGCTAAGCATTATCTGTAGTTATCTAGATAGGGAATGTGGAAGAGGGATGCAGGTGAGAGGATGGACTAGGTTACTGATTAGAATGCAAAGGGGGAAAAACTATTATTTAAAGGGAAGTTCAAAAGCAATTGGGCTTTTTCCACATACTATTTAAAAATCCACAACTAAAACCAGTAAGACTTAAAGAGAGAAACTTTAGTCCAATAAAAAGAACTTTTTAACAAAGTACCCCTTATTTGAAAAGCTGTCTATAATAAAATGACCTATCTTGCAAGGTATAAGCTCTCAAAGACTAGAACTAAAATTGTAGATAATATAAACTCTTCCAACTCCACGACTTTATAATTCTTTGAACGATATTTTTTGTCACAATCTTTTAAATCCAAAATATCAAAAAGCAAGCAATTCAGAGTTTTGCTTTTCATCTGATAAATTTGTTCCTATAATACCTGGATTCATCCTTGAAACTGAGGAGTGCCACTATTCAAGATACCTTAAGATCAGGAGGAAGCCATAACACAACTATTCCTCAAAAGTAGCCTCCTATAAGCTTTCAAGAACTAAGGGGAAAAGCTAATATAGCCAAGGAGAAGGTATAAAGATGAACTGTTTGTACTCAGTTTCAAATGCAAATGCTCTTTTGTGAAAATTTCAATTCTATAAAATAAAAATCAAACTCTTGATACATCCAGGCATATCTCATTTGATATGGCACCAATATATACTCTAGGACTCATACTCTAATCTCAAGACCCATTGTATCTTCAAATTATCTGATCTTACCATGTTTTCGCTGTCCCTCACTCCTCACCCCCATACTGTCAATTCTCTACTTATCCAGTTTAAATTCCTATCTGTCAATTATTACAATCACTCCCTTGCACATATATCCTCAAAAATCCTTATCCCACTTCAAGTTCACCCTACTCACCTTGCAAAGTCATCAATCTTGATGAAATCCAACTTTCTGTCTACTCCACACTCACCTTGTTGCAGCTGAAAATAAACACAAAAACAAACACAACCATGCTGTATCATTTCAAACCTCAACTGACCTTATTGTTGCTTGGCCATCTACTTCCCCAGTTCATTTATAAAAGGTTATTGCTTTGGAGGTTCTATTTCTTAAAGTTTTGCCTACCCCGAGTACAAAAGATATTCTTCTATACTTCTAAAAACATTATGGTTTTTATGTCTATGTCTTATGTCTATGGATCTACCTTTTCTGGACATTTCATGTAAACAGAATCACACAATATGTGACCTTTTCTGTCTGGCTTCTTTCACTTAGCATAATGTTTTTGAGGTTTATCCACATAATATTACGTATCAGTACTTCATTCCTTTTTATGGCTGAGTAATATTCCATTGTATGTATGTATCACCTTATTTACCTGTTGATGGACATTTCAGTTGTTTCTATCTTTTGACTACTGTGAATTGTGTTACTATGAACATTTGTGTACAAGTGTCTGAGTATGTTTTCAATTCTTTTGGGTATACACCTAGGAGTGGTCACATGATCATTTTATGTTTAACTTTCTGAGGAACTGCCAAACTGTCTTCTATAGCAGCTAAATCAGTTTACTTTCTCACTAGCAATACATGAGGGTTTCAATTTTTCCACATCCTTGTTGTATTGATTTCCTAGAGGTGCTGTACTGAATTACCAAAAGCTGGGTGCTTAAAACAATGTATTTTTATTCTCTCATGGTTCTGGAGTCCAGAAGTCTGAAATCAAGGTATCTGCAGGGCCTTGAATCTTCTGAAGGCTCTAGGGAAGGCTCTTCCAGTTTTTAGCTGGCTCCTGGAAGTCCATGGCTTTTCGTAAAAAACTATCTGCTTTTTTTTCATATGGTTTTCTTAAAAGGACACCATTCATTTTATTTAGGGTCAACCGTAATCTGGCATGACCTATCTTAAATAGCTACTTATATAAAGACTCTATTTCCAAATAAAATCATTCTGAGATTCTGGATGGACATGAGTTTTGGAGCGAACACTACTCAACCTAGTATGCTCACCAATACATATCTTCTGTTTTATGTTTTGTCTCTGTTTTTTAAACAATAGACATCCTATTAGAAGTGAAGTGATATTTCACTGCAGTTTTGATTTGCCTTCTCTAAAAACTAACGATGATAAGCATCTTTTTCATGTACTGGCTGGCCATTTGGAGAAATATCTATTCAAATCTTTTGCCCATTTTAAAATTGGTTGTCTTTTTGTTGTTGAACTGTAAGAATTCTTTGCATATTCTGGAAATTAGGACCTTATCAAAATACAATTTACAAATTTTCTCCCTCTGTAGGTTGTATTATCTACTTTTTTGATAATCACTTTGATGCATTAAAGTTTCCCATTTTAATGAAGCTGAATTTGTCTTTTTTTTTCCTTTTGTTGCTCATGCTCTTGGTGTCATATCTAAGAATTTATTGCTAAATCCGAAGTCATAAAGATTTGACCCAGCGTTTTGAGTTTTATAGTTTTATATCTTATATTAAGTTCATTAACACATTTGATTTTTGTATATGGGATGAAGTAGGAGTCCAACTTTGCATTCGGATGTCAAATTGTCCCAGCATCATTTGTTGAAAGACTATTTTTCCCAATTGATGGTTTTGCATCTTTGTCAAAAGTCAATTTGGCAATAGATTTTGGGTTTATTTCTAGACTCTCAATTCTATCTGATTGATCTATATGTCCATCCTTAAGCCAGGACCACATGATCCCATGACCCTGAGATCATCATGACTTGAGCTGAAACCAAGGGTCATATGTTTAACCGACTGAGCCACCTGGTGTCCAAGGACCACACTTTCTTGATTACTACAGCTTTGTGATGGGTTTTACACTGAGGGAGTGTAAATCCTCCAACTTAGCTCTTTTTGTTTTAGCTTTTACATTTATATTTATAATTCTTCTTAAACTGATTTTTGTAAATGGTGTGAGGCAGGGGTCATTTTGCTTCCTCCTGGATATCCAGTTGCTCCAGAATAATTTGATGAAAAGACAAGCTTGAAAGGACTGGCGTTTTGCATGTTTTTTAATTTCTAACATGTTCTGAGAGCTTATTAAGTATGAGCCACTTTACATGCACTAGGTAATACAGTTCTCATAATATTATGAGGTATGTACATATTTAACCTATTAAAATGAAAAACAGATAAGTAACATACCAAATCTCAAAGCTAGTAAATAATAGATTTGTCTAACGCCAGAGTCCCATGCTATTAACTACTAAATAACAGTGCCTTCTGGCTGTCCCTCTACCCAATGTGATAGAGATTCACCTTCTCTCCTGCAGAATTTTCTGCTACATTTCCACTTCCAAGCCTTCTTGCCTTCTTCCAAGACTGTTTATATCCTTAAAATGGATATGCCCTTTTTCCCCCCAAGCATCAGAATCTCTGTTTATGGTTTCCTCTTTATACTAAGTTTAAATCACAACATATTACTGTATTAACGGAAAACTTATAGGGAATGTAGAGCAAAAGGAAAAAGTCATGGGCTATTTCAAACTTATTCAAACTTTCAAAGTCTGTGTTTAATTTATGTGAAAACAGTTTTCCCAGAAAAGACATGAAATTATTTAAACAAAACTAATCTACAAGCAAAAAGTTACATGAAACTGATCTCAAAATATTCAATTATATCACTTATATGTGGAACCTAAAAAACAAACCAAACAGAACAGGCAAAAACAGACCCATAAATACACAGAACACACTGGTGATTGCAGAGGGAAGGGGTGTAGGGAACGGGCAAAAAGGGGTGAAAGGGAGTAGGAGGTATAGGCTTCTAATTATGGAAGGAATAAGTCACATGGATGAAAGGAAGAGCATGAAGAATATAGTCAATGGTATTGTAATAACATTGTACGATGGCAGATGGTAGCTACACTTGTGATAAGCATAGCATAACATATAGAGTTGTCGAATCAGTATGCTGTACACCTGAAATGAATAGAATATTTTATATTTAATAAAATATGAACAAACAAATATTCAAGAAAAATGCTATTTCAGCATTTGAAGACTCTATTCCAAGTTCCAGCAGCAATTTAAAAAAAGTCTTAGCATTCCTAAGTTGGGAAAAGCTCCTAAATAATTATCTTGTAAAGATTAATTAATTACCATAAAATAAAAATGCAAACAAAAATCCCTCATCTTCTAAAAAGTTGAGTAACAGGCATGGTGAAATAGGTAATTTCAAAGGAAAAAAAAAAAAACTTTTCTTGGCATTGAATTGACACTCTGATTTTTGTTCTGCCATACATCAGCACCAGTGTTTTCCACAAACAGCTGTTTTATTATTGGATTTCCTAACAACTTTACTTGCCAGCTTAATGTTTCTTTAACTTTCTAAACGTGTAACAGAAGCACAGACACACTACTTTACTGGGTTTTGACATCAAAAGCACCCTTCTTTTCCTAGTATGATGTCTAGTCCTGTTTAAGGCATTTGGTCTAGAATACCAAGACATGCAATACTTTTCAGGAGTTGAATTTTTAAAAATATTAATATTTTCTGACAGGTATGATTAGCTTTCTTCATTATCAAAATGAACAGTTTGTATATTACCAGTCTTTCCCAATATAGCAGTCTAATCATATTCCATTACTTAAAAACCTTCAACTTGGAACATAAAAGTTTTTACTCCTTTGTCTGACACAGGATCCCCTTTTAAAAAATCAGCTCAGGTCATTTCACTCCTCTGCTCAAAATCTTGCAAAGCCTTCCCATTTCACTAGGAATGAAAATCAAGGTCCTAATAAGCCCTAATAATCTGCACTCCTCCCTCTTACCCTTCTTTTGTTTCCTACTACTCTATCCTCAAGCAGTCTGTAAGTCATGCTCCCTAAATTAGAGTTTCTGTTCTAGTTATTCCCTCTTTCTGCGATGTTCATCCCTGAGAAATCTGTTGCCTCACCACCTCTAAATATTTACTCAAATTTTCTCTTTTCAGTGAGGCCTACCATGGAGCACGCTATCTAATATCATGAACTCCACTTTTCCCTCTACACTTGGATTCCCTTTAACTGCTCTACTTCCTTTATTCCATAACACTTACCACTTTATAAAGTAGTACAAAGTTTAGGTATGTATTTATTATGTATGACCATCTCCCTCTGTTAGAATGTAATTCTCAGGAGGACAATTTTAGTCACTGAGGTATACCACGTACCAAGAATATTGTCTGACACACTGCTGACAATAAATATTTGGTGAGCACATGGTTTTCACCATAGTTGCTATCTTAACTTTAAGTACAAAACTGACAAGATTAAACAGAGGCCATTGTCAGTATTACTCCACCAAAATTTAAGTTCCAATCACCTTTACAGTTGACATAATTCCTATTTGGTACTGCCTTAATTGAGACCCTTTAATTGCTTCCAAAATGGTTCCTCCTTCACATGGTTGTCAGAATTATCTTTCCAAAACACAAACCCAATCAAAGTACTCCACTGCCTAAAATCATCTATTTATCTTAGAAAATAAAATCTTCACTCCTTAGTTTGACACAGGTGTCCCGTAATCGGACCTCAACATAATTTATGACTCATTTCCCACCTTTCCTTATATACCCTAAGATCTTGAGACACATTAGAACATACATTTATTTTCATATTTACACATGCTATATTCATATTTGAATATCCTACCCTTTCTTCACCTTGGCAAATGCTATATATTTTTCATGACCCAAGGCAAATGCCACATTTTTAAAATGTTATTTATTTATTTGAGAGAGAGAGGGAGAGAGAGGGAGGATGAATGGGGGAAGGAGCAGAGGGAGGAGAAGCAGATTCCCTGCTGAGCAGGGAGCCTCCTGCAGGGCTCCACATTTTTTTTTTTTTAAGATTTTATTTATTTATTTATTTATTTATTTATTTATTTATTTAGCAAAGATCACAAGTAGGCAGACAGGCAGCGGGGGAGGAAGCAGGCTCCCTGCTGAGCAGAGAGCCAGATACGGGGCTCCATCCCAGAACGCTGAGATTATGACCTGAGCCGAAAGCAGAGGCTTAACCCACTGAGCCACCCAGGTGCCCCAGGGCTCCACATTTTTGATACAACCTTCTCCATTGCCCCAGGAAGTAGTGCCTCCTTCCAGTGCTCATGCACTTCCCACACACATCTACTAAAGCACTTAGCGCCCGGAATTTAAAACTATATATGTCTGTGCCTTTCTCCTCTACTAATCTGTGGGTTCCTTACTTTTATTCATCTTTATCCTCTACACTCAGTTCCTTTAAAACTCACTCAGTAGCTGGCACAATATAAGACATGTGGAAAGCATTAAGTAAATTTAGTAGAATTAAGAATGCCAATGAATTTAATATTTTCCTAGACTAATTATTATTATTACTACTGTTTTACAATACAATTGGATTAGTAACAGCTATTTTTCAAGACTAAGTACTTTCTAGACCCAAGACCTAGGAATTGCAATCTGAGACTATAATAAAAAAACCATTTTACTAGAAGTTAATTTCCCAAATATAAGAGCCTAAATCACAAAGCGATGTAAAAGCAGGTTAACAGCAGGTTAATATTACTCAGACTTTTAATTGCCATAAGATCAAAACTGATTAAGGTTAGAATTTGGTTCTATATATTTGGTCACTATTCATTTCTGGGTCTCAGAAATCCTCTTAATATTAGTAGTAAAGATGAAGTAAATGTCCTTAAAACTCATCAAGAGCAACTTTCCTGGTGAGGTTAATGGCCTGAAAAATCAAAATACAACTAACCCTTAAAATCTAGGGGTTAGGGACAGGACTCTGACCACTGCACAACTGAAAATCCAAATGTAACTCTTGACTCCCTCAAAACTTAACTACACTTAACTACTAATAGCCTACTATCGTTTGGAAGCCTTACAGATAACAAAAACAGCGAATTAACACATATTTTATATGTTACATGTGTTATATGTTGTATTCTTACAATAATACCTTAAAAAAAATTTTTTTTCAGTATCTCTAGGCTACAAGTTTCAACAGGGAGTTTTTTCAAATTATGGCAAATCTCCAAAAAAAAAAAAAAAAAAAAAAATCCATGTATAAGTAGGCCCACACAGTTCAAATCCTTGTTGTTTAAGGGTCTACTGCATTATAGTTAAGTCAATGAACATTCTACTTAATTCACAAAATATCTTGAACTTGAATAATTTTAATTTCCACTGGGACTTTATACGGAAAAATCACTTCTAATTTTAGAATAAACTTACCTATTTTCCAGAATCCTAATATGTTGTTTATGATTACAAAGCTTGGGTGTCTGACTGGGATAGAATGTGAACCAGACAGGATGATGGTTTTGGAAAATGTGCCATGCTTCTACATACTTCATACAGTATGAACCGTGATTCAACAATGCGCTTTGCACATTTTTCTTGCCCTGCCTTCAAGGAGATAAGTGGGAAAAAAATTGGGCAAAAGTTAATGTTCCTCATAAATCCACTGCTGGAGAGTCCAGTATGGTTTTTGGAAAATAAAGTACTTACTCTGCAGAAGGTACCGCAGGAGGCATAAAAACAGTCCTGATGTGTAAGAAATTAGGGCTAGAAGTTTTAAGAGAATATCACCTCTTCATTTCTACCAGGAAGTGAGAGGTCCACCTCATTCTTCCCCACCCTCGGCCTGGTCCCTGACCAGATTCACGACTGGGAGAGTCAACAAGTCTGCCCCTCTGGGCAAGAATTTGCTTTGATTTACAGTAGTTATAGGCTTCTAAATCTCAGCAGTTAACTGAATCAACTGGATTATCGGGCTACTTTTTTTTTTCTTTTAAGATTTTATTTATTTATTTGACAGACAGAGATCACAAGTAGGCAGAGAGGCAGGCAGAGAGAGGAGGAAGCAGGCTCCCCGCGGAGCAGAGAGCCCGATGCGGGGCTCGATCCCAAAACCCCGGGATCATGACCCCAGCCAAAGGCAGAGGCTTTAAACCACTGAGCCACCCAGGCACCCCTATCAGGCTACTTCTGTCTGATTCATGACTATGGATTTATGCAGGATATGGCTGGAAAGCCGGCCAAATCTTGGGATTCAACCACAGGAATGGCTGAGGGTGAGAGTAGGGTAGAGGTCGGGGGGATAGGGGTCTGATCGTAATTATAATTGGAGCCAAAGTTCTTCCCGGCAAATAAATACTACAACATGGTTAAAAACTTTCGTATGCAGTGAATTTTGGTGCATCCCGACGCCCACACTGCCCCCTTGCCCAATTCCTTCCAGCCATTCGGCTACAGCGCCAGAATCCCTCCTGACCAGATAAGAGGGAAATGCTAAAGGCCAAGCCCCCGGCACTATGGAGGCGGAGAAATATCTAGCGGCCCTGGGGAAGGTCCGTCCCCTCCACCTCTGTTAATTCCAGCCGGATGGTAAGCCTAAACTGGACCAATTTACCCGGCCCGCCAGGCCCTGGACTCTCATCCTTTCCCGGGGTATGAAAAGGTCAAAAAAGCAAATAAAGGCTCTCATCGTCTGCACTAAAGACTTGGGAGTCGGTGGAAGCACCTCGTTACTAACCTCGCTCTTTTCTCCATCTTCACGCGAGGCTTCAGATCCCAGCTTCTCACCTGGCATTAAGACATCTAACCACCGGGACGAAACAGCCGCCTTCTCCGCCCGCATTTTGCGCATGTGCGAAGCGGAGCGAGCCTGCGGGTTGGGAGGTTTTGGTTGCTAAGATACCAGAGGGAAAGTTCTGCTTAACGGCAGGCTAAGGAAGACAGAGTGTTACTCTATTGGTAAAGAGGAGAGAGAGAGGGTGGGCTTCAAGGGCCCTCTTTTCTAACCATTGGGTAGAATAACTGTCAATCAGCAGGCAGGACTGGGTGGGCGGGGCTGCTTGAGGGGGTGGCGACAGAGGCCTTAGCAACGGTTTCTGAACTGTGTAGACTGCAGTTGGGCTGCGCGGCTGGCAGCTGGGAGGTCCCAGCTGGCCTCACTGGTTGGTGACATGGTGAGTGCCACGCCGTAACCCCTTGCGGGCCGAGGCTAGGGCTGAAGTTTCAGCCCGGAGCAAGGAAGGAATTTTGTTTGGTTTATGAAATGTGTTATTCGCCCCCTGATCCTCGAGTGTCATGTAGTAACCCTTCCTCTCGTGGCAAACTTAGAAGCATCCTGGCCGCGGCTTTACGGACGCAGGAGCGGGCCTCCAGTTCATTCGTTCTTTGTAGTCCCCACCAACCGCTGATACCAGCGCTCGGCGATCGGTTCCGTGACGGAAACAGAAACCACTGGTTAGCCAGAAAAGAACTGGATACAGAGAAGAAGAGGCTGAGAAACTGTTGGAGGGTCTAGGCCTCTAGGAAAGAGGTCCTGAGCTCCGAAAAAGCGGCCCCGGTTGGGAAGGTAAAGGTTCTGAGGGGTTGGAACTGCGCTCCTGTGCATCTGCAGTCCGGGGACCAAGAATCCGCCACTGCCGCCACGTGAGCCCGGAGACGAGGCGCTTAGGAACGTGATGTCCGGTTGCCATCTCGGCCGCCGCTGATTCTTAACCTGAAGCTGGAGATGGGATAGTGAAGTAAGGCTGCAAAATCCCAAGAGTAACTCTATGACCTTGCTTGTCAGCGGAAGATGGCACATAGCAGGAAGATGACTTCCACCTTACCTGGATGCTGATAATTGGCCCAATATTTATTCTTACTCCGATCCCTGGAGTAGTTTTTCACCTGAACAATGTAGTTTGTTTTGTTTTGTTTTGTTTTCCCATTACTCAGCTTCTGCAATATAGAAAAGTGCACTAAACGGTGGGAAAGGGTTTTGTTTCAATCAAACATATCCCACAAAATAAATTTTATTATGAGACATATAGGCCTAGATGAAAGGTGTGCCTTAGACATTACTTTTCAGATATACCAAGTAGGGCCAGTCGTGTTCGGACATAACATCTACCGTTGGAGCATGCGTGCCTTTGCCTCTTCTCTCTCTCAAAAAGCTCTAGTTTGAAGGAAGAACTTAAGTGGTAAAAAGAACCAGACTTTCCACCAAGATATTAATATCTAAAAGCATAAATGTTAGCAAAGGAAAAAGGGGAAAATTGCTGATGGTCGTTATGTAGTAGGGAATAGGGTTCTTCAATAGGCTTATTTATTTATCATCGATTATTCAGGTCTGCTAAGTTTTCCAGTTACATAGCTGTTCATGCACATATGTATTTATTACAGGCATCCAACTACTGCACAGGTTCAGACCAATGGAAGAAAAGAGCAGCAAAACTTGAACTGAATGAAACCCAAAAGCAAGAAATTAAAGAGGCCTTTGATTTATTTGATGTTGATGGGTCTGGAACCATAGATGTGAAAGAACTGAAGGTTTTGAAATTACTTCTAATTCTAAAATATTTTAAAAACCATTTACTTGTGGCAGTCTTTCGATCTTTAACAGCAGCTGTCTAAGAGCTTGTGATAAAATCTCTTCAGTGTGGACACCTACACCTTCAGTACACATACCTGCCTCATACTAATAATATAGTATCTCGTTAGGCATTTTATTCTTGTTTTATGAATGAGTACAGCAAAACTCAGGATGTGACAAAGACATATCCTATGGCACAGTAGGATTGCAACCTAGGCCTGCTGACTTGACTTTCTAGGTTTATGCCTAGTCCATAGTAAAAAAGAGAAAATCTAGTCATTAATAGGTAATTTAAGAGCTAGGAATGAGAATGTGGTATAATTTATTTGCTTCCTATTTCAGATTGCCATGCAAGCCTTAGGATTTGATCCAAAGAAAGAAGAAATTAAAAAAATGATAGCTGAAATCGACAAAGAAGGAATGGGCACCATTACTTTTGAAGATTTTTTTGCCATAATGAGTGTAAAAATGGTATAGTAGTGATTTTGTTTTTCAAATAAATACAAGCAATAGCCTTATACATTTTTTTGAACAATCAGAGGTTTCACAGAGGAAGAATTGGAACTAGGTTTTTCAAGATGGGTAGGATTTACATAGACAGGAATAGCAAGATTAAAGATGTTTTCAGGATAATAATGAAGACTGTCTCGTGTGGAGAAGGTTGTTAGGAAATAATAAGGATAGATGGCTGGATAGAGAGAATGGGGTCAGCATTTTGAAGCCTTGAACTCAGCAAACATCGAGAGAGCACTGGGTGAGACAAGCTCTGTGTTGTCTCAGAGCTTACATTTTTGATAATGGGTATCAGTTAACTGGTGTTAATAAGAGATACATTCTCTTTATCACCCTTGCCTCTTCCACTTTAACAAGCCCTGAGTATAGATACCTTGAGAGCAAATGTGAGAGCATTGGAATAATTGTTAAAAGTTATAGCAGTACAGTCAGAACTCCGTTACTTGGTACATTGCTGCTCTAGACCTCAAACACCCATAAGTCCAGTTTGATAGAATAAATGAAAGATCAATGACATTTAATTGCTTCTGTTTTTAAAGAGTGAAAAAAATGAAAAAGAAGAAATACTGAAGGCTTTCAAATTATTTGATGATGATGATACTGGAAGCATAACACTAAACAATATCAAGAGGGTTGCTAAGGAATTGGGGGAAAATTTAACAGATGATGAACTTAAGGTAATTTTTTACTTTTATAATTATAATTTATATATAATTTATAGTTATAGTCTTAAGTTGGACTCAAATACATTCAGAATAAAATTTGTGTATTTGAATAGTCATTTATGTCATTCTTCATTTTTAATGATTTCACATACCATATTTACATTTAATTTTACAGGAAATGCTTGATGAAGCTGATCGTGATAGGGATGGAGAGATAAATGAGGAAGAATTTTTGAGAATGATGAAAAGGACCACTCTTTATTAATACTTTTTTTAATTCCTTCTGGAAAGTTGTTAACAACTTCGTATTTGCTATATGGTTCTATCATATCTGAATGTATTATTAATTTTTAGTTTATATGCACAGATTGGTCTCTTGATGTCTAATCCATGTGAGAAGTTTCATGTTTCTACCAATCTTTTGTTAAATCCATAGCATCAAGAAACAAAATGTAATGATTTCTGTGAACCATGGATCCCAAAGCAGTATTAATTCCAACTGCTACTTTTAGAGTTCTAGGGTCTAAAGACTTAGAATTTTTTTAAGTTTAATGAAACTGACCCCACATCCAAATGAATTTTGCTAACAAGCAATTAGTTTCCCTATTATTTTCCTTTTGTGCAACTCTTTAAATCTGATAAATATTTGCTTTTTAATCAGTTATTCAGATATGTTAAGTATTAAATAAAATTGCCTAGCACTATATTATTTGCTAGTTTTTCTCTTATAAAGAAATTCAAAGCAGCACTGTACTATGTAGATTTTCCTATAAGTTTGACCCCTCATGTGAGCATTTAATACCTCTGCATGGGAGGTGCTAGGGATTTTACACATGTTATCTCAGTGTTACAACTTAGAAGCTGGTGGTATTAGCTCCATTTTACTACATAGGAGAAAACTAAAGTTCAGAGAACTTAAAAATTGCCCAGTTGTTCATAGATAATAAATAAAACATGGATAAATCTTGGATCGTTATGCTTCACTATGCAGCTTCCCTATAGAAAACAAAAATCTCAGGATAACTTAAATATATATTTTCTAACTCATTTAATATTATGACTCTTATAATTTAACTTTGTTTTTGTTTTGTTTTGTTTTGTTTTATGAAAGAACCAAACTGTTGGGAAAAGCAGTCTCAAGATACAGTCTTTTGATCTCCCACTGGGTCACACAAGACTGGGCCTTGGGCCTGGAATACTTCCTTACCGAGAGAGTGTCTCTACAGCTTATGCTGGAATTGTCTGTGAATATCTTTCCATTTCAGACTCCATGTGTACTTTTTTCTGCTTAAAGATGTGTATAATATGGTGCCTGTGTGTGTGTGTGTGTGTGTGTGTGTGTGTAATATGACACCTGGCAAACCCCACTTTGGAAACGGGATGTCCCCTTAAAAGAGGGTGAGGTCCTGCTGCACAACAAGATGGCTATTCACAGGACACTTGCCCTATACCGGCTTCTGGGAGGGACCTGCTGGCCATGGAAACCTACATTCACTACGGAAACTGATACTGCTCTGTCTCTTCCCTATATGAGTGAAACATTGTTCCAACCAGTAGTTGACTGCATTGTTTCTTTGCAATTAAACTGATAGCAAGATTCAGTGGAAGAAGCCCTCAGGTTTCTGCCCCTGATAATAGGCAACAGATGCCACTTGCTGGCATACAAACTCTTCCAAAGTAATGGTCCTTGGAGCAAGAAAGGATTATAGAAAATGTAACTTTAATTGCCCCACCTAGTACATTTTTAGCTCAACTGAAAGGAAGACTCAAGGTTTGTCAACAGGGGAAGTTTTTTTTGTTCGTTTGTTTTTCAGTTGAAACTAGAATGGCATATGTGCTTATGCTCAAGTGTTTCACAGTATCTTTAATTCCTAATTATGCAGCATTTCCTTCTAGGCTAAGATAACTATTAAACATGCTTCATATGTGAAAATTACGACCTTTAAGTTGCTAAATGATTTATATTTTTAAGTGGGTTGTATGCTTAAAAATACACATGATCAAGGTCAAAGAGTTCTGAATAGAAATCTCCTCATTCAATCCCAGTTCTCCCCAGGACAGAATGTCCTTTATCACTACCTCTATTTAACATTATACAGAATTGCTAGCCAGTACATTAAGGCAAGAAACAGAAAAAGAGACCAGAAAGGAAGAAATAAAATTCTTTTTATTCGCAAATGACATCATATATACATATTATATACATATTATATATATACATATGGAATAGCCCAAAGAATTCAGAGATTCCTGGATGCAAAATTGTTGCACATACTAATATAAGCACAATTTTATTTTTACAAACCAGGTATGAGTAATTAGAAAATGAAATTTAAAAGACTAGTAATAGTATTAAAAATATAAAAATCTTATAACTGAATCTAATGATTCAGGTCTTCAACATCAAAAACTAGAAGAGTACTAAGAAAAAAAGACTGGGGTGCCTGGGTGGCTCAGTGGGTTAAAGCCTCTGCCTTCAGCTTGGGTCATGATCCTGGGGTCCTGGGATCGAGCCCCGCATCGGGCTCTCTGCTCAGCGAGGAGCCTGCTTCTCCCTCTCTCTCTGCCTGCCTCTCTGCCTACTTGTGATCTCTGTTTGTGAAATAAATAAATCTTTAAAAAAAAAAAAAGACAAATAAATGGAGGAATATTATGTTCATGGATTGGAAAACTGAATATTATAGAGATGTCAATTCTCCTTTTATTAATCTATAGCTTATAGTGCAATAAAAATCCTAGCCTATGTGAAACTTGACAAGCTTATTCTAAAATTTATATGGAAATCCGAGGGACCAATACAGACTCGAACAAAGTTAGAGGCCAGCTTGCCTGACTATCAAGATTTATTATAGGGTCATAGCAATTATAATAGTGTGGTTTTAACTGGGATAGATTAATGGACCAATGGCTCAGTGGGTTAAAGCCTCTGCCTTCGGCTTGGGTCATGATCCCAGGGTCGAGCCCCACATCGGGCTCTCTGCTCAACGGGCAGCCTGCTTCCCTTCCTCTCTCTCTGCCTGCCTCTCTGCCTACTTGTGTCTACTGCTGTCTGTCCAATGGATAAATAAAATCTTAAAAAAAAAAAAAAAGAATAAGCTTCAGGAAGGACTGTATCTTGACTGACACCTTGATTTGGGCCCAGTAAAACTGATTTTGAAATTCTGGACTCCAGACTATGAGAGAATAAATTTCTGTTGTTTTAAGACACCAAGTTTGTGATCATTTATTATAGCAGTCATAAAAAATTAATACAAGGGCAATATAAGTCAATATCATCCTGAGATAGCACTATAATTCATCCTGAGATAGCACTATAATTCCAGCAGAATGGATAAAACTAAAATAATAATTCAAAGTGTTGATAAGAATGTGAAACAATGGAAATTCTCAACTACTGTTGTACATTGCTTCAACAGTTTTGAAAACAGTTGGCATACAAAATTAGCAAGACAGGAAACAACGTGTGTTGGAGAGGATGTGGAGAAAGGGGAACCCTCTTACACTGTTGGTGGGAATGCAAGTTGGTGCAGCCATTTTGGAGAACAGTGTAGAGATTCCTCAAGAAATTAAAAATAGAGCTTCCCTATGACCCTGCAATTGCACTACTGGGTATTTACCCCAAAGATACAGATGTAGTGAAAAGAAGGGCCATCTGTACCCCAATGTTTATAGCAGCAATGGCCACGGTCGCCAAACTGTGGAAAGAACCAAGATGCCCCTTCATGGATGAATGGATAAGGAAGATGTGGTCCATATACACTATGGAGTATTATGCCTCCATCAGAAAAGATGAATACCCAACTTTTGTAGCAACATGGATGGGACTGGAAGAGATTATGCTGAGTGAAATAAGTCAAGCAGAGAGAGTCAATTATCTTATGGTTTCACTTATTTGTGGAGCATAACAAATAACATGGAGGACATGGGGAGATGGAGAGGAGAAGGGAGTTGAGGGACATTGAAAGGGGAGGTGAACCATGAGAGACTATGGACTCTGAAAAACAACCTGAGGGTTTTGAAGGGGTGGGAGGGTGGGAGGTTGGGGGAGCCAGGTGGTGGGTATTAAGGAGGGCATGTATTGCATGGAGCACTGGGTGTGGTGCAAAAACAATGAATACTGTTACGCTGAAAAGAAATTTAAAAAAAATCTCACAAGTAAACTGCAAAAAAAAAAAAAGTTGGCATGATTCAATAAAGATGAACATATGCATATTTCATGACCAGCATGTATTTCTACATATGTACCCAACAGAAATATGTACACATGTGTGTCATGAGATGTACAAAAAATATTCCATGCAACAATATTCATGAGTCAAAACCTGAAAACACTCTAAATGTTCATCAACAATAAAATGTATAATTATTATATTTACATAATATAATGCATCTAGGAATGAAAAAAATTCACCTACATACAACCACATGGATGAACTGCAAACATAGCATTGACTGAAAGCAACCAAGAACAAAATATATGTTCTGAAGTGATGCCATTTCTATAAAGTTTAAAACCAGGCATACCTAAACTGTAGAGTTAGAAGTCATGATAGTGGTAAAAGGGAGAAAGTATGAGGAGGAGGGGGTTTGAAGGGTATTTCTGAAGTCTTGGCATCTTTGTATATCTTGGCAACCTAAGTGTTTACATTGTCTTAACCCCTTGAGCTGTTTACTTGGCTTGTGCATTTGTGTATTGTACTTCAATAAGAAAAAGTTTTTTGTTTTTGTTTTTTTTGTTAGTACACTCACCTCTTTTAAACTTTTTTTTTTTTAATTTTATTTTTTATAAACATGTATTTTTTTCCCCAGGGGTACAGTTCTGTGAATTGCCAGGTTTACACACTTCACAGCACTCACCATAGCACATACCCTCCCCAATGTCCATAACCCGACCCCCCCAACCCCCCTCCCCCCAGCAACCCTCAGTTTGTTTTGTGAGATTAAGAGTCACTTATAGTTTATCTCCCTCCCAATCCCATCTTGCTTCATTTACTCTTCTCCTACCCCCTTAACCCCTCATGTTGCATCTCCTCTCCCTCATATCAGGGAGATCATATGATAGTTGTCTTTCTCCGATTGACTTATTTCGCTAAGCATGATACCCTCTAGTTCCATCCATGTCGTCGCAAATGGCAAGATTTCATTTCTTTTGATGGCTGCATAGTATTCCATTGTGTATATATACCACCTCTTCTTTATCCATTCGTCTGTTGATGGACATCTAGGTTCTTTCCATAGTTTGGCTATTGTAGACATTGCTGCTATAAACATTCGGGTGCACGTGCCCCTTCGGATCACTACGTTTGTATCTTTAGGGTAAATACCCAGTAGTGCAAATGCTGGGTCATAGGGTAGTTCTATTTTCAACATTTTGAGGAACCTCCATGCTGTTTTCCAGAGTGGTTGCACCAGCTTGCATTCCCAGCAACAGTAAAGGAGGGTTCCCCTTTCTCCGCATCCTCGCCAGCATCTGTCATTTCCTGACTTGTTAATTTTAGCCATTCTGACTGGTGCGAGGTGGTATCTCATTGAGGTTTTGATTTGTATTTCCCTGATGCCGAGTGATATGGAGCACTTTTTCATGTGTCTGTTGGCCATCTGGATGTCTTCTTTGCAGAAATGTCTGTTCATGTCTTCTGCCCATTTCTTGATTGGATTATTTGTTCTTTGGGTGTAGAGTTTGCTAAGTTCTTTATAGATTCTGGACACTAGCCCTTTATCTGATATGTCGTTTGCAAATATCTTCTCCCATTCTGTCAGTTGTCTTTTGGTTTTGTGAACTGTTTCCTTTGCTGTGCAAAAGCTTTTGATCTTGATAAAATCCCAATAGTTCATTTTTGCCCTTGCTTCCCTTGCCTTTGGCGATGTTCCTAGGAAGATGTTGCTGTGGCTGAGGTCGAAGAGGTTGCTGCCTGTGTTCTCCTCAAGGATTTTGATGGATTCCTTTCTCACATTGAGGTCCTTCATCCATTTTGAGTCTATTTTCATGTGTGGTGTAAGGAAATGATCCAATTTCATTTTTCTGCATGTGGCTGTCCAATTTTCCCAACACCATTTATTGAAGAGGCTGTCTTTTTTCCATTGGACATTCTTTCCTGCTTTGTCGAAGATTAGTTGACCATAGAGTTGAGGGTCTATTTCTGGGCTCTCTATTCTGTTCCATTGATCTATGTGTCTGTTTTTGTGCCAGTACCATGCTGTCTTGATGATGACAGCTTTGTAATAGAGCTTGAAGTCCGGAATTGTGATGCCACCAACTTTGGCTTTCTTTTTCAATATTCCTTTGGCTATTCACAGTCTTTTCTGGTTCCATATAAATTTTAGGATTATTTGTTCCATTTCTTTGAAAAAAATGGATGGTACTTTGATAGGAATTGCATTAAATGTGTAGATTGCTTTAGGTAGCATAGACATTTTCACAATAGTTATTCTTCCAATCCAGGAGCATGGAACATTTTTCCATTTCTTTGTGTCTTCCTCAATTTCTTTCATGAGTACTTTATAGTTTTCTGTGTATAGATTCTTAGTCTCTTTGGTTAGGTTTATTCCTAGGTATCTTATAGTTTTGGGTGCAATTGTAAATGGGATGGACTCCTTAATTTCTCTTTCTTTTGTCTTGTTGTTGGTGTAGAGAAATGCAACTGATTTCTGTGCATTGATTTTATATCCTGACACTTTACTGAATTCCTATACCAGTTCTAGCAGTTTTGGAGTGGAGTCTTTTGGCTTTTCCACATATAGTATCATATCATCTGCGAAGAGTGATAGTTTGACTTCTTCTTTGCCAATCTGGATGCCTTTAATTTCTTTTTGTTGTCTGATTGCTGAGGCTAGGACTTCTAGTACTATGTTGAATAGCAGTGGTGATAACGGACATCCCTGCCGTGTTCCTGACCTTAGCGGAAATGCTTTCAGTTTTTCTCCATTGAGAATGATATTTGCGATGGGTTTTTCATAGATGGCTTTGATAATATTGAGGTATGTGCCCTCTATCCCTACACTTTGAAGAGTTTTGATCAGGAAGGGATGCTGTACTTTGTCAAATGCTTTTTCAGCATCTATTGAGAGTATCATATGGTTCTTGTTCTTTCTTTTATTAATGTGTTGTATCACATTGATTGATTTGTGGATGTTGAACCAACCTTGCAGCCCTGGAATAAATCCCACTTGGTCGTGGTGAATAATCCTTTTAATGTACTGTTGAATCCTATTGGCTAGTATTTTGGTGAGAATTTTTGCATCTGTGTTCATCAAGGATATTGGTCTGTAGTTCTCTTTTTTGATGGGATCCTTGTCTGGTTTTGGGATCAAGGTGATGCTGGCCTCATAAAATGAGTTTGGAAGTTTTCCTTCCATTTCTATTTTTTGGAACAGTCTCCGGAGAATAGGAATTAGTTCTTCTTTAAATGTTTGGTAGAATTCCCCGGGGAAGCCGTCTGGCCCTGGGCTTTTGTTTGTTTGGAGATTTTTGATGACTGTTTCAATCTCCTTACTGGTTATGGGTCTGTTCAGGCTTTCTATTTCTTCCTGGTTCAGTTGTGGTAGTTTATATGTCTCTAGGAATGCATCCATTTCTTCCAGATTGTCAAATTTGTTGGCATAGAGTTGCTCATAATATGTTCTTATAATTGTCTGTATTTCTTTGGTGTTGGTTGTGATCTCTCCTCTTTCATTCATGATTTTATTTATTTGGGTCCTTTCTCTTTTCTTTTTGATAAGTCTGGCCAGGGGTTTATCAATCTTATTAATTCTTTCAAAGAACCAGCTCCTAGTTTCGTTGATTTGTTCTATTGTTTTTTTTTTGGTTTCTGTTTCATTGATTTCTGCTCTGATCTTTATGATTTCCCTTCTCCTGCTGGGTTAGGGTTTCTTTCTTGTTCTTTCTCCAGCTCCTTTAGGTGTAGGGTTAGGTTGTGTATCTGAGACCTTTCTTGTTTCTTGAGAAAGGCTTGTACCGCTATATATTTTCCTCTCAGGACTGCCTTTGTTGTGTCCCACAGATTTTGAACCGTTGTATTTTCATTATCTTTTGTTTTCATGAATTTTTTCAATTCTTCTTTAATTTCCTGGTTGACCCATTCATTCTTTAGAAGGATGCTGTTTAGTCTCCATGTATTTGGGTTCTTTCCAAATTTCCTCTTGTGATTGAGTTCTAGCTTCAGAGCATTGTGGTCTAAAAATATGCAGGGAATGATCCCAATCTTTTGATACCGGTTGAGAACTGATTTAGGACTGAGGATGTGATCTATTCTGGAGAATGTTCCATGTGCACTAGAGAAGAATGTGTATTCTGTTGCTTTGGGATGAAATGTTCTGAATATATCTGTGATATCCATCTGGTCCAGTGTGTCATTTAAGGCCTTTATTTCCTTGTTGATCTTTTGCTTGGATGATCTGTCCATTTCAGTGAGGGGAGTGTTAAAGTCCCCTACTATTATTGTATTATTATTGATGTGTTTCTTTGATTTTGTTATTAATTGGTTTATATAGTTGGCTGCTCCCACGTTAGGGGCATAGATATTTAAAATTGTTAGATCTTCTTGTTGGACAGATCCTTTGAGTATGATATAGTGTCCTTCCTCATCTCTTATTATAGTCTTTGGCTTAAAATCTAATTGATCTGATATAAGGATTGCCACTCTTGCTTTCTTCTGATGTCCGTTAGCATGGTAAATTCTTTTCCACCCCCTTACTTTCAATCTGAAGGTGTCTTCGGGTTTAAAATGGGTTTCTTGTAGGCAACATATAGATGGGTTTTGTTTTTCTTATCCATTCTGATACCCTGTGTCTTTTGATTGGGGCATTTAGCCCATTAACATTCAGGGTGACTATTGAGAGATATGAATTTAGTGCCATTGTATTGCCTGTAAGGTAACTGTTATTGTATATTGTTTCTGTTCCTTTCTGATCTACTACTTTTAGGCTCTCTCTTTGCTTAGAGGACCCCTTTCAATATTTCCTGTAGAGCTGGCTTGGTGTTTGCAAATTCTTTCAGTTTTTGTTTGTCCTGGAAGCTTTTAATCTCTCCTTCTATTTTCAATGATAACCTAGCTGGATATAGTATTCTTGGCTGCATGTTTTTCTCGTTTAGTACTCTGAATATATCATGCCAGCTCTTTCTGGCCTGCCAGGTCTCTGTGGATAAGTCCAATGCCAATCTAATATTTTTACCATTGTATGTTACAGACTTCTTTTCCTGGGCTGCTTTCAGGATTTTCTCTTTGTCACTAAGACTTGTAAATTTTACTATTAGGTGACGGGGTGTGGACCTATTCTTATTGATTTTGAGGGGGGTTCTCTGAACCTCCTGGATTTTGATGCTTGTTCCCTTTGCCATATTGGGGAAATTCTCTCCAATAATTCTCTCGAATATACCTTCTGCTCCCCTCTCTCTTTCTTCTTCTTCTGGAATCCCAATTATTCTAATGTTTTTTCGTCTTATGGTGTCACTTATCTCTCGAATTCTGCCCTCGTGGTCCAGTAGCTGTTTGTCCCTCTTTTGCTCAGCTTCTTTCTTCTCTGTCATTTGGTCTTCTATATCGCTAATTCTTTCTTCTGCCTCATTTATCCTAGCAGTGAGAGCCTCCATTTTTGATTGCACCTCATTAATAGCTTTTTTGATTTCAACTTGATTAGATTTTAGTTCTTTTATTTCTCCAGAAAGGGCTTTTATATCTCCCGAGAGGGTTTCTCTAATATCTTCCATGCCTTTTTCGAGCCCGGCTAGAACCTTGAGAATTGTCATTCTGAACTCTAGATCTGACATATTACCAATGTCCATATTGATTAGGTCCCTAGCCTTTGGTACTGCCTCTTGTTCTTTTTTTTGTGGTGAATTTTTCCGCCTTGTCATTTTGTCCAGATACGAGTATATGAAGGAACAAGTAAAATACTAAAAGGGTGGCAACAACCCCAGGAAAATATGCTTTAGCCAAATCAGAAGAGATCCCAAATCATGAGGGGGGGAGGGGGAAGGGGATAAAAAGAGGTTCAGAAAGAACAAAAAAAGAAAAAAGAAACAAATAAAAAAAGAAAACCAATAATGAAAAATATAAAAAGGAAATATATATATATATATATATATATATATATATATATATATATATATTAGATAAACTAGTTAAAAAACGTTAAAAAAGAAAAGGGTAAAAGTTAAAAAAATTTAGCAGAAGAAGAGAAAAAAAAATTGAAAAAAGAAAAAAAATTAAATTAACTGCAAGGCTAAAGAATCGTGGGGAGAAAGCCATGAGTTCCGTGCTTTGCTTTCTCCTCCTCTGGAATTCCACTGCTCTCCTTGGTATTGAAACTGCACTCCTTGGTAGGTGAACTTGGTCCTGGCTGGGTTTCTTGTTGATCTTCTGGGGGAGGGGACTGTTGTAGTGATTTTCAAGTGTCTTTGCCCCAGGCGGAGTTGCACCGCCCTTACCAGGGGCCGGGGTGAGTAATCCGCTCGGGTTTGCTTTCGGGAGCTTTTGTTCCCTGAGCGCTTTCCGTAGAGTTCCAGAGGACAGGAATGAAGATGGCGGCCTCCCAGTCTCCGGCCCAGAGGAGCCGAGAGCCCGGGGCCCCACTCCTAAGTGCTCCCTCAGAGAACAGCGCCCAATCACTCCCGTCACCCCATCCTCCGGCCGCGCTCCGAGCCGACCAAGCCTGAGACCGGTTCAAGGTAACCCCGAGCTGAGAGCTCACTCCTCGGCTCTGTCTCTGTAGCCGGCTTCCCCATTCTAATACCTGCAAGCTCTGCGACACTCAGACACCCCCGATCCTTCTGTGACCCTGCGGGACCTGAGGCCACACAGACCCCGCGTGGGCTTCACCCCGGTTAAGCCTCTGGAGCGATGTCCCTCAGCGGAACAGACTTTTAAAAGTCCTGATTTTGTGCTCCGTTGCTCTGCCGCTTGCCGGGAGCCGGCCCCTCCCCCCGCGGTCTATCTTCCCGTCGCTTTGGATTCACTTCTCCGCCAGTCCTACCTTTCAGAAAGTGGTTGATTTTCTGTTTCTAGAATTGCTGTTCTTCTTCTCTTCGATCTCCCGTTGGATTTGTAGGTGTTTGCAATCTTTAGATAAGCTATCTAGCTGATCTCCCGCTACCTGAAGTAGTTTCAGCCTGCTACTTCTCCGCCATCTTGACTCCTCCCCAAGAAAAAGTTTTAAAAAATTATTCATGTCCACATTGCTGGGCATCGTGATTTTGTGTCATGTACACTAGCAATGTAGAGATAGTTCCAGGGTAAGGAAATTTGATCAGCCAACACACTGACATATTAGAGAGGGCTGCCAAACATTCAGTTGCCAACAGCACCTAGTGGATCTTCATTTGTTCTCCACTCCTTATTAATTATCAGAGCCAATACTGGAAAGAAACAATGTCTGTAATGAATATGCAAACATTTTCAACCAAATACATTTCTATTACATCTTGGTTATATCCATTTTTTATGCTTGTTGTATAATTATGCTCTATTTTTCCCTTGATCAGTCTTTAAAAAAAAAAAAAAGGAGAGATTTTATTTGTTTATTTGACAGAGAGAGAGCACAAGTAGGCAGAGCAGCAGGCAGAGGGAGAAGCAGGCTCTCTGCAGAGAAGGGAGCCGAATGTGGGACTTGATCCCAGGATCCTGGTACCATGACCTGAGCCGATGGCAGCCGCTCAACCAACTGAGCCACCCAGGCACCCTCCCTTAATTGGTCTTGCTAGAGGTTTTACCAGTTAGAACTTTTAAAGATTGAACTATTGGCTTTGTTTATCCTCTCTATTGTGTCCTTCTTTTCTATTGTATTGATTTTATTTTTATTTTAATTCCTCCTTTCTTTTTATTGGTTTTTGCTTTTTACCTTTAAGGTTACTTCTTTCTGTTACTAATGTTCAGCTTTTTTTTTTTCATAAGCTTAAAAGTTTTCCTCAAATATCTCCTCTAAATATTTACTTCAATATGTAGTAGGCTTACTGTGATTTCATCCTAGGTTTTGAAATTTTTCTTGATTTATTATTTGACCAATAAGTTTTTAATGCAAGTATGCTCTTTATTTTCCAAATATACAGGGAATTTTAAAATTTTTAAATGCTTTTTGATAATGATTTATAGCTGAATTGCATTATTGTCAGGAAGTGTCACCTGTATAATAACAATGATTTGAAAATTGTTGAAACTTAACTCTTGTGCTTTTAAGACATGTTCACAAGGGGCGCCTGGGTGGCTCAGTGGGTTAAAGCCTCTGCCTTTGGCTCAGGTCTTGATCTCGGGGTCCTGGGATCAAGCCCCGAGTTGGGCTCCCTGCTCAGCAGGGAGCCTGCTTCCTCCTCTCTCTCTGCCTGCCTCTCTGCCTACTTGTGATCTCTGTCTGCCAAATAAATAAATAAAATCCTAAAAAAAAAGTTCATAAATTTTTTGATGTTCCTCCTATCAACAGGAAGATTCCTCTTTTCCCTCCCTTTGAATATGAATTGTCCCTAGTGACTTGCTTCTTAATCAATAGAATGTAGTGAAAGTGACACTGCAGGACTTGTGATGATAGGTTAGGAAAGGTGATATGGCTTCTGCCTGGCTCTCTTTCTGAGCAGCCAACCTTGCTCAGCATGAATCCAGCCACCATGCTGTGGTAGACAGCACGTGGAACAACCACATGGAGGTATTCTGGGCATAGCTGAGGGTTCCAGCCATGGGCTAACACCAGCTGTAAGACAGGTCAGTTAGTAAGTCTTCGGATGGTCCGGCTTCCAGCTTTGAGCCACCATGGCTGATTCTGAGTAGAGACATGATGTCCCCACCGAGCCTTGCCTAAACTGTAGATCTGTAAGCAAAATAAATGCTATTATTATTTTAAACCAGCACGTTTTGGGGTCTTTTGCTGAGCAACAATAGAATACAACATACAGCCTAGACTTATCATAGTTTACCTTTAATTAGGACTTCTGCAATTCCCCCAAACAGAATTTTACAACAGCTTAACTCCATTTCCCTCTCTGATGTACTGTGCTCACCTATTTTACTTCTGTTTATAATCAGATAATTATTATTTTTCTTTCATAAACCAGTCTATTTCATCTAGATTACTTACATATGCTTTCTGGTGTTTTTCATTCATTTATGCAAGCCTGTGGTTCCATCTGGGATCATTTTCTTCAGCCTAAATAAGTCTTTAGCATTTGTTGTGGTGAAGATCTACTGGTGATAAATTCTCTCAGCTTTTGTTTGTCTGAAAAGGCCTTAATTTTTGCTTTCTTTTAAAAAAAAATATTTCTACTGTGTATAGAATTCTAGGTAAAATGGCAGGAAGGCCTTTATTAAAAAAACTTTTAACCTTTTAATGTCATTCCATTATGTGCTGATTTCCATAATTTGTGTTGAAAGTAAGCTTATAGATTTACTGTTGATTTTTTGAAGATAATGTGTAGGGTTTTTTCCCCTCCGAGTGTTTTTAAGATTTTTCTGTTTGTCTTGGTTATTAACAACATAACTATGATGTGCTCAAGTATGGTTTCCTTACACTTGTATTCTACATGAGAATCACAGTGTCTTGATTCTGTGGTTTGATGGCTTTTAATCAGCTTTGAAACAATAGCCAGTATTTCTTCAAATATTATTTCTGAGCCATCGTCTCCTCTTTCTAGAACTCCAATTGTACAAATACATGTTAGACTTTATTGCTATTCTTCATTTGTCTCTTTTTGGTGTTTTCTATCCCTCCCTCTTTGTGCTTCAAACTAAATATGGTTTACTGACTTGTTTTCCAGTTTACTGGAAGTTCTTTAACAGATTCCAGGTTTCTGTTGAAATTCTCCATACTCTCCTCAGTTTTATTGAACACATGAATTATCTTTATTTTAAAGTCCCTGTCTGATTACTTCAATTATCTGATCTCTAGGTTGATTTTTGCTGATCTTTTAAATTGTGGCTTTTAGTAATTTGACTCTTTTTTTTCTTAGCTAGATACTGTGAGTGAAAAATTGGACAGACTATAAATGCTGTCATCTTTCACAGGTTAAGTTTTCTTCCAGCAGGTATATAAAATAAAGGAGGATAATTTTGGTTCTTTTGAGAAATGGTTTTCATCATTATTAGGAATTTTCTATTTCATGTTTGCCCTCACTCCCAGACGTAATACTTTTGCATTGGCTGAAAGCCCAGGGTACTTATTGACACCACCCTGTCGCCTTCACCTTGCCTGGGCTTGAACTCAAATTTGAATCTTTGCAGCATCACACAGCTACTTAATGAAACATTTGCTTAGCTCGTTGTTCTGTCAGATGTTGTCTTCTGCTGCATTTTTTGGAGTCTCACCCTGGATATTTATAACTAAGGAGTTATCCAGTGATGGGAGGAGGTGTGTATTTGGACAGTTTTTCAGTTAACTTTACCTTGAATCCCTGCCCTGTGTAATTTTTCTTCCTGAGTACTAGATACTTTGGCAACCCCAAATTCCAAGCTGTTTCTCCTTCAGCTCAGTAAGATTCCTGCCTTCCTGCTTGGGGCTTATTTCTCCTATTTATTTATTTATTTATTTAAGTCGTTTATTTATTAAGATTTTATTTACATTCTAGTTGGTTAACATACAGTGTAATATTAGTTTCAGGTGTACAACATAGTGATTCAACATTTCCACGCAACGCCCAGCACTCATCCCAAGGGAGCTCCTTAATCTCCATCACCTATTTCACCCCACCCCACGCCCCTCCCTTCTGGTAACCATCATTTATTCTCTATAGTTAAGGGTTTGTTTCTTGGTCTGTCTCTCTCTCTCTTTTTTCCCCTTTACTCATTTGTTTTGTTTCTTAAATTCCACCTATGAGTGAAATCATATGGTATTCGTCTTTTTCTGACTGGCTTGTTTCGCTTAGCACAGTGTTCTCTAGCTCCATCGGCATTGTTGCAAATGGCAAGATTTCACTCTTTTTATGGCTGAATAATATTCCATTGTTCACTTCTTCATCCGTTCATCAGCTGATGGACATTTGGGCTCATCCCATAATGTAGCTATTGTTGATAATGATGCTATACACGTTGGGCTGCATGTATCCATTTGAATTAGTATTTTTGTATTCTTTGGGTAAATACCTAGTAGTGAAATTGCTAGATCATATGGTATTTCTATTTGTAACTTTTTGCGGAATCTTCATACTGTTTTCCAGACTGGCTTTACAAGTTTGCATTCCCAGCAACAGTGTAGGAGGGTTGCCTTTTCTCTGCATCCTTGCCAACATCTGTTGTTTCTTGTGTTGTTAATTGTAGTCATTCTGACTGGTGTGAGATGACATCTAAAGAACTTACAAAACTCAACTCCCAAAAAACAATCCAGTTTATTTTTTTTGAATTGGAAATAAGTCCTCAGGGAAGAAGTCATGATGAGTATGGTACTCCTCTCTAGGGCTTCTCTTCTCTCAAGGACTGCAGCTTTTCCTTTCCAATTTTGCCTGAACTGGGCACTTTCCCGCTCCTTCACACCATTCTTTTCATTTAGCAGCTTTTATAGTTTGTCTTCAGCAGTTGTCTTCAATTGTTTTTATACTTGTCTTTTATAGTTGATGAGTTCATCATATCCTGAACTAGAAATATCAGTATTCTTTTCAGGAAAATAAACCTGATGGATGACCCTGGACTGGCATTTGGAGACACTGCAGGCTGAAAGGCCAGTTAAGAGGCTACTGTAATCATTTAAACAAGGAATGGTGAGGACCTAATGGGTAGCTACCTTTGGTTTGGAAAAAAAAAAAGAGATGTAATTCAAATCTTTCATACATGCTATCTTATTTTCATTCACAGAACTCTGATGAAAGAGTAATATTCAGTAAAAGTTACTGAGTTAGGCACTGTTCTGCCTCCTTACTTGGACTTTCTTAAATCCTATGCCTATGGGATCCTATTATTATCACTTTGATTTTACAGACAAGAAAACTAAGATACAGATGGTTTGAGCGACTGGCTCAGAGTCACATGGACAATAAATGGTCCATTTGGACTTTAAGTCAGGCCTGCTGTCTCCACCTTCTGTGCTCTTAAGCACAGGGCTCTCATCCCTGGCAACAGGTGTTATCTTTTAAGTGGGGCATGGGATAACCCACATTCCGAAGGGAGAAAAGAAGACAAATGGATTCAGTGGTTCGTGAACACTTTTAGTTATTGTTTAGAAAAGTGAGTGGAATAAACTTAAGGAAAGTGATAAATCCAGAGAAGTGAAACCAATGAAAAAGATAAATCTGTTTTTCTTTTTTTAAAGATTTTATTTATTTATTTATTTGACGGAGAGAGAGAGATCACAAGTAGGCAGAGAGTCAGACAGAGAGAGAGGGGGATGCAGGCTCCCTGCTGAGCAGAGAGACCAATGTGGGGCTCGATCCCAGGACCCTGAGATCATGACCTGAACTGAAGGCAGAGGCTTAATCCACAGAGACACCCAGGCGCCCCTGTTTTTCTTTCTTAAATGAAAGAACTGATTTAAATCTTTCTAAGTTCAATAGTAGAGAGTAGAGAGTCATAGCCAAGAGTAGGCAGTCAAGGCAAGCAGATAACTTGGAAGATCAGAGACTGACTGTAGTGGTAAAAGTTATTACTTGATATTTTATTTGTGGAAATTTTCTCCCAAAATAATTTTCCCTTGCTTTCTTGGTGATGGCTCATTTTCACCAGACAATTTTAAGTACAGGTTTAAATATTTGCTGGATGAATGAAGTACAATTCTAACAGTAAGAGCTCATATTACATCATCTTACCCACTGGAATCAGGGTGTTGGTTGTACACACACGATGGAGGATGGAAGTCACCCCACTAGAGGGCGTTGAGGTCTTGTCTCAGTTTGGTGAATGAAGGTGTGGTTTGAATTGCTTATTTTGATAGTTTGATGTAAATCAGAGAAGGATTTAAGGAAAGATCAAATTTAAACATGTAACTTATCTAGCTCAATTTGGGGAAAGAGTTATAGAAATTGTATTATTCTTTATCTCACTTTCATGGTAACTAATTACTTTTGTTAATTAAAAGTAAAGAATTGTACTTAAAGCCGAATCTAACACTATTCAAAATGTAAGCCATGGAAGTATGGGGGAAATATATAATTTGAAGATTTTTAAAAAATATTTTCCCTCCAATCCAATTTTGAAGATGTCTGACAGATATCTTCCTCTATGAAGTAAGAATCCCAATTGTTTCATATAAAAAGGACCGGAAAGAAATGATTACTAAGTTGATGACAGTGGTTACTTCTGGGGGAGGAGAAGTTAAAGGTACATGGTTTGAATTTTTATGAACATAAATTTTATAATTTAAATAAAAAGAAGTAAAAAATTCAGTTGCATTTAAAAACTAGGATGCCACTTTAGAAATGTAAGTCCAAGTTTATATAACCTGCCTAAATATGAATAAATACATTGTGTAAGTGATACAAATGAGCATTCTACAATAAGAATCAAAAAGGTAGGATGTTACTCTGTACATTTTAGCATCTCTTATGCTGTATAAGGGAAAGTCACATATAGGGTCTGAGATCTTCAAAAATGAAACTTATTTAATTTGTTCTAACCCTAAAAATACCAGTTTACTTGGGAATTGACACTTTTTTTCCTTCACACTTAACAAGAGTTAATAACACAGTTCTATAGGATTCAGTTTGGGAAAAAATGGCATGTGCAGAAGAACTAACTATATATATATAATTATATATATAAACAAAGAAATACCCATAATCAAAATAAATTATGTTCTCAAATAAGGTCCTTTAAATTAATTTTAAGGGAATGAAAAAATATATAAGTACACTATATTACATTATTTCTTGCTGTCTTTTTATTAGAAATATGGAAATACCTTTTACTTCTCTTGGAAATATAATGGATAAGTCACCTATCAAACCATATAAAAAATGAAGTAAAATGTATAAAATAGCATGTGAGTAATAAACTCCTGCTGTCACTTACAAAACACCTTTGAATTGCCATGCCCTTAGGAGAGTTAGGCGTTAGACACAAGAAGTGTCATGGTTCTCCCTTTTTTTTTTTTTTTTGGTTCTTTTTTTTTTTTTTTCTCGTATTTTTACTGTTAATCCACTCAAAAAGGCACCCTTCTGGCCCAAAGGACTAGAGTTAAAATATCCTTTCCATCCACACAGTATGGGAATATCACTAAGATATTCGGCCAGAGAACAAAGGGCACACAATGTTTTGCCAAGCATGTTGAAAGAAGAGAACATTTTAGGAATACTACTTATCAAGATAAGATTTAAGCACAGTCAGATAAGCAAATAGAGATAAGGCCTCTGATGTTGGAAACAAATGAGGAGAACACTTTGGGACACACTAAAAAAATCAGCAGAATGTAGATAATGGAAAAAAAAACCCAGCTATCTAATTTGAGCGAGTGTAGAGACCATTTTCTTACCTATGGCTGGCCAAGCGTGTAGTGTGTATGTGTGTGTGTGTGTGTGTGTACACACGTGTGCACCAGACACTGTGTGTAAATAATATCACCTTTCCCCAGCTGTGTATTTTTAGTAAGTTTGAGTATGAAATTATGCATAAGTTGTGTATTTAGTCATTACTTTTCAAAATAAGTTTAGTCCTCCTTCAAGTCTTATTTATTTATTTATGTAAAATGTAGGTTAAAGAATCCTATCAGTTATCTCAAATGAGTTGACACTGCTTAATTTACAAAGCCAAATTTCTTGCCTCGGCTATGTAAAATGTGATAAGGATTAAATAATGATTATTTTTGCCTGGATGTGTTAGGTGTTGGCAGAAAAAACACTTATTCTTAATGTCCCTGAGTATTTCCTACCTATTGTTTCAATCTTATATCATGGAATCCTTCATGTCATTCATTTTTCCAAAACTCAATTACTGGAATTAATTTAGCAATTCAGTATAAATGTCCTGTAGTTCTTGTGCTGCAAATCTATGTTGAACAGTACTAAAAATCTGTCTTACAAAGAATATAAATTTCCTAACTAAAATCTTCTAACCAAAATTATCATCAGTAAAGCTCCCACTTTTAAAGCCTCTGCCAACTTGTCAATTGTTTCAGAAAGTTTGTAGATCAGAGAGCAGTCTTGTTTCCTCATATCCTTTTTTTCAAAGGTGGAAAATCTGACCTCTCCTAAGTCGTGTGGATGCCTGTGAGTAAGGAAAATAGGTAACACATCAACCGTGGGATATGATTTGGGGGACAGAAAAGATCCAATGAGTTTGAATGTGCTTTTCCACAGTTGGAGGTGATTTGAGTTATTTCTGGCTTAGATGACAAAGTTGGAGTCATTGTCTCTAGAGCAGAAAATTAACAAACGTATGGAGTAGGCTATGGACAGACAACTCATGTCTAGTCCTCAAGTCACCATTTAACTAGATTGAACACTTTGGCCATGTCAGCTAACTTCTCTGGGTTTCTTATTGCAGCGTATGTAAAAGGTGGATAAGAACTATCTGTCTGAAAAGTACTATCGTACTGCTGAAAACCCAGATGACAAGGGGAAACACCTCTTATTTATCAAATACGTGAAAAGAAAACAACAGAAAATAATATAACAGGCACCATGCATTTACCACCTAGATTTAAAAGATGCAATTTGCTGGAATTTGCACCAATCTCATTTTTTTAAAATATTTTATTTATTTATTTGACAGAGATCACAAGCAGGCAGAGAGGCAGGCAGAGAGAGAGGAGGAAGCCGACTCCCCGCTGAGCAGAGAGCCCTACGCTGGGCTCGATCCCAGGACTCTGGGATCATGACCCGAGCCGAATTCTTAATACGAAATGAGATTGGGGGGCGCCTGGGTGGCTCAGTGGGTTAAAGCCTCTGCCTTTGGCTCGGGTCATGATCCCAGAGTCCTGGGATGGAGCCCAGCGTCGGGCTCTCTGCTCAGCGGGGAGTCGGCTTCCTCCTCTCTCTCTGCCTGCCTCTCTGCCTGCTTGTGATCTCTCTGTCAAATAAATTAAAAAAAAAGAAAGAAAAAAAACATTACACGTACAGCAAAAGTCACTCCCTTGCCTTCACTGTTATTTTTCCTTTTATTCTCAAAAGTAGTTTGTATGTGTGACTTCTAGGCAGATGTTGGTACTTTTACTATACAAGTATATATCCTGAAAATCATAAACTATTGTTTTAGGTATTTCAAAATTTACATGATAGCATGTGTAAATATCCTTTACAGTTTGATTTTTTGATTGACTTTATATTTTTGAGATTCATTTACATAGATATTTGTTACTATTGTTCATTCATTTCAACTGCTCTGTATAGTTCTGTTATGTGAACAGATGGTGTATTTATTTTTTTTTATACACAGATGGGGTATATATTTTTTCTACAGGAAGTTAGATTGTTTCCATATTTGTACTTTTAGGAACAATACTATAACGAACATCTTTACATTTTCTAGGATAGCCACTGTCTTAGCTCCCATAACCAAATGCCATACACTGGGTGGTTTACACAACAGTTACTTATTTTCTCACAGTCCAGGATCAGGGTACCAGCATGGTTGGGCTCTGGTGAGAGCGCTCCCTTGGCTTGTAGATAATCATCTTCTAGCTGTGTCATCCCATGACAGAAAGAGGGGGAATAAGAGATAGAGAGAGAGAGAGAGAGAGAGAGAGCGAGCTACCTCTTCTTATGCTATGCTATTAGTTAAGGCAGCACCCATAAGACCTTAATTAGCCTTAATTACCTACTAAAGACCCAATCACCAGGTGTGGTCACACTGGGAGGTCAGGGTTTCTACCTATGAATTTTGGGAGGACACAATGCAGTCCATAGCATCCACCTGTAGTAAAATTGGTAGTTTGTATGGAATCTACATCTTCAGCTTTTCTAGATATTTCCAAATTGCTCTCCAAAATGGTTGCAATAATTTAGACACCCACTAGCAAACATATAGATGACGGGGGTATTTTTAACTAAAAGAACTTATACATTCTGAATGTAAGATAGAGAGGACAATCTTTTCAATTTGCAACTTCATTTTCCTATTCCACCATTATCTGGAAAGTCTTGTTCCAAGTAGCTGTCTAAACATTGGCTTCTGCTAAACAGTTCTTTTATTCCTAGGCATGACACCACATTTAGTGGTGTGTTCTCTAATCCCAAAACTAATGAAAAACACTGACCTGAAGCAACATAGTTTCATTAGGGGTCAATGATGTGGAGTAGAACTACTCAGTGGATTCAAAGTGAAAACTAGTGTCCTTTCCCAGAGAAGCCAGGTCTCCTTTGCTGGGAACAAAAGCTATCAAAGTTTCAAGTCCACTCCAGTGGAGCTGCTCCATATCCAATCATCTCTGGTTCCAGTTGTGAAAAGCCTGTGTCCTTTGACATCCACAGTGATTTTTCTTTTTTCCAATAG
The DNA here is from genome assembly GCF_010015895.1 of Lontra canadensis. Lineage (NCBI taxonomy): Eukaryota > Metazoa > Chordata > Mammalia > Carnivora > Mustelidae > Lontra > Lontra canadensis. Next base: position 86,015,023 of record NW_022630995.1, read on the forward strand.
TGTATTTAATGTTGTTCAAAATGGTTTAAATGGCATTTGATTCCCTCTCTCTCATTCACTCTGGCCTCCCCCAATTTTAACATTTTGCTTTCTTATTTCTTCAGCACTCAGGAAACCTATAATCCTTTTGTTAATGTAATACTTCTTCATGCAAAGCTAGGGGCCTTTTATTTGCCCCCTGAGGTACTTGTCTGTGAACTGAGAAGTGTCTGTTTAGAAAAAGAGATGGTTTCAATCATGTAGACAGTCTATGAATCAAAGGGATTTTTCAGAGTGAGTTAAACAATCTATTTTCCTTCCTGTATGTGTCACCATTTTTCTGGAAACTCTTACTTATCAGGTAAAACTGTACTTAGGAAGGTTCTCTGACAGCTTAATCATGGTTACACTGGATCCCACAGTGAAGCCAGAAAGCTGAAAGTGTTTGCAGCTCTCATTTCCGTGGCAACTGTCTAAAGGGCCAAATATAGGAGCATTATTTCTCTGTAGGACCCAGCAGAAGAAGTAACTAGGTGGCGAGGAAAACCCCTTTTAGTCAGAAATTTTTCTTTAGGAGGTCAAGACCTTTGAAAAATTAATGGAAAAGTACCACAATACCTTTATATGTATTTTTTTCAGTGCTTTATTGTTCTTAGCTAGGGAACTTTATATTTGCATGTCGTAATGAATCCATTTCCCCTTCACCGTCCCTTGGTCCCTCTTTCCATGTCTGTCAGTTTATCCATTCCTTATTCTTATCACTATAACATGATGCCTGTCTAACCCAGCAGAATCTAGAAAAAAACATTTAAAAATTAATACACGCTACCACTTTATGAATAATCCTACACAAAGATGTAGCTCTCTGAGTGATGAACCAATAAATACTTGTCTAATTAGTGCTATGCACATTCCCTGCATTATGTGGGGGAAAATGTTTGTCAACATGGGATAGTGAATAGCTTTACAGTTCCTCTTGCCTTAGGTCATTATTATTTAATCTCAGACACTCTGAATTTTTAGAGTATTTCTCTCCTACTCAAATTAGACCATTTTTGGATAACCTACCATTGTCTTAGACCTGAAATATCAAGAAATCACCATAATGCTTCTCTTTATGGAGGGAGGGAAGGATATGTCTATGCCCCACCGTTGAGCAGTATACATAATACTCATGAAAAGACTTAGGGAAAGGAGGTTGCACCCTCAGAGGAAAACCTGAACATTTCTATATGTCAGGTCATTTGCCTCTTCATGGCCACAACCTTAATTTCTACTCCTCTGGAGCTGTTCTATATAAAAAGGATCTTCCAACTTGAATATATACACACATAATTAGAGCAAATAAGCACCATTTTTATAGCTAGAAATTCATTTGAGTCATTAGTATGATCATTATTGCGACACCTCTTTTGAAATCACTGAGTAATCCTTGAAAATTCATGCCATTCATCCACTCCTTTATCACGGTCAAAATGAGACAGAATTAAGGCAGTTATCCAGTTAGAGTAAAGTCCTTTTAATTATTGCAACACAGCTGTGTCTTCCATCTATGTTTTTAGCTCCCATTTATTACTTTTTAGTGGTCATTAACCAACTTTTTTATTTCATTTCTCACAATTTACAATAGTTTGTTTGTTTGTTTGTTTTAGAAACACTGAGTAAATTCTACCATTATTTGTTATGAAACAAGTCCTGAAAAGACAGAGCTGTGTAAATGGACCAAAAGCATAAAACCTGTTAATAGGTAAAATTTCTCCCCAAGTTGTCCTCACTTAAGTTGTTAACAGGGAAAACAACATTCTTAAGTCCTTAAATACTAAAAAGAAATTATATATTTATAATTCCTATGTTACACACATTCCTATGTATATCCTATGTATGTAATCCTTATTTTACATTTGTGATTAGTGTATGTATGTTATATGTATATACATCTATGCATATACACACACTCATGAAACAAGTGATTCATATCTACAGTTTCTTGATTTTGTTTTGCTTCCTTGGATGCATGTTTTTTATTCTTGGAACCCCAAAGAGCAAAATGTTTTACTTTTGTTTATTAATATTGTTGATAGTAATAACAATAAAGTCCTAGTTCTATACTGAAATACTGATTAGTTGATGGCTTCTTTATATATATGATACTGTACCCCCAAATCTATAATCAGTAAGAGAGATTCTGTAAACAAAAATCTCTTGTAGAAGTGACTTGTAATTACTACTGGTAGTTGTTTTGCTATGATTTCTAAAAGAAAGAAACATTCTGGGACGCGTGGGTGGTTCAGTCAGTTAAGCAACTGCCTTTGGCTCAGGTCATGATCCTGGGGTCCTGGGATGGAGCCCCACATCAGACTCCCTGCTCAGGGGGGAGCCTGCTTCTCCCTCTCCCTCTGCCCACCATTCTGCCTACTTGTGGTCTATCTCTCTGTCAAATAAATAAATTTTAAAAAATCTTAAAAAGAAGAAAAGAAAGAAACATTCTATACATTTTAGGAGAAAGCTGTTGTGTACTAGGGCTGGGATGCTATCCCTGACTTCCTCCAAAGCTTAGGAAGAAGGGCATCTTAAAAGGGTGTGGCTCACGCCCATGTTACCTATAGAAAACTAAGCCTGGAACCTGCATCCTCCTCCTTGGTCTCTCTGAGGCCTCATAAGCTGGTAGCTTTCTCATGGTTTGTGGACTGGCCAAAAGTAGTGCCAAGCTCTAGACATGTCTCTAATCCTGCTACTCAAAGATAAGGGTATTTTGATCTGTTTGAAAGAGTACTGAGTCACTCATGTAACTGTGGAAGGCACAAGGATGTATCTGGTACTTGGGCACATGCAGCCAGGACCAATTCCTGCCAGAACTCTCTCTCTCTTTCCCTTGCTTCTCCCTGCTTCTTTCAGAATGTTCGTGCTCTTCTACAGAAGAGCTGCTTCTGCACAGGAGAAGTCAGCCACCCATTGCACCAAAGCCTTGCATCTCTACCTGCCACAGAGATAAGCCAGGACCTGTGCAACTGATCTGGCTAGGGGTGCAAATTCCACTGGTCCAGCTGGGGGTGGGCCACTCAACAAAAAGAGTATGGCACTTCGGAGAGAGTTCTTAAAGTGCTTTTTCTGGGTACTCAGAATTAATTCACAAGATAACCTTTAAGCCGTTGGCTCAAGTCACCTCTTATCTAGAGGTGAAGTCTTACAATGGCCTTGACAAGTATTTGAACTGTATATAAGACATGATACATAGATTTAAGCTCATTTTTAAATACCAGCTATAATAAATGAAGGCTGGAAGATCTCAAAGTTTTAATAATGTCATTAAATTTTTATAGCTAAAATATATGATTATCAGTAAAGTTTTACTGGCTATAAAATTTGTAAGGAAAACAGTTCAATAATAATTCAATTATCTTTTTCAGTACATGAGGCTCTTATGAAATATAGATTATGGAGAGAAATGGCTTTCAGAATGAATTTAAGGAGAAAATTCTGGTTATAAACAGAAAGGTCATATATGTCTATTCTAAATAGTGTGATTTTCTTAAAAAAATATGAGACAACTGAGGGTCGCTAGAGGGGAGAGGGGTGGGAGGGATTGAGTGGCTGGGTGATGGACATGCGGAGGTTATGTGCTATGATGAAGAAAAATAAATAAATATGTAAAAAATATGAGACAAAATTAATAATAAAGTTTTAATTGAATGAAAAAGTAATGCTATGGGATGCCTGGGTGGTTCAGTCAGTCAAGCGACCGCCTTCAGCTCAGGTCATGATCTCAGGGTCCTGAGATTGAACCCCATATCTGGCTCCCTGCTCAGTGGGAAGTCTGCTTCTCCCTTTCCTTCTGCTCCTTCTCTCTCTCTTTCTCACTCTCTCTCTCTTTCAAGTAAATAAAATCTTTATTGTAAAGTAATGTTAGTTAAAATAGTGATGTTATTGAAGAATGTCAGAGTTCTCTGAAAAAATGATATTGGGAGTTTATATTAGAATAAATTTGTATCACTTGAAGCCCAGGTTAGGAAACAGCTAAATCTCTGCATTCTGAACAGATATGAATGAGTTGATGCATTTTTATGCAATTTTTAAAAAATGGAACACACACATACTTTCTACTAGTTTCTCTAAAATCAACTTTTATGTCCCTCTTCTAACGAAACATGACCACTACTTCTCCACAAAAGAACTGGAGATTCTTCCAAAAGAAGAGTCATTGTGAAGTGGAGTGGTCCCCCACACAGGACATGAAAGGAGGTTGCATTTGAGATGTGTCTCAGCTTCCTCAGTTGGAACATAGGAAGAATTTTTCCACCAGAATAAGGAGCATAAGGATTGGAACATCTAAATGCCAGCTATCTTGGCCCTTCAGCTTTCTGACTACTGTATTTAGTAAGGAACACCAGTCAAGAGAAATTAAACACTGATGTATTAATCTGAGTAAACATTTTTTAAACTCCTTGATTAAAGAATTTGAAGTATTCTGTGATGGAAAACCCATCTTAGGCCTGAGACTAAACTGTAATTTCCTGCAGCCTTTGAAAATATGAAATGTGGGAACTGTAGGCTCAGGTATGTCTGGGACTAAGAAAGAGAGAGGGAGAGGCAGGGAGAGGGGGAGAGGGAGAGAGAGAGGGAGAGAGAGACTGTAGAGCAGACTCCAAGACCATGAAGCCAAACAACTGTGGGAGGATGACAGAGCTGAGATAGTGAGGGTCCTCCTCACCTTCCCTACAGTGATCCTGCCCACTTAGGAAATGTGGCCCAATGAACAGTAGGCTTCAACCAATCAGCTGCTCCTCTTCCTTTGGAAAGAGCAAATGAAGAGAAAGGTGGGCCAAAGGGAGAAGGAAATCTGAGCAGTGGGAGAAAATGTGTCCTTTGTGTGCCTTGGCATTATTGATATCATTCAGTTTTATTAAGGGGCTAAATGGCATTTTGGAACACTATAATATTGTTTCTATGGGGAAATATTGTTTCTATGAATTATAAATAAGTGACTCATAAATGAAATTCTAGACTGCAACACATCAAGCAGATTCAGCTGCTTTTCAAATGAAATGCACACGCATCCTATACTATGATGATATATCTAGGAGTATGCTTTGTCAGCAATGCTGGACATTCCTCATAGAGTTCTATGAGGGTATAGATACCTTTACTTCTTAGACTATGCCAGGAAATACATTTATTTCAGTAAATAATACAAATAGGAATTAATGTAATAACTCATTAAGCTAGCAAATGCAATCAAAAGGGAAATTATTCTGAAAATAATAGCATTTTTTCTGGCTTAAATTCCATCATATTTATTCCCTGTAGTGGAAAAATAATTGTATCAGTTAGCTTTTAGTGCATTATAAAGTCCATCCAAAATTTAGTGAATGAAACAAAAGCTTGGACTTACATGTCCATGAGAGGCAAAATGCAAGGCCCCTTAAGGCCTAAGCTCATAACTGGTACATTGTCATTTCTATTTCATTCTATTGCCCAAGGCAAGTCACATGGCTAAAGCCAAAGTCAAGGGCTGGGGAAATATATTTGGCTCCTTTACTGGGCAGGATTGCAAGGTCAGTTGCAAAAGGCATGGACACCAGAAAAGACAGAGAATTGGAACCAATGATGCAATCTAGCACAGTGATCACTGGCTCAGTAAATTTAAGTTAGATACTCTGTAGCCCTGTGAGTACAAAGGAGTTAGGGATCAGGGAAAGGGGGCAGGACAAGGTTTTGAGTGGCATGTCCTTTAAAGTCCCAATGCTTAAACAACTTCCATTTAAAGATTTTAGACTCTGAATTAGAGAATATTTTGAAGCATTTGATCCACTGGTCCTCCACAGAAGGTTGGAGTCATCTTTCTCCATCTTAGAGCTGGACAAATAGAACCAGCCAAGAACATTCCTATCAGATTGATGGGAGATGGATGCCCAACAGAGGAAGGAACACCTGAGGGAAAAGTAACTATAGGAAATAGGTTTACCAGCTTTGAGGAGTCTCAGTTAATTGGGGAAGTCTTAAGAAGGGCCCTGAAGGGCTAGAGATATGCCTCTGGCTCAATACCCATATCACGATTACATAGAGGAAACAATGATAGAATAATTGGCTTGGTGACTATGCTTAACTTTTTAAGGGGGTGGGGTGGTATATAAAGAAAAATGTTCTATATTTTAATATAACTCCCCTGGCAGTTACGCTAAAAACTCTCTCCCTCCAAACTCTTCCTCTAGTATTGGTTTTTGCAACAACATCTTGGCCAGCCTTTACAAATTTTCAGCCCATTTTTGTTATTAGAACAATCTAATTCTAGCATTTAAGATTCAGTCTTATTTTCAAACATGATTCAAAGTTCATCTTCTCCTATCTTCAACTCAGGCTATATCTGCCCAGAGGGATCATGGGTGCATCCATCTCCACCTCCTTCTCCCTCTTCCAACTGTATTTCAAGTGGGGTGGGCAGGCAGGGACAGAGTTGCAGACATCTTCTTGGTTAACCATGACTGCACTTGTGTGCAAGGTCTAGACAGACTGATGAGGAGACTCCAATATCCTTCACTAATGGTGGGGGAGGGGGACCATGTTTGCTATCATCCTGCTTCCCAACACACACACACACACACACACACACACACACTCATACACACACACAAACACACAAACACACGCACCCATTCCAGTGCCCAAAGCTATAACCCTGGTTCTCATGTTTAAGCAAACTCTGAGCTCAGCCAGTGCACATAGAATCCATCTTCTAATGGAAACTGACAGGACAGGCAGAGTGGTCATTGGATCTCACCTTGACCCTTCTCTCCAAATCTCTGCCCCTATTCACATCATATGGGAGCCAAGCAACATGTCCACTCTTGAACCAAATTCTCTCATGAGGATAAAAATGTTGTCCTCCACTTCTTGTACATACCCCAATCTTTAGAAAAAATTCTCTCTTTTCTCCCTTTTCCTTCCCATTAGCTTTAGGGAAGGGAAAGCTACACCTCTTTCCCTCTAAGTTCTTTCAGAGGGGGAAGAGGAGGTGGGAGGTGCTGGGATTGGTGGCAGGAGCAGTTCTGCCAGTTGACGCTCTGGGAGAATACAGCTGGCTCTAGATGCTGGCAGCTCTCTGATTTTAAAATATGGACATACTCACTGGTTTTTGGCTTTAGTTTGGAGCCCTAGATGCAATTCAAGGACAACAGGAAAAGTCTTCCTATATGTCCTATTAGTTTTGGAATCAGGCAGAATGTTTCAAATCTGGGCTCTGCTACTTACTATTGAGTTTCATTTTCTTCATCTGTAAAATGGTGTTATTAAAAACTATTTCTCAGGGTTATTGTGATGATAAAATTAATGAATGAATGTCATTTGGCTCCCATATAAACGTGTTAATTACTCTTAAGTTATTTTTTCTTATCATCCCATCCTCTGTGTCCATCTCCCGCACCTTACTTGCAACCACTTTCATGCATGTGTGTATCTATGTAGACAGATATAAATGTATATGTGTGTGTATAGGATTTAGGCTTTGCTATTTTTTGCTTCTTGAATCCATGTTATGTTATTGGTGCAGAAAAATGTATTTGGGATGTAAATCTTCAACATTCAGTAGCTATTGTCCTATGTTTTTATATGATTCAAGTCATAAGTTACTGAGGGTATCAGGTATGGACTTCCTACTTCCTGCAGTACACTGTGTAGGTGTATTATTACCAGAAATCCTCCATAACGCTACCCAGTCATTTTGGTCTCTGTTTTTACAGAAATGACTAGGATGAAAGAAAAGAAAGACTGAAACAAAGAAATGTGATTGTTTTTATGTTTTACCATCAAGAATATTGTTTTAGTTAAAATGAGACCATTCAAATGAGAATAAACAAATTTAAATAAAAGAGACGTTTTGATGATGATTTCTAAACTGAATGGGGTTTTACCTGATAAAATCTACAAAGCAGAATATTCTCAAAAAATGTCAGCTGCATGTAATCATTAATGTCTGCTTTCTACCCTCAAATATGGTAGAATTATTATAAACTCAATAGCCTGAGAGCGTTTTATGACACCTGGGCTTTCTGTTTCCAGAAAGGAAAGTAGTTCAATTATTCTTTCAACAAACATTTGTTAAATTACAAAACTGGAGAGGATGTCCGTCTTCGCCATTGCTTTAAAGTTAAAACTTTGTCTAATAGAAGAGGAATGAAGTGAACAAACATACAAAAATCACACATCCTAGTATCTTCCTAATTCTCTACTGCATAACACTGGCCTCCACCAACACTGCTTATTTTTGACACCTCTAACACTACTATGACCACCTCCACCATCACAAAGCAAACTTAAAAAGGTTTGCTATATTTGCCCTACAGGAAAGTCTACAAGAATTGAAAAAATCCTGATTCGTTCCTTCTCAAAGATCTGCAAAATCTACACAATATTGTCCTGACTTGTTACATTAGCCAAGTTACCAGTTTCTTCCAGAGGTAGCATTTGATAAAGACAATGAACAAATACGCGTAGAATACCTAGGCTCAGGTTCTTCTTTCATTTGTAAGTATACATACACACATGAACACATGGCGTAACAGTAACTGGGAGAAAGGCAGAATTTGTGTTTGATTTTATTTGATTTTATTTTTAGACAGAGACTGCAAGAGGATACACTCATAGCTATGGCTGATTTGACTAATAAAAATGACTGCAATAGTTCTGACAGAACAACAAAAATATTCCATGGGTTTTATGCACACACGTAAATAATGGCTAAGAAATCAGAGTAATAGGATGTTGGAATTGAAGGATCTCAGAAGTCACTTGTCCTGGGGTGCCTGGGTGGCTCATTTGGTTAAGTGTCTGCCTTTGACTCAGGTCATGTGTCTGGGGTGCTGGGATCAAGCCCGATGTTGGGCTCTGTGCTCAGCGGGGGACCTGTTTCTCCCTCTCCCTCTGTGTCCTATCTCTTTGCCATCCTACTCTAACTCACTTTCTCAAATAAATAAATAAAATCTTTTTTTTTAAGTCACTAATCTATAAAAAAAATTTTTTTTTAAAGTACTAAAATAAAAACTCACTAGTCCAAATCTCTCATTTTACTGATAAAGAAATTTAGGTCTCTGGCTCTGTCAGAAAAAAATTGGAAGACATTTAAACAGGGAAAAAAATCACTTCCACACCCTTCTAGGTTGTCTAGTTCTACAGGGGTCTGAGACCAGTCTTTGAGCTATCGTATAATTCTGGTAAGTCTAAGAAAATTTACAGTAATGAAAATTATTCTTGTTCCTAGAAATGCAAATGGATATTTTCATGTGGAATACAATTGATTATGGCCCTTGGATTATTGACCAGTTTTCTGTTTGCAAATTTATTTTAGCTTTCTTAATGACATGTATACGTTCACGTGTATGTGCTTTTGAACCCATTTTTTGTTTTGTTTTGTTTTTTTATCTTACTGGCTCCCTCATTAATTATAATGTGTGAAATAAAATCATAACCACCAGCTTAGTTTCCCATTCAGCATATCAAGGAAAAGACTTGGCCAAATATGGTTTTAATTTATGGAGTTTTACTTTACTTTATGAGGTTCAGAAATCAAGAGATAGAGGGCAAGCTTGCTTCTTTTGTCCCCAGATGATTGTGGAAAAAGAGGAGACAGAGGCAGTGATAGGGAATGGCCTGATGTAGGCCCCAGTGTGTTACAGAAAAGAAATAAATGCCTGGGTCTTGTTATTAATGTGATTTCCTGAATTCAGCCCAGTCGTACTGAATCAGTCTGTGAATTTGAGCCTCATGTACTCTCAGGTTTGAAAATCATTGTTCCAGACTCACAATAATACTTTGAGACTCTTAAAAAGGGAGGGAAAACATGAATTAAATAAGGCAAGAAAGCAAAGCTCTACAACACTGATCTAGTTAAAATTTTAATCAGTAATGGCCCGTAGAAAACTATACCCTGTATCTCTGGTGTAATGGCTTCAAATGCGGGTATAGTTTTGGCAGGATTATCTTGTATTTCATTTAAAGAATCTACCAGAGAGTGTTTTCATGTGGTTCTCTAAGCACGGTAAAGATTTACCCTCGATGCTGTTGTTGAATGATAGCTGCAGAATCGCTGCTTCAGAAGGAAGAATTAAAGTCCGAATCCTTCTCTAATGGGTATCTGTTCATTTTTGCAATTAACAACAACAAGAACACATTATTTTGTTTGTTGGGTGTTTCAGAACTTAAAATGCTAATTCTAAGAGGGAAGGTGCTCAAGTTTCACCTATTCTGCAGAAGCCAAACAAACTTTCTCGTGACAGAAAGTAGCATTATCATTACAGAAAAATGCAAGGTGGCAAACTGTGTGCGGGACGCAGGGCCTCTCCACGGCTTTTGGGGCCAGATAGATTTGAGCTCTGGAGCACCCTGAATATCTAAAAGGTTCTAAAAATATCAGTATAACCCAATTAATTAGATTACAGAAGACTTGGGCCTCAGCATAATTTAAAACTTTCTTGCCTCTCACGTCTGAGTATGTGCATCAAGACGAGTTCAAATATTGGGAAATAGATTCTTGAAATAGATTCTATTAAGTTGTTAAAAAAACAATCAACAAACCCTTAACTGTTTCATGAGAAGCAAAGAAAAAGTGTCACTGTTAAAACAAAGTATTGAAATATAGTTTCTGCAAAACAAGTTAACCCTAGTGATTCCACTCCATCCCACTCAGCAATAACGTCAGTTCCTACATATGCCCTGTGCTTGTCACCAAAGGGGCTGTAAAGAAAAATAATCCATGGCCCTCCAAGAACCCTCATATTAGTTTAATAGTAATATTGATGAATTGTAGAACTATTAGAGACACCTTTCTCAGTAACACCAGATATTAGCTGAAGACCAGATATTTGTTGAAGAACTGAGGTCAAGTCTGTCAAGTCTCAATACTGTAATTTAGGTATCTCTTAGATGACGTGTCACACAATTGACTTATAGCTGTAGCTCATGATCAAGTCATCCAGTGATTCCTCTTGAGTGAACCAAATCTGACTGAAGAATAGACCCTAGACAGTGAGACTGCTTGTTAAAGAAATGAATGAATACTTTCCATTATAAACTCTTGACATCAGTGTTAACAGAATTCAGTAAGTACATGACCTGAAATGTCTATAGACGACTTAGCCACGTAAGTATCAACTTAATTCAGACTCTGGAAGTAGTACCCACCCACCTTTGCTCACAGGATTCAGGTTATAAAATGTAGATTTGAAAAATCACTCTGAACAAACTATGGAGCTAAATATTCATTAGACTACATCTCAGGGGTATGGAGATCCTAGTTGTTCATATGTCAACAAAACTAGCAAAGTTGTGTTGTTATAGAAAATCAAATGTATTTGTAGCAGGGCCTGCTATTATGTACTAATAACATGGAAATTAACTCTCCTTGTAGTGTGTTAGTAAAAAAAAAAAAAAAGAAAAGAAAATACTGGGAATAGAGTATTAAACAAAATTAAAAATATTAGGGGTGGCTGGGTGGCTCAGTGGGTTAAAGCCTCTGCCTTCAGCTCAGATCATGATCTCAGGGTCCTGGGATCAAGCCCCTCATCTGGCTCCCTGCTCAGCGGGGAGCCTGCTTCCTCCTCTCTCTCTCTGCCTGCCTCTGTCTGCTTGTGTTCTCTGTCTGTCAAATAAATAAATAAAATCTTTAAAAAAAATTAAAAATATTATTTTGCTGCAGGTCTTTTGGGAGTCTTTATATGTCAATATCCCTTAATAGAGCGAGATAAGATATGCAGAATTTCCCAGATATATTTGACTATTATATTAAGATTCAGTTCAACTAGGAGTGACAGAAAAAAAATCTAAAATATAAGTGTCTCAATGTCTTAAACTAGATAAAAGTTGTTTTGTTTTTTGGTTTTTTTCTTAAGTAAAATTCCACAGATACATAATCTGGAGCAACTTTGGCTCTTTCGGGTATCATGGCTCAGTCTTCCATTGTTAAGATCACTTCATGGTTCCACATAGCTGCATCCACAATCCATCCAGCAGGAAGGAGGAAATGAAAAGAAGAGAATCCCCTAACCTATTAAGGATACTTCCTAAAAGTGGCAAAGCGACTTTTTTTTTTTTTAAAGATTTTATTTATTTATTTGACAGACAGAGATCACAAGCAGGCAGAGAGGCAGACAGAGAGAGAGGAGGAAGCAGGCTCCCCACTGAGCAGAGAGCCCGATGTGGGGCTTGATCCCAGGACCCTGAGACCATGACCTGAGCTGAAGGCAGAGGCTTAACCCACTGAGCCACCCAGGTGCCCCGCAACTTTTGATTATATCCTATTGGCCTGAACTTACTTCTATGATCTCACCTACTTGAAAAACAAGGTTAAAAATATATAGTATTCATTCTGTGTAGCCACATGCCTGGTTAAAAATTCTATTTTTGTGATAGAGAAGAAGAGGACTATGAAGAATCTTTGCCACAACCATGAAACTCTTTTATTTCATGGAGCATTTCACAAGATAAAGTTATGAAAGTGTTGATATACATTAATTACTTTTGCTAAAGATTTTATTTAACTGAGAGAGAATGCAAAAGAGAGAGCACTAGAGGGGGCAGGGTGGGGGAAAGGAAGAAGCAGACTGCCTCCTAAGTAGGGAGTCTGAGACTAGCCATAGAGCTCAATCCCAGGACCCTGGGATCATGACCTGATATGAAGGCAGACACTTAACCAGCTGAGCTACCCAGGTGCTCCTATTACTTTTGACAGTATTTTCTCAACTGCTAAGAATCAATGTCCAAGGGAATTCATTGGCAGAGTCTGAGAACTCAGACTGGCAAACTGATTTAATAAGTCATTCTTACAGGAACCAGAAGCATACAAAGAAGAATTAATGCTATTTCATTTAAATCTAGCACTGCTATAATTTATTTGAAAGTTTAATGTTTCCTAAGTACTAGGAAGCCATCTCTTTGAGATGTAAATGTTAAAAAAGATAGAAACCTTATTTCCCATTTTCTTTGGGAAAGTAGGAGCTTAAATTGAGTGGGCACCTTGTTCCAAATCACAAAATGATCTCTTGTCACATAGATATGACAAGTTAGTTTTTCTTTGGATAGAGCCAATTAACTAACATAGATGGTCACCCTAATTACCAGATTTAACCTTGCGGTGAACTCTGTGTGACAAATAGTACTGCCAAGCCCTCTTATTTGAGTACTAGTTATTGTTTATCCTGCAACTTTTATGGAATGAACTGTATCTGCCTGGCTATATAAGAAGGTGAGATTTCTTTCTGTTTTTGCAATCTTTCAGTGGATTGCTTGAGATACGCATCACATTCTGGCTTAACCCTTATTCAAAATAGAACTGTTTTTCCCTTCTACTTTTGTGGCGAATTGCTCTTGGTTGGTAGGAGATTTTTTAAATTTATAGTTCCCCAACATTGTCCTCAAGTTCACTTACATCATATTACTTAGTAAATTCTCTAAGTAATTCTTTAAGTAATAAACTACTATAATTTGACACTGAACTTGAGCTTCACAAGCCTTTTCTTAGTTGGTGTGACTAAGGCAAACATTCAATTAATGGAAAAAGATTTTCTTCAAGAGGTGTTCGTCAACGGGGCACCTGGGTGGCTCAATCATTAAACATCTGCCTTCAGCTCAGGTCATGATCTCAGGGTCCTGGAATCGAGCCCGTGTTCCCTCCCTCACTGTCTCTCTCTCTGCCAAAAAATAAATAAAATCTTCAAAAAAAAAAAAAAAAAAAGAAGAGATGTTAGCTAAAAAACCAGCATTGTTTGATACAGACTGAAGAGTCTGAAAATATGAAGCCCCCATTAGCCTTTTGAGTATTCATTGCCTAGGGGACCATAACACAATAAACTGGATCGTTTAAAACAACAAAAGTTATTGCCTCAGAGTTGGGGAGTCTAGAAGTCTGAAATCAGTGTCAGCCCACCTATACTCCCTTCGAAACCTGTAAGGGAATCCTTCGCCTCTTTTTAGCTTCTGGTGGTTTGTAGGCAATCTTTTGTGTTGGAACTACATACCTCCAATCTACTTTTGTTGCCACGTGGCATTCTCTCTCAGTCATGTTCTCATAAGGACATCAGCCCCCACTGGAGTAGGGCTCCACTCAATTCAAGTATAACCTCATGTAATGAGTTAATAATTACATCTACAACTATCCTATTTCCAAATAAGTTTACATTCTGAGGTACTGAGGGTCAGAACTTCAACCTATCTTATTTGGGGGGACACAATTCAACCTGTAACACTTAGTAAGAGCCACCAAAACTTAAAGTTACCCTCTGCAGCCCTGCCAGATGTCTCAATCTCCATGTTAAGGATACATGTGCTAAAGTGCTAATACTTTACTCCTAGTTTATTTTTCATATAATAAAGGGACAAATTCTTCCTGTCCAAGTTCTGAAGTAATCAAGAAGTGATATAAAGGAGTTGGTTAGCATTTGGAGATAAACTTTAATTTTTTTTTTTTTAAACCTGGTAAGGGCAGGGCTAGAGAACACAGTTTCTATCTATGTGCATGTGGGCTTCCTAATATGCAGCCCAGGATTCAACGTACCCTTCTGGGGCCAGGGTAGCCAGATCATAGATTCATCACTGATATACAGAGATGCACCTAAGTTTGAACTTAACCCTGGTTATTTTGCCAGAAGATACAAAGGACAGATGCCTACTCCTATGGGCAGTCAAGATTGAACTTGTGATAAAACTCTTTTTATTAAATTCTGTGAAGATGGCAGTGGTGGAAGAGGCGTAGCTTTTAGATCTTCCTAAATTCCAACATAAGAAATACAGTGAAATGGAAAAAAAAAAAAGTAAAAAGAAAAATGGACAGCATTTACAAGAAAACTAGGTGACAAGGTGCTCCAGGAACACCACAATGCAAACCAGCAAGAGCCACAAGACCAACACATGATCAGTATCTGTTTAGGAGAAAACATAGAGAAGCCATGGAATGATTGACACCCTGACAGTAGGAGAACCCAAAATGGCCACTCATGGGGAGGCACGGTGGCCAGTGAGAGCAATAGCAGAAATGAGAGTGATCTGTCCCTAGATTAGCAGATGAGGCAAGGGGCCCTGCAGTAAGCCAGCTGACATCTTAGCAGCATCACCTTCCCACCCTCCAAGGAGCTCACACTCAGGCAAAATAGGGGAGGCTAAATCAATATTCATTAGGAAGGAACAACATAGATTAAAGAAAGTGGGGCAGATAAATAGAGCAAAGAAAACAAAACAAAAAACAAAAACAAAAACACAAAATCAAAACCAGAAACTACTCAGAAAAATCACCTTAAAAAGTTTTTTTTTAAAAGGGGACACCTGGGTGGCTCAGTCATTAAGCATCTGCCTTTAGTTCAGGTCATGATCCTAAGGTCCTGGATAGAGCCCTGCATCCAGCTGCCTGCTCAACAGGAAGGCTGCTTCTCCCTCTCCCACTCTTCCACTTGTGTTCCCTCTCTTGCTCTCTCTCTGTCTGTCAAATAAATAAAGTCTTAAAAATTAAAATAAACACTTAACACTGCACAGAAACACAGAGTTGTTAGAACAAATATCCTTCTGATAATCAGGAAAATGAAATTCACATAAAAATGAGTAACAGAAATGTGTCAAGGCCAAAATCCATACAAAGATATTATGTGTTTTCAATAAAAAGTCTTATTTGGGAATTTTTCACATCTTGTGAGAATGAATTAAATTATAGTTTTTGTCACCTTAAAATTTCCTGAGAAGGAAAAAATTCAAAATCTTGATAAATTACTTTTAATTTTGACATAATAAAGAATGTAAAAAGAAAGGAAAGTGGGGAATATTTTTTAGAAAAAATACTTAAAACATTTTTATTTCATTAATCATCTTCTAATTTGTGAGTGCTAAAATATTACGCTAATTTTTAAAATTATTTTTAGATGTCTTCTTGATTTCTACTTCTTTTCCTTATGGCAGTATTTGGTTTTGGTCTTGATTTGAGCCAAATACTGAC
The DNA here is from genome assembly GCF_010015895.1 of Lontra canadensis. Taxonomy (NCBI): domain Eukaryota; kingdom Metazoa; phylum Chordata; class Mammalia; order Carnivora; family Mustelidae; genus Lontra; species Lontra canadensis. The sequence continues at coordinate 86,030,963 of NW_022630995.1, forward strand.
TTTAACTCCTGGCTTGTTAACATTTGGAAAAAATACGTATCAGTGCATCTCAATCCTGTAAGGTTTATGGCCTGGATGACAAAAAGAGAACATGGATTCTCAGTGGGTTGCTTACTCCCAAAAGAAGAATGAGAGAAAGAGGTTGGACTGTGAATCCTCAACCTCTCTTTCTAGTCTCATCAATCAGATTAAGTCTTTATCAGTTATTTATTGCTGTTTAGAATCCACTGGAAATTTAGTGGCTTTAAAACAACAACAATTTTATATGTTCACAATACCATGGGTTGTGTCTGCTTCAGCAAAACATAAACTAAAATCAGAACAATACAGAGAAGATTAGCAGGACCACTGCACAAGGATGACATACAAATTCATCAAACATTCTATATTATTGAGGGGTGAGTTCATCAAGAAGATAGAATGGTTATAAATATATATACAACATCAGCCCACCTAAATATATTAGGCAAATAAATAGTAACAATTCTGAAGGGAGAAATTGACAACAGTACAATAATAGTAGGGGAACTTCAATACCCTACTTTCAGGTATGGATAGACCATCCAGAGAGAATATCAAAAAGAAAATGTTGAACTTGAACCATGTATTGGACCAAATGGACCTAACAGACACATACATTCTATTCATCAGCAGCAGAATACACATTCTTCTCAAATGCATACAGAACATTCTCCAGGATAGATCATATGGTAGGCTGCAAATCCTGTCTTAGTAAATTAAGAAGATTGAAATCATAGAAAGTATCTTTTCCAACCACAAGAGTATAACTAGAAATCAACAACAAGAGGAAAGTTGGAAATTTACCAAGCATGTGGAAACTGAAGACCACAATCCTCAACAATCCATGGGTCAATCCATGGGTCAAAGAAGAAATAAAAAGTAAATTTTAAAAATGTCAAAACAAATGAAAATGGAAACACACGGGATACTGCACAAGCAGTTCTGAGACGAAAGTTTATAGCAATAAAATGCATATGCTAAGAAAATGGAAAGATCTCAAACAACCTAACTTTATACCTCCAGGAACTAGAAAAAGAGCAAACTAAGCCCAAGTTGGAGAAGGAAGATAACAAAGATTAGAGCAGAAACAAATATAGACCAGAAAAACACTAGAAAAACCAATGAAACTAATCTGGTTTTTTAAAAAGATGAACAAAATTGGGAAACCTTTAGCTAGACCAACTAAGTAAAAAAAAAAAATAAAAGGAAACTCAAATAAAATCAGAAACGAAACAGGCGACAGTATAACTGGTATTACAGAAATAAATAGCATCATGAGTGACTACTATGAGTAATTATAGACTAAAAAATTAGATAAATCAGAAGAAATGGATAAATTCCTAGAAACATACAACCTACCAAGACTGAATCAGGGAGAAATAGAAAATCTTAATAGACCAACAATAAGTAAGAAGATTGCATTGGTAATCAAAAACCTCCCAACACAGGAAAGCCCAAGAGCAGATAGCTTTACTGGTAAGTTTTACCGAATTTTAAAAGAATAATTAACTACAATCTTTTTCAAACCCTTCCAAAAAATTGAACAGGAGGGAACTCTTTCATTCATTTTCACTTTATGAGGCCAGCATTATTCTAACACCAAAAGCCAGATAAGTATACTAAAAACAACAACAACAAAAACAAAACCCTATAGAACAATATCCCTAATGAATCTAAATGCAAAAACTCAACAAAATACAAGTAAACTGAATTCAACAATACATTCAGTGTTTTATTCCTGGGATGCAAGGATGTTTCAACATACACAAATCAATAAATGTGACACACTGCATTAATAAGATAGAAGATAGAAGCCATGTGATCATTCAATAGATGCAGGAAAAGCTTCTGACAATATACAACATCTTTTCATGACAAAAAACTTCAACAAATCGGATACAAATGAAACCCATCTTAGCATCTTAAAAGCCATATGTGACAAACTCACAGCCAACATTATACTCAATGGTGGAAGATTGAAAGCTTTTTCTCTAAGATCAGGAATAAGACCAGGGTGCCCACCCTCACCACTCCCATTTAAAAATCGTATTGGAAGTCCTCCCTAGAGTAATCAGGCAAGATATAGAGACAAAAAACATCCAAATAGGAAAGGAAGAAGTAAAATTGTCATGATTTGTAAATGATATAATCTTGCATGTAGGAAATCCTAAAAACTCAACCCCAAACTGCCAGAACTAATAAATGAATTCAATCAAGTTTCAGGATATAAAATCAACATGCAGAAATCAATTGTGTTTTTATATGCTAATAATAAAATGTCTGAAAAAGAAATAAAGAAAACTATCCCATTCACAATAGCATCAAAAATAATAAAATACTTAGAAATAAATTTAACCAAGGAAGTGAAAGATCTGTACAATGAAAACTACAAAACTTTGATGAAAGAAATTGAAGAAGACACACATGGAATGATCTGTGTTTGTGGATAAGCAGAATTAATATTGTTAAAATGTCTATACTACCCAAAGCCATCTTTAGATTCAGTGCAATCCCTATCAAAATTGCAATGGCGTTTTTCACAGAAATAGGAAAAACAATCCTAAAATTTGTATTAAACCAGAATAGACTCAAATAGTCAAAGAATCTTGAGAAAGAAGAACAAAGCTGAAGTCATCACACTTCCTGAATTCAAACTATACTACAAAGCTCTAGTAATTAAAACAACATGATATTGGCATAAAAATAGAAACATAGACCAATGGAAAAAAATAGAGAGTCCAGAAATAAACCCCAACATATACTGTCAACGAAGTGTTGACATGGAAGCTAAGAACACTCAATGGGGAAAGGATATTCCCCTCAACAAATGGTGCTAAGAAAATTGGATAATAACATGCAGAAAAATAAAATTGGATCCCTATTATCTACCATTCACAACAATTGATTAAAGACTTAAACATAAGACCATATGCTTTAAAACTCCTCGAAGAAACATTGGGAAAAAGCTCCTTGACATTGGTCTTGACAATTTTTCGGATATGACACCAAAAGCTCAAGCAACTAAAGCAAAAATCAGTAAGGAGGACCACATCAAACTAAAAATACTTTCTGCACAGTGAAAAAACAAACAAACAAACAAAAAATCAACAAGATGAAAAGTTAACCTTTGGAACAGGAGAAAATATTTGCAAATGATACATACATAAGGGATTAATATCCAAAATATATAAAGAACTCATATAATGTAACAACGAAACCAAACAAACCAATGAAAAATAGGCAGAGAAATAAATAGACGTTTTTCCAAAAAAGATATCCAAATGGCCAACACATACATAAAAATATACTCAACATTACTAGTCACCAGGGAACTGCAAATACAAACCACAATAAGGTGTCACAACACTTCTGTGAGAATGGCTATCATCTAGAAGGTAAGAGATAATAAGTGGTGATGTGGATGGAGAAAAGGAAGCCCTATGGATCATTGGTGGGAATGTAAACTGATGTAACCACTATGTAAAACAGTGTGGAGTTTCCTAAAAAAATTAAAAATACCACTATCATATAATCCAGCAATCCCACTTCTGGATATATATATCCAAGAGAAATGAAAACAGCATTTTAAAAAGATATCTGTACTCCCATGTTCATTGCAGCATTATTCACAATAGCCAAAATATGGAAGCAATCTAAGTGTCTGTCAAAAGGTAATGGATAGAGAAGTTGACGTACACATATACAATGCAATATTATTCAGCCATGGAGGAGAAGGAAATCCTGCCACTTACAACAATATGGATGGACTTTGTGCTTAGTAAAATAAGCCAGACAAAGACAAATATTGTATAATATCTCCTATATGTGGAATCTAAAAAAGCCAAACTCATAGAAACAGAGTAGAATGGTGGTTACCAGAGGTTCATGCACAGGGGAATTGGGGAGATGTCGTTAAAGGACACAAACTTGCAGTTAGAAAATGAGTAAGTTCTGGAGATCTGATGCACAGAATAATGACTAGAGTCAACAATCTGATGTTATATCTTTCAAAATTGCTCAAAGAGACTCTTAAGTTGTTCTCACCACAAAAAAAGAAGTGGTAATTTTGTGACATTTATAGACATATTAACTTAAGCTGCAGTGGTACTCATATTGCAAAATATAAATACATTAAATCACCTTAAATTTGCACAATGCTACCTGCAAATTATGTCTCAATAAAGAAAAAATCCCATGGGACATCACTTTGCACAAGTCTCAGTGGAAGTTCTTCCTGCTGGTCTTGTCTGGATCACACGTGTAGCTGCAGTCATCGGCAGCTCTACTGGGGCTGAATGGTCTAAGGTGACCTCTGTTGTACAGTTGGTGGTTAGCTTTGGTTGTTGGGTTGGGCCTTTCTCTCCTGGGTTCTGTCCTTGTTAATGGGCTTCCTAATGCAGTCGCAGCATACAAGGGGCAAGAGCAGAATCTGCAAGGTCACTCAAGACTGAGAGGTTCAGAAGCCACAACCCATTACTTGCACTGCACTCTGTTGGTGAAAGCAAATACTAAAGCCAGCTAAGATGGAAGGGATGGAGATACTAATTCTGCCGCTGGGTGGGAGAAGTGGTTAAGTCACATTGCAAAGGGCCTGGGGAGAGAGAAAATACTGAGATCACTTTTTTTTTTTTAAGATTTTATTTATTTATTTGACAGAGAGATCACAAGTAGGCAGAGAGGCAGGCAGAGAGAGGAGGAAGCAGGCTCCCTGCTGAGCAGAGAGCCCGATGCAGGACTCGATCCCAGGACCCTGAGATCATGACCTGAGCCGAAGGCAGCGGCTTAACCCACTGAGCCACCCAGGTGCCCCCTGAGACCACTTTTGAAGCAATCTTCCCCTACGTCCATCTCCTCTCCTGGGACAGATGAGGAAAGAGAGGCCAGCAGTGAGATGGGAATTGACGTTTTAGCAGAAGTGAGAGATAAGTTTCTATTCTTCCCATTCACTCCACAAACTGGTGATACTCTAATATAGAAGATTCCTATCAACCTAAGAGTAACAACTTCAGACATTTGCAGAAAGTAATATTTAACTCTAATAATATTATTCTCTGCTTGTAAAGGAATCTTTTAATCCTTAAAAAATATAATTAGTAAATATACTGAGTGGTGATTCTTGATTTGTAGAATGTATATATTTTTTGTTAAGTCTTGTTTAAACTTTTGTTAAGTTTAAACACATTTTTCTCTTGATGTAAAAAGAAAGTCAATGAATATATGGGACAGTGAGCTGAGTTTTCCATACAACAAAGTTTACTGTTAAATACTGGCGTAATTAAGGAAAAATTCAAACTCAGTCTTTTTTTTTAGGGTTTTACAAATTGGAGAGATTTTTCCATAATTAGATGGTTTAATTGGTGGCATCATACCGAGGGAGGGGGGAGTTGGATATTTCTTTTCTTTTTTTATATTTGAGAGAGAGAGAGAGAGAGAGTGAGAGCAAGAGTGTGAGAAGGAGGAGGAGGAGGGACACAGGGAGGAGAAAGAGAATCTCAAGCCGACTCCACATCAGTGCAGAACCCAGTGTGGGGGCTCCAATCCCACAGCCCTGAGATCATGACTTGAGCTGAAATCAATAGTCAGATGCCCAAATGACTGAGCCACCTAGATGTTCCAGAGACGGATATTTCTAACTATGATTCATTTTGCTTCTGTGACCACAGGGCCAAGCAGATTCTTATTAATAAGAAAGGCTGCTAACCTTCATCACCCCATGGATTTGGGTTCTGATGAGTAAAAGGAAAACACCTGCATCACTGTAAGTGGCTAATGATACAGGGCAGTCAGGACCAGCGGAGGCAGCATCAGTGAGGGCAGAATCCAATGCCTCTGTGGCTGCCAGAAAGTTTGCACAACAACAGCTCTACACTCTTTCCTTTGGGAAAGTTCAACATTCATGGGACAAAACTGGACCAGGAGTTGAAACAAGTCTGTCTTGATGGTCAGGCTGTTGTTTCATGGACTCTTTGGTATCAAGGCTTAGTTGTTATGTGGTCTGGTCACAGAGGGAAAGTGGCTGATGGCATCTCCCTGTGTATGTTTTCACCTTCTCGTTCTGAATCAGGGCAAACCGTAAAATGGAAAAACAGAGCCCAAGAGGGGAAATGGAAAAGTTGGCTCCTTCACACCCTTTCTGCCCCTCTCTCTGCTGGGGCTTTCCTGGAGCTGAGCTCCAGCTCAGCTAGTAGGGAATGAAAGGTAAAGAGACATATCCAAAAGGAGCTGCTGGTATCTGGGGGATGTCCCAGAAAGATTATGTCCACTTACAGTTTCTCTTCCTTTTCACTTGTGGCAAAAATGGGCAATGAACCTCCTTCTCTCTCCCTCCCATCCTCCCTTCCTCTCTACTTCCCTTCCCTTCCCTCTCTTTTTCACCTTTCTTTTAAAATTTTTCATTACTATTCATGTGAAAATTGGTGAGAATGACCATGATTGAATGTGACAGGCATCCATACAGTGCAGGGACATTTATAAAAGCTGTTATAACCATGAATGCTGTCAGAAGTGTGCCTCAGAATATCTTTTCAAGAAAAAAAAAAAAGGAATATCTTCTTAAGGATGTGAGGAATTCTGAATTTTGCGTGTCTTATTCTGGTTTCATACATGCATACATACACATATAACATTTCAAAAAATCTTCTGAGTCTCAGAACATCATAGCAAGATGCTATGGAACAAAGACTGGGTCCCCAGAAAGATTATATTTTGATATATTGCATTTCATATCTTTACTAAAGACATCTGATATTTAGTCTTCCTTGTAGAAAGCTGTAGCACAGTGGAAAAATTTTGTTTCTTATTTATAACATGATCTTCAGCCAATCAGAGATTATAGTATCTGCTTTTGACTTAGCAAACTCTTTCCTTCTGGACTGAAGTTGATACAGCACATCTGTGTCGTAATATGTCTAGGGAAGTGAGGGAAGGTGTCATTTGTCATATTGGAGACTCCAAATTGCCTAGATCATCCTTATATATGAACAGATAGTCAGAATTTCTGACAATTGGCCAGGCTGGTATACAATTAAGCAGCAAGATAATCAAGGAGGATTTTGTGTTCACTTTACAGAATTCTTTTCTTTCTTTTTTTTTTTTTAATTTTTAAAAATTTTTTATAAACATATAATGTATTTTTAACCCCAGGGGTACAGGTCTGTGAATCGCCAAGTTTACACACTTCACAGCACTCACCATAGCACACACCCTCCCCAATGTCCATAACCCAACCACCCTCTCCTGACACCCCTCCCCCCAGCAACCTTTAGTTTGTTTTGTGAGATTAAGAGTCTCTTATGGTTTGTCTCCGTCCTGATCCCATCTTGTTTCATTTGTTCTTTTCCTACCCCGCAAACCCCCCACTTTGCATCTCTACTTCCTCATATCAGGGAGATCATATGATAGTTATCTTTCTCCGATTGACTTATTCGCTAAGGATAATACCCTCTAGTTCCATCCACGTCGTCACAAATGGCAATATCAGAATTATTTTCTAATAGTATTTTAGAAAGGTATAGTACAAATTCACCAAAATCCTTATCTTCCTACATCAGGCGAAGTATCCTATATTCTTGAGTCTCTAGAATAAGTTTATCTCTAATCTCAGCCCAGATAGGTTCTATTCTTTTTTTTTTAAGATTTTATTTATTTGACAGAGAGAGATTACAAGTAGGCAGAGAGGCAGGCAGAGAGAGAGGGGGAAGCAGGCTCCCCGTTGAGCAGAGAGCCCGATGCAGGGCTCGATCCCAGGACCCTGAGACCATGACCTGAGCCAAAGGCAGAGGCTTAACCCACTGAGCCACCCAGGCGCCCCTCAGATAAGTTCTATTCTTACCCTCCCTCTATAAGATGGGGAACCTGAGGCAAAAAGAGGCCAACTAACTTGTCTGAAGTCATGTATTGCTAGTGGTAAAGCCAGGACTCAAACCCATTAGTCTTCTTCTGGACCCATGACATCATATTGCATTTGTACCTGGATGTAAAGATCAGTTGTAGAGGAAATTCTATTGAATCCTTACCGTAAGCTGATAGATTTTTAATGCAAGTATATTGAAATATTTCATGTTGAGAGGTAAGTGAAAATGTTTGTTAAATAGAATGAATTACACTGTAATAGTGTTGAATATGTCACTTCCTTGTGTCAAAATCTCCAGTGGTTCCTTATTGACCCATAATCAAGTGGTTAACTGAAGAAGTCAATTAAAATGAGGAATCATGGAAAATGCTACAAACATACCTTAATATTTATCCTTGCTTTGAAGCATGAACAGCCACACAGCATGTGGAGCCAGGGCCTTGTCCTGAGCAGGAGTCCCTGGTGGAATTCAGAGGTGCCTCCTTACCACACCACTTGCAGACTGCACCACCTTAGGATCCGAACTTGCATGTCTTTAAGGTGGAACAAGACCTGAAAGATATCTATAAAGCAACCTGAGGCCAGAGTGATTCTGGAGTTTTATATATTTTCTTCAAGTTTTTAAAATAACTTTTTCATCCATAGCCAATTTATAATCAATTATTGTAGGTACTCACTTTTATAGATTCTTTCCAAAGCATTCTACTACTCAGTGATCATGGAAATTAATCCCCTAGCATTCCCCCTCACATTCACATTTCATCAGGTTACATAGCGTTTAATGAAAATATGCAATTCCAGTTACAAAGAAAGAAGGTACAACCAGGCTTAAGAGCAAAGATAACCGAGTCTTGGTAAGCCCTGAACTCAAACAGTGGAAGTGGAAGTGCCTGGGTCCCTGAAGAAAGGTGACTGTCTCCTAAGCTCAGGAGTAGGAGGCAACAGAAAACAAAGTCTACAGAGAGAATGAGAATCATCAAGTATTTGTGATGCTGATTGACTGAACGTCCATTAAGAGAGCTTCTGCTCTTCCTCAGTCTGGCATTCAGTCTTCAGTTATGACCCAGACTACAGATATTTTGTCCAAACGTTCCCTACCATTGTTGAAAGTATCCCTGCCTATAACATCTTGACAAACCTCAGGACAAGCCAAACAAAGTCTTTCTTGGGAAGAGACACAGTTCTCGGATAAAAATCCCCAACAGTTTGTTCCCATTGCTGCCCTGGCTGTGCCTATTGAATCTGCACCATGATTCCTGTCATTTCGAGGGGAGCTCAGAATGTGGAGTCGTCCACCTGAGGACACTGTACTCTCTCTCTCTCTCTCCTTTCTGCATGGTAAGCAACAACTTCTTAATTGAAACATTTTATTCTGTATTTCTATAACATCCTCAGACTACACTACTTCTTGTATTCTGGAGTGAGCTTGTTTGCTTCTGCTTATATGCCTCTGCTATTTGTTCATCAGAAATGTCCTTCTCACCAACATGTGTTTCCGCTGAAAACCTACCCCATCCTTCAGCTCTCTCCAGAGAGAAGAACCACCCCCCCAACAAGGCAGTATATACAGCACAAATCCACATATACACCACTGAATTTCCCAAAGGACTTCCAAAGGAACTTGAAAAAATGCAAAATAAATATAAAACAAGACAACTGGAAGGAAAAGGTCACTAGGCAATAGATGTGTTCAAGTACATGGGTTGGTCTCTTACTTCAGAAGATTTCTTAATTTGGTTCTTGGCTTTTCTTAATTTAAAAGGCAGAATAATGATATATTTTTAAAAATCTGATTAAACAAAGTAAACTCATTTACCTTCGAAGACTGATTCATTCCTGATAAAAAATTCAGACCATGTGTAACCTCATGTTATTGACTTCAGTAAATGGGCACAGAAGAGAAACCTCTAGGGACAGGGGCCTTGCTTGCTTTCGTGGACCCTTGTTAGAAATCCCTGGAAGATTTTCATATTACACCCCGGCTCTTTGGTATCGTCTACCATTCTCTGAGAACTTTCTGATGAATTATATCATGCCCATGCTGTCGGACACTTCAGAGACTGTGCGGCATCCCTGAAACTGAATTCACATCAAGGGGAATTGATCCTGCTCCACCATTTAACAGCTGACTGATCTTGTCAGGTTACTTCACCTTTCTGATTTTTCACTTCCACATCTATAAGAGGAGTACAATAATTGGAAAAATAGAACTGAAAAGCACCTATCACCGTGCCTGACACATATTAGGTGGCATTAAAGGTATCATTATTATTATTACTAGTATTCTGAAAAAAAAACTGAAAACAGTAAAAAAAACCCAAACAGACAAAACAATGACAAAAATTATTCTTTCTCCCTAGCTTTCTTTCCTCTGATTTAAAAATGCATATGTCTGCTCAGTCCTGGAGAAACCTTGGTTCAACTACAATGTGCCTTCAATTCTACCATTTTATCTCCTCCCTGCCTTTTAACACCATTTTCTTACCATTTGTCATCTTGTTAACACTTCAAAATTTACCTCTCCTGAAACTGCATCTTCACTCTGTTGAAACTTCAAGATCCTCAGTGACTCAGTGTCACTCCGTGCAGCATTGGGCAATTTTAAGAAAAACTTGAGATTTCCCCTCCCTTGACACACATTACTTTCTTGTCCTTTTACTCCTGTTTCTTCTTCCTTCTTCACTCAGTTGTCTTAACTCTGTACCAACAGTGGCTATTGCCCAAGGAGCTGTCCTCAGAATTTTGCTTCACATAATCTCCACTCCCACTGAGTAATCTTATCAATAAATATCTTTATGTAGATGTCTCCTAAATCTTTCCTTCTAGACCAGATCATTCCCCACATTACAGCTGCAGAACTGCTTAACTTTCGTTTTGAACATCTAATAGTCATCTCAGACTCAATGTACTGAAGCCCATCATCTTCCCCAGATATAATTTCCTTATGCAAGTTTTAAGCCTTTAAATCATCTTTGATTTCTCCTTATATCCCCACATCATATCAGACATGAAGTCCTGTCAGTTCTTCCTTTCTCGTGTAGCTCAATGTGTCAATTCTTCCTTTTTTTTTTTTTTTTTAAGTAGGCTCCATGCCCAGCATGGAGACCAATGTGGGGCTCATGACTTGAGATCTCATGACCCTGAGATCAAGACCTGAGGTGAGATCAAGAGTTAGCTGCTTAACGGTCTGAGACACCCAGGTACCCCCTCATTATGTTAATTCTCTGTCATTCCCTTCATCAACACCACTCCTGTCAATTATTGGATTTTTGGATTCTTACAATTTTCTTAACTTCAATTTTTTTCAATCTCTATCTATCCTGCATACTGCTACCACATTATTATTCTTTAAAAAACTGCTCTCATTAAATATATCAAATAACTTCCTACCTCAAAAACATACATGATTCTCTAAATTTTATAGAATAGATGACCTATCTTGGTATTCTAGGTTGGAATTTCTAAAATTGCATTTAATTTGCCCTTCTAGACTTACCTACAAACTAATTCTTAAAATTAGTATTTATTAAAATAAAAATAGCCTATTTATAATTCCTAAAAACCTATGATGTTTTGGACTCTAGCTTTGCTTCCTGTCTTCCCCTCCCTCCCCCACTTAAAAAAAAAACCAACAAACTAATTCCTTGTTGTTGTTTTTTTTTTTCCTGGCATATTAACCCTTACTTCAATATCAATCCACTTGTTTGCCAAAGTACTGTGTCCAATTCCAGCAGTACACCATATGACCCAAGCTTGTTCAATGTGCACATCCTCCTTGACCACAATAATTATTTCAGGGATGGCTGTATGACCTGTGTATGTACAAATAGAATGAATCCTAGGACCTATGAGGATGTTCCTGAACACAGAATCAAGATAGGATTGACTAGGCTGCAGTAACAAATATCAAATCTCAGTGGCTTAACTCAATAAGGTTTATTTCTTGCTCATGTTACAGTCTGATGAGGAGAGGGAGGCATCCCGTTGGAGTTCCCCTCTAAGTGGTTAACTCAGTGATCTAACACCTTGTACACTGTCATTTTAAGCAAATGATGACAAATGCAATAAGGGAGAACATAGTCAGTCATGGATTTTGTATAGCTAGGTTTGCTTTATTTCCACTGGCTTTAATTCAGTCACATAGCTTCCACTGAGCTCCAAAAAAACGTGGAAAATATAGTCCTTCTATGTGTCTAGGAAGAAGAAAATGAAATAAGATTTGATACACACACAGGACTCTCTCAGCCATGTGAGGGAGGGTATGGGAGAAAGGAAAATAATAGAGTCACCTAAAGATGCATAAAATGTCAGAATTAATCTTTTTTCCATAAAAAATTAATGTAAGATTTTCTAAAATGTATATAATACACCTGGAAATATGCCAAAATGTAAATACACCTAGTTTCAGATCTGCCTGTGCCCACCCAGAGGTCTCAGTGCTTCAACTCTTGGGAATGGAAAATGCTCCGAGATGGAACTCTAGTCCGATTTCTTTATTTTTTCCTTCCAGGTGCACTCAGCAAGCTGCTTCACCGTTGATTGCCTGTAGAAGGGAGGCACCGAAGGCAGAAGTACAGAGGAGAAAAGGGAGAATGGAAAATAGTGGGGAAAGAGAGAAGAGGAGCATATCTAGGGAGAAAGGAGAGGAAGAGAGAGAAAAAGGAGGCAGTAGTAGTAAGACATATGGCATTTGTGCTTTGAGTTTTTAGTAGATTATATAAAAACTCAAACAATATTTCCCTAATTCTGCATTTCTTGCAAATAGACTGTGTCCTTATACATATAGAGAGGTGTGATTGATCCTACCTATGGGTACAATAATAGAAAAAATATATATTGGTCTCTGTCCACAATTCCTGGCACAGAACTCCTGAATCCCTTGGAATTTCCTGGATGATAGGAATGTCTTATTTTTTTTTTTTTAAGATTTTATTTATTTATTTGACAGAGAGATTGAGATCACAAGTAGACAGAGAGGCAGGCAGGGGGTCAGGGGAGCAGATACCTGGGCTGAAGGCAGAGGCTTAACCCACTGAGCCACCCAGGTACTCTGGAATGTCTTATGTTTTAATAAGGTGACTCTTGGTGGGATCTTGGATGTGGGATGGTTATCAGAAAGACCAAACCATGATCAGAAGCTTAGAACTTTTAGCTCTATCTCCTATTATCCAGAGATGGGAGAGGGGCTGGAAATGGAGTTAATAATAGATTGGGTCTCCATGTGGAAAGCATGGTGGGTAAACATGTCTGCTTCCAGGTGGATAAACACATCTGCATACAGGGTAGGTGGAACACCTTAACTCCACAGAGACAGAAGCTCCTACATTCAGGACCCTTCCAGATCACACCCTATGTACCTCTCATCTGGCTGTTAATTTATATCCTTTATGATATTCCTTATCATATAATAATTATATCATTATTTATTATTAAATAATAAACTGGAAAAAGTATTTCATTAAGTTCTCTGGGCCATTCTGGGAACAATGGAATTCGAGGAGAAAGGTCATAGAAATCTCTGATTTGTAACCAAGTTGGATAAAAGTGTGGGTAATCTAGGGCCTACCATTTGTAGTTGGTGCCTAAAGTTGGGGAGCAGTCTTGTGGAACTGAATCCTCAGGGGTCCTGCACTAATTCAAGTTACCATCAGAATTAAATTGAATTGTGGGACACCCAAGTGTTGTCTCAGAAGCATTGCTTGGGGGAAAAGTCCTCATACATTTGGTGACCACAAGTATCAGAAGTGAAGCATTCTGTGTGAGTAGCAAAAGAGAGACACCACAAGAAGAATATAGTTTTCCCCTTTACATTATAGAATAGACCTCCACCCTTGTGAAATGGTTTAAATGACTCCAAGACACATCCCTGATAGAAATATAATCTCTCTCTGTGGCTCCTTTTATGGCATATTGTCCTCCTCAGTGTCTACAAATGCCTGCCATGGTGCCTTCTCTTTGGTTTAGCCTCTTGAAAAAAGTGATGTATATCTGAGATCATATATTTTGAATTATTTCTCTCTTTTTGCATGCCCTGATACAGACCCACTCCCCGCAATCTTTTTCCAGAGGCATCTATTCAGCTAACAGAGGTTTAGAATTGTTCCAGCAGGAATGCAAAGACAACAGAAACATTAATATTCCGTTTATATTCTATAGGATTTAGGTAGAAGACAACAGTTGCTGAAGCCAGGCTTTATGAAAAGAGATAGAGTTTTCTAAATTCATTGAGCTCTCAAATGATAGAATTTCTTCTGTAGGCAGAAATGACACCTTCAGCTGTGCTATCTAGGTCATGAACATGCTCTTCTGGGGACAGAGAAGGATATTTATTCATATGGTAAACAACTTAGCATCCTATATGCACTGGGCATCATTCTGAGGGTTAGGAATACAGCAAATGAAAAGAAGCTATCTTTGTTTAGAAACATACATACAATGGTGTGTTAGTAAATGTTTAATAACCGGCTCTCTGGAGAAAAAGGCTATGCCTTCTAGTACTTGCTAATTTCATGCTGTAAATTTTCCCACCATGGCTGATATCAAGTTACCCACAAAATATCATTAAGTACAGAGCTGGGGGAGGATGACTCTCCAACTGGTACAAGCTGGCTGTAGTACACTGATGGCCACGTGTGAGCTAAAACTGTGTGTGTGTGTGTGTGTGTGTGAGAGAGAGAGAGAGAGAGAGAGAGAGAAAGGAAATCAGACCCTAAGCACTTTATTTTATTAACATATAATGTATTATTAGCCCCAGAGGTACGGGTCTGTGAATCATCAGGCTTACACACTTCACAGCACGCACCATAGCACATAGCCTCCCCAGTGTCCATAACCTAAGCACTTTAAAGAGATGGACAGTCACCTAAAGGGATTGTTGAATTTATTATCAGGTGTAGTTCTGTGAGTGTGCTACCAGAAGCATCCCTGGTTTGCTAAATACTCTACCATAGCCATCTTGAAATTCTGAATTTTTTAATAAGGAAGACTACATTCTCACTTTCTGCTAAGCCCTGCAAATTATGTAGTTATTTCTTCTCATTACAAGTACTAAGTTTATTTACAGACTAAACTAATATTTAGGACTTTTTTTTCCTGTTATCTAGAGGATACAGTCATGAAGAAATTGAGATGCTTTATGGAGATATAAAGAAATATTTTCTTAGCAGTCTGAGGAGCGATTTCACCCTGTGACAAGTGCACGAAAGTTATTGTCCACTAACAACTCATCCTACTTTTGGATCTTATGGCTCATCACCCACACTGGTTCTTGACCTCCATCTCCATTACAGAGCAGAAGCACATTTGCATATTCACTCCCTGGACCTCATCATGAGATCTCAGAATTTATACTGAATCTTAAGCTACAACCATCTTATACGTGAGCCTCTCTCCACTCCCTCCCTGCATGGATGGAACTTGCTTTTCACTGGGGATCTCTAATCATCCAGTTTTGGTCATCAGCTCATTTTGACATGACTGTCAACACCAGACTGGCCTCCATGGTAAGCCTCCCACACCCCACACTAGACTGCCATGTCTCAGAGCTCACAGTCAAATAGGAGATCAAGCCTAGCTTGTGTTGCAAGTTCATTAATTTCTTTTTCTTATTGATGCCAGAAGACTGGGATATTCCAGAAGACAGAGAACATATTTTATTCATTTTCATATTTTTAACACCTAGCATTGCAGCCATTTCAGAGCAGAAGCTCAAAAACAGTTTATGCAATTCAACTGAACAATGTTGTCTCAAGCTCTCAATCCTAAGCTCTTGCCTTTACTATCATCATATGACCTCCTTCTAACTCCGGGGGGACATCAGTTGTGAGATAAGAAACACACATGTCTACTCACCCTGTAGGAATGAGGCTTCCCCAAAGCTCCCTCTGTGGCCCTCTGTTCATTTCTCTTCATCCTGCCCTTCCCCCCATCATGTCTGTTCCCTATTCATCACAACGCAGTTGTGACAAGTCTCATCTCAGGAGGATTTCCAAAACCTCCAAAAGGTGGCTTTATGCTCCTTACTCAATATTTTTTCTTGCTGCTGTCCATGCTGGTCAGGCCACCTTCTCACCAACTGCCGTCACTTGCACATGCTCCCAGGGCGCGGGATGCCTTTCCCCTCCAGACTTTCTCTTTTACACCCCATTCTTCACAGCACCAATGCCAAGCCAATCTTCCCAGAGAAAGATTTAGAGGGACTTTTTACAATACAGTGAACATCTCTTTTCTAAATTTCGCAATACTTCCTCAGTCCCAATTTTTTAGACACTTAGGGACCGTGAACTGAAAACACAAAAATGTCAATTCCCTCTTTATTTTTCTGTCCTCTGCCTCTTTCTTTGAATTCCGATCTTCACTCCTCAAAGCTACACACACACACACACACACACACACACACACACACACACGGAGGTGGAGAGAGAGAATGGGAGAGAGAGAATATAACAATTTCCTGAGGTGCTAGCCCTGGGAAGGATAGAATTACTTAGGACTGTGGCTAGTCAGGACCCACACGATCCCCTGCCTTTCCCAGGTCTGATTTAATTGCCCTTGGGCTATTCTTACATCTACAAGAAATGGGGGACAGATTAAGGGATGAGTCAATATTAGAAGCTTAAAGAAAAGAATGAAGAACTGGCATTATAACATTCTGGGAAAGTGATTCTAAAAATTCCATAAATTTATGCCATTGTTCATAGTGACTAGTAGGGAAGAAATGGTTAAATCTTTGGAGCTTGCAGGAAAGAATTTTACCAGCTTTGCCAGGTATGAAAATTGCTATTGATTTGTCACACCCCAGTTGGAGTTGAGGTAACACTTTCCTTTCTAAATTTCCATAAATGTAGGGAACCGGGTTTTAGGTTGTAAAAACATAAATATTTCTGGCTAAGCCAGAGAAAGAACAGGAGTTATATCTGATACCATTTATCAAGGGACCACTCCACTTCTACTGATAATGTTGAAATGGGACATGGTGTAATGCTCTTCAGAGAACTGGAGTACCTTCTGGCCATCCAGGGTGGTTAATTTTATGTGTCAACTTGGCTAGACCATGTTACCCAGAAATTTGGTCAAACATTATTCTAGATGTTTCTGTGAAAGTACTTTTTAAAGATGAAATTAACATTTAACTCAGGAGACAGAGTAAAGCCAATCACCAGTACTCCGCAATATGGGTGGATGTCTTCCAAGCAGTTGAAAGCCTTAATGGAAAAAAAAACTGACCTCTCTTGAATAAGAGGGAATTCTGCCAAAATAATGCCTTCAGACTGAACTGAGGCAAGGACTCTTCTTCCCTGTGTCTCTAGCTTGTCAGCCTATCCTGCAGCTTTTGGACTTGTCAGCCTTCACATTGTGTGAGTCAATTCCTTAAAATAAATGTTTCTTTTTCTATAAGTATGTGCACATTCTGTTGGTTCTGATTCTCTGGAGAATCCTAAGACCCTCTCTCACAGAAACTTGGAAACTTCCTGAAAAGTGCATTTGTAATGTCTCAATACTGACTCTCCTCTGTTCTACTTTTAGAAACAGACCATTCTAATATCTTTATTTCTCTTTTAGAGAAATACTAAGCATTATCTACTGATAAGGAGAAAGAATAAATGAAGACAAACATAAAGGTCATTTAGATAGGTGTTAATTGTGTAGTATAATATGTGATTTCTTTGTATGAACTAACTTTTATACCCCCAAAAATGAGAAAAGGAAAAGGAGGAGGTAGAAGATAAGAGAAGGAGGAGAGAAGGAGATCAAGAAGAGAAGAAGAAGAAATGAAATTATTAAAATGAACAATAGGTCTTAAAAAAAATCTAAAACAAAAAACAGCGTCCGTCCAGGATGAATCAATATGCTGGCTGAGCCCTTTTCTAGTAAAATGATATTTAGTTGTAAGAAAAGCAACCACAAAGGGTTTTTTTTTCTTTTCTTTCTCTCTCTCTCTTTAAAAAAATTATTTATGATTCGTACATTGTCTGCTTCAAAGTCTCATTTAAACTTTCTATAGTGAATCATCCTCGTTGCATATTTTTTGAGTAATGGTAGTGAATCACTCTTTTAAAATGTTTTAGGTACTTAATGTTCCTTAGTCTTCAAACTCAACACATATGCTAAATGCTACTATGTATGAATGCTGCTAAATAACATTGTAAGATCATCATTCTCCATAGAATTGAGTAAGTATTAAAATGAGATATGGAAGGACAGTGTCTTGTCTCTGACATTCCAGAAAATATATTAATTGTTGACAAGATCAGAAAGCAGAAAAGCACAGTATAAATACAAAAATGCCTGCATTTGAAGTCAAAAGATCTGGATTCTAGTCCCAGTTATCACTACAAGGTTCATCTTAGGCAAAACTCTTTGCTATCTCTAAACTTCAGTCTTAGCCTTAGCTATAATATCTGAAAATTATTATGAATATTATGAGAGAGATTATTTAATGTGAGAGTGCTTGGTACAGAGAGGGATTCATCCACACTGATGCAGTTTAGGGAGGTGTGGAATCACTAATGTTATGTACAGTGAATGTGCGTGGTGGGAGGAGGTGGAAGGAGAGAGGAAAGAGGATATTCAAGGATCTTCCCAGAGCTCTGGAGTGGACTGTCTGCACTAACAAGAAAGGCTGTAATTGGGCCAGCATTGGGTTTTCCTCTCTCCCAGGCTCAGAGGAGGGGTGTGAGAAGTACAAGGTGCCAAAACAGAGTTAGAAGTCGCTACTGGATGGGGCCACATGGTCTGGTGATCCATTCTTTCTCTGATGGCAGGTGGCAGAAGGGATAATTCCTCAAATCAGTCCATTTTCACCCAGAGTGAGAGCCCAAGGATGGCATGTGTGCGCATAGGAACAAATAGGCGATTCAGTTAGAACATTTAATCCCCGTGTACGCATTCACTAATGGAAGTAGGAATACCAGGAAGGGGAATGGATATGCTCTTCGAAAGGCCAGGCACTTTATCCGTTTAACTTATTTAATACTCATAACCATCTCATATAGCTTGTATCCTTCCTTCTGTGCGATATGTGAGAAGATGGGTGCAGAGCGCTTGCATGATTTTTCCCAGCGGGTACTGAAACTGGGATTGAAACCCAGGACAATCAGTACCCCCAAGCCCTGTCTTTGTGCAGTCTCCTTCCTGTGCCCTCTTCCCTTGAGAGCATTATTCCTGCAGCTCTCATCTGTGTAGAAGCAATGTTCATTCTACATGGCACTTGGCGGGAAAACTGTCCTCTTGTGAACACTGACCTGAGCTTTTTGAAGTGGCTTCTTCCTCGTGAGTGTTGTTTACTGTCACCGAGCAGCTGCTTGTTCCTCAGAGTGCTGGTGGGTGTTGGTGAGGGCATCTAGTGAAACAGTCTACACTTTCTTTGGCCACAAATCACTTGTGCCACTAAACAGAAGAAGAAACAAAGGGAAATCAAACATGAAATAATGGTACAAGTGTTAAATGGCAAGAATCATAATTTCTCGGTTTACCCCCTTGGTGGATACTCTCCTAAAACATAGGCTCTCCTTTTGCTGCATTCTTTTCAGAGAGCATAACTTCGACATTTACTAATGTTAAGCACATTTTCTCTCCTTTAAATTGGATATTTTTTCTTTATTGAAAATAACGTAACTAAAATTAATGATGCTAAAATAGTTACCGTAGTGCTGTAATTTCTCCAACTCTGTGTCCTACAAAAATGCAACTCAGCAGGAAACAAAATATGTTCTAGTTAAATTGACAAGATTTGTATCCTTTTGAAAAACGAAGAAAGTTAAATTTGGATTTTCATACTATTGTTTTTGACTAAGTCTTGTTTCAGCATTACAGGATTAGTTGGGAAGAAAGTGTCCTTTAAGCATTCTGTCACTTCAAATATATTCATTTTTAATTAGAAAATTTTCCAATTAACTAAAATTAGGTCATACCAAACCTTCTAAACTATGACACTTAAAGTTTGACTTTTGCCATCTCGATAACATGTATTACAAAATGAAGGATAATTCTTATCATAGATTTCAATAGTTCTATTCAGACAAAAACTCCCACATTTACTGTAGCTCCCAGAGGTTCTTCTACATGTTCATAAACGAGTTACTCTTTGAGAGAGAAGTTCAAGGAATGTATGAGTCGTTTTCCAGGCAATCACCCACTCCATTCTCTGATGGTTAGGATTTAGCATTTCACAGGTAAAAACACCACTTTTTCTTATTGTTACAAAACCTGGATTTTGAACGTAAAGAAGGCTCACAGCAGCGGAGTTTTGTTGGTAAAAGGTGAGATGCTAGAAACCATTCTGCCATCTTTCATTTTAGTGACTTCCCACCACTTTTGTTCACTGATGTTGTATATGCTATAGGTGTCCGCCTTCACAACTTTCCACTTGCGTGGAATTCCATCTGTTTAATCAAACCGAAACAAACTGTAGTGTCAAGGTCCTTGTACCTTAAAAGATTTCCTTCCTATTATCTTGTTAACCCATTGCATCATTCAGAAGAATAAATACCCCAGCTCAGCACACAGGAAATGTAACCCAAAAAAAAAAAAAAAAAAGGAAATAGAGAATATTAAGATATATACATGTATGTGTCACACACACACATGCGTATATGCAAAATATATGGTCTATGTAACAGAAAAGTCAATAATTTATTAAACACGTATAATGATCTTTGCCTAGTGCATTTAAAATGATAAATCCTGTTAATTAAAATTTGGATTTTTTTTCTCTTTTTTTTTTTCAAAGAAAGTAATAAATTAAGACATAATCCTGAATTTGTATTAGAATTGTGAGGCAGGAACAAGATGTAGCTGGTTTCCAAATTCACTCACAGCACACTTACACATGCAAAGGAAATGTAGCTTCTTCATTTCTCTATGGCTGACTTTTTTTTTCTATGAGCCTCCATGCTGCTGGCTGGAGCAGACCTTTAGATGCACCAACAAATAATTGATGTTTTAAACAGTATCCTTTTGGTGTAAATTTCAATCTCTTCAAATATGATGTGATACCATCCATCAGAGCTGGTTTAAATGTTTTGTTTTGGGTGATTCTACCTTTCAGTAAATGCTCAGACTTTAGAATGTTGCTTTCCCTTTTGGGTAGCAGCTGGGTGTCTGAGGGGCTTTACTGTGTTCTCCCTGGCATCCCTAGCCATGTGCTGGCTGCTGTCCTTGCTTCTTCCTCTGGGCATCCTGCTAGTGGCTGCTCCTGAAGTCTGAGGCTGGCATGACCGCTCTGTGCTCTCTCAGATTGGCCTGAGATCAAGAGTTCTCTCTGGTGACTTGGCCCTGAAGTATGGCTGTCACCTGGCTTCAAAGCCATTTTGCTTTCGCCTGGAGATTGTTGCTCAGTTAAGAACCAACACCATCTGCTTTCTCCTGTAGCCCTCCTCCTGCCAGCAGAAACTTTAGAACTCACTGCGTTGTCCAAGGGCCAAGGGGAGCTCAAGAGGGCTAACTCATACTCTCCCTACACGTGTAGTGGCCTGGCATGCAAACCAGTGCCAGCTCATTATGCTGTACAGAGCTAGAGCCACTCTGCTTAGCTAGATATATTCCTGCCAAGGCTTCAGCCAAGAGGAGGAGGCCAGGACTCAGTGTTTCCTCACCTGCCTCTTTCCCCACCCATACCCATCCACAGGTTCTTGCTGCACTTCTCTTCCAGCTCTCCTATCCTCCCTCCTTACATCAAACTTCAAGATCAAGTCACCAGACCAGGTTCTTTCCATGTTAATAGGACAATAAGGCATTCAGGAGAAGTGTCTTATTTTTCAATAATATCAGAAAAAGCAAATCCTATCTTGGTTTTCAGAAGGCAAACTGACTCTTTTTCTTTGCACTCCTGTCACAAAAGGTTCCAATTAACAACCTACCCTCCACCTCTAGCCCCTCCCTTGCCCCTGGCCTTTTCTGCAGGTTCCAAATAGGAAAGCCCAGTAATACATTTCCAAAAGATGTTACCCTTGTTCCATGTGCAAAAAGAGTGCAATTTCAAGGGTCTCTTAGGTTAATAAAACAATAAAGGAGTCGTATTTTACTCTGAATGTTAGCAAGCCCTAAAATTCGAGAGATTTTTATTTATAGCTAGACTCATTCTAGCATATATGTGGCAGCAGCAGGAGAAGCTTTTGAAAATTTCACATCTGATGGAATTGTTGTTTTTCATCTTATTTTATAGAATTACTTCCTCTATCATTTCATGTTTGGGTATCCTAAAATAGCTTAATGACCCTCTCTCTATTAATAAAATATGAATTAGAGTTCACTTAATCAAAAAGACTTCAAAATCATTCCACATTCTACACTGTATTTGGGAGATGACCTCAGACTTTACCACTGAAAAAAGATTTTGAATTCATTTTATTAAATCGAACATGAGGCTTTAGGTCAGTATCTAACACTTGCTACATAATTTTCTTGTTAAAAAAAGAAAAAAAATTGTCAAAGCAAAAACCATCATTTGATTATCTATACAACCCTGGAACTTAGGAATGTTTAAGAGAGTTCAATGAATTCCCTGTAATTATATGCAAAATTCTGTATTTACATTTTCATGGGAGAAAAATCATAACTTTTATCAATTTATCAAACCAGAGATTCTGATTCCCAAAGAGGGTTAATTTTCTTTTGTGCTTTATGCCCAATAATACTGAGTGGCCAATCAATTATTTGCAAGAGATAGAATATAAATGTCAAATTGCCCTTTACAATGAAATAAGTAGGCTGAGCCCTCTTATTACGAGTAAAGTATGTTTGTTAAAGGTAAATAACTAGGTAGCTATACAAGTTTTCCTTCACTAAAGACGTAAAATCAAATGAACTGATTCTCATCTTCCCGGGCCACTTTCAGCTGACTGGGCAGAGTGCAAACTCCTTAGCACAATACCAAATGCCACTTAAACTGACCCAACCCAGCCTTTCCAGATCTACCTGTCACTTTGCCCTCACTCTCTATTTCGGCCAAACTCAATTACTCACTTTCCTCTGAATCCCTCACGCATTTTCAAGCCTCTCTGTTCAAATCCTCTCTGTCCAGCAAACTCCTACCTATTCCTCAGTATCTCTTCCCCATCCCTATGCATGGTCCCCATCATAGCACTCTGCACATCTCACTGCTGTGACAGCACTTGTTATTCCCCTGTCCTTACCCACTATTAACGGGACTGTCTTGATCACTGGGACAATATTATGTTCATCCCATGTCCCTAGGACTGAACACAGTTCCTGGCTGAGAGGAGAAAGTCAAGATAATGCTGGTTGAACTCGTAATTAGAGGATTCAAGAGTGTTAGTAAAGGGGTCTGGCAGAGGACGGTGAGAGGAGGCTCAGCTTTTGGACACAGAGACATGAATTCACTCTATTCTTATGACACTATCCAGAATGATATGTCACTGTCCTGACAAAGGTGTTCAGGTATCAGCTGATACCTGAGCTGCCAGGCCCTGTGCCAGAGCGGAGCCCCCTTCTGCACGGGGGCCCGCCTTGCATCAGGCCTCCCAGAGGCCTCCCGTCCACCGTCTCCTATCTTAGCCTCTGCTACTGCCCCTTCTCATTTCTTTTCTTCCTGCTCCCTCTCCTTTCCCTGTCAACAAAACACAGCCCATCCCTGTCTGCCGCACACAGGACAGGCCCCAGGTGGTAGCAGTAGAGTTGGGTAGATGCGGACACTCTTCCACCTGCCAGGGTTATGGACTCGCGTGGAGAAGTTTACAGTTTGTAAAACACTGTCACAGTGTCACATATATCATCTCATAGAATCTTAATTTGGGCTTCATTATCTCTGTCAGCTAATGTGGAGAAAAACACAGTAACTTAAGTCATCTAAGGCAAAGCACCTGGATGAGCCCAGCCTGGAACAAGGTCTTTAACTCTATTGGCATTTTGGAATTCTTGTTGGAGAACAGGGCAAAGTTGGTGATGGTGCCCTTGGTTTAACCCAATATTAATAAAAATGTTTTTGTTGTTCTAAAAGTAATTAATAGTAAAAAAAGTACATAATATACATAAAAGTTATAAAATAAAGTGCAATGTATCCCTCCCCATTGACCCCCCAAGATCTTTATCCCTGCTCTTCTAAGGTTACCACCATGAAAAATGTCTTACGTATCCTTCCAGAAATGTCCTCAATGTCCTTCCAGAAATGTGTGCATACATATACATACATATGAGTTATATAAAAATATTACATGTATTTATAAGTGTATGCAACTAGAAGTATGTATGTATAAATATGCCCCCGTGTACAAATATAAGACAATTAAAATATAAAAAATATATAAAATCATACCCATATATGTATTTGTATACATACATATATACATAAAATAATTTTATATAAAGTTCTATCTATCCTATCTATGTGTGTTGTTCATATATATGGATGGATATATATACACACATACATACACACATACACAAACCTCCATATATATACAGTCAACCATGGACCTGTATGTGAAGGGGCACGGCTGGTGGTTGCGGCTGGTGACATTACTTCTGATGGTATGCCTTTTTAATGAAGTGAATCAGGGAGCAGTTTTTTTGTTATTAGAGAAGATAGCTGTTTATGCAGCACCAGATCTTTTGTTGGGCCCAGTCTACCTTGGGCAGAGTCTTCTTTCCTAGGAAGCTTGGTCTGTGGGTCCCTGTATTTAGTGACTCTCAGTTGCTTTGCTGTGACAGCAACTGCTGGGACCATTTGAGCTCCAGGACTGATTTACTGTTTCCTTTGAAACACACCCATCCGAGCTCAGTGCAGTGGTCTAGGGTGGTAATTGACTATTTATTGACTCCACCTAGCATCCCTGCCAGTGACTGGAGGGTAAAGACAATGTTTCAATCATTTTGTTTCCCCAGCACAGACCCGACCCCTCAGTGAGGGCTTGTCGCACAGATCTGAAGCAGTAACTGGCATTTACAATAGCTCACCTGCAAAGTCTCCACAGAGCTCCATGAGGCGGTAGATGCCCTTTCTTACTGAAGAGTCATCAAGATCATCCTCTCTTCTAGACACCATTTAGAAGTAGGTCATTTCTCTTTAGTGCTTCTAGCTTCCTCTCCTATCTTCATACTACTTTGAAACTAGCAAACTAAAGCAAGCCATTTGTGTGCTTTCTGTGCTTGCCAGCTATGGTTATGGGGGGGGGGGGCGCGGCAATTGTTTCATCTTCTGAAATATTCATGCAGACTTCGCATACTCTTTGCTCTACTGGGGGAGAAAGAACCTTGAGTCTCTTAGGAAGCATGCAGTGAAAAAAGGAAATTTTTAAAAATGGAGCAAAAACAACAGAATGGAAAGAAAGATAAAAGAACAAGAGCTTCAGCTCTACAAACTCATATGCATACATTTTTTAATGACATAGTCACTGGACTTGGAAGCAGTAAGGTTGGAATGAAACACACCAACTGGAAACATGGATTCAGTCTCAGCTTGGCCATGGAGTGGTGAGGCGGGATCAGCCATCTTTAGCTGTCTTGCCTGTGGCCTGGGCTAACTGGGAAAGAGGAGTCTAAGTAGATACAACAGAGGCGCTGATGCTCTGGTAAAGTTCACTTAGCCGGTGTTTAGAGAGACAGCAGGAGTTAATGGGATATGGATTTGGACCCAGTTTAAGGAAGAAGGTTCTAATATAAAGTTTTAGGAAAATGAAACATACCACTTCGTAAGGTGATAAATTCTCAGGTACTGGAAAGATTTGAACTGCCTGGGATAGAAGAATGTCTTATGTGGTTTCCAAGTTCCCTGACATTCCCTAAGAATGTGATTCTGTGACCAGTTGCTCTCTAAGGCAGCACTTGGCCAATTGAGCTTTTTCTGCAGTGATGAAAATGTGGTATGTCTGTGCTCTACAAAATGGTAGTCACTGCCACATGTGCCTGTTGAGCCCTTGAAATGTGGCTAGTATGGCAGAGGAACTGAATTTTTAATGCTAATTCAGTTCTAGCTAATTTCAATTTTAAAAGCCACATATGGCTAATAGCTACCTTATGAGTCCAGCTCTGAAATCTTTGATGTTTTTCTGGCTCTCATCATCATGGCCTATCATATCATCGTCACATACTCTGTCCTGGACACCACTGGTAAACTTGCTCTATTTAGGATATGATTTTTTCTTTAGAAGGAATTACCTCCTGAGAACGAAGAACCCATTTAAAAACATGGAAATACAATCGAGAATAAGAACAGATAGCAAATAAACTATCGCCAAACTGGAAAGTGCAGTCAGAGAACCTGTTGTACAACCACAATAAAAACACTGGTGTTTCTAAGAAGCATAAAGATGTGAACTCCCCAGTCCTGGGGGTGGGAGGGAAGTAGCTCTGAGCTCAGTGTTCCCAGCCAACATGCTGTTGCACTGAACAGAGGATTCTTCCCGCTGTACATCCTCAATGGGCTGTTAGTTTTTTTCCTCTGCGTTTTAAGAGTGATATGGAGATTTAGAAGAATGTGATAAAGTAACCTCAGGCTTCATGTTACTTCACCAGAAAGAGGAAGTTGTTTGAATTAGAACTTATCATTTCAGATCAGGAAGAAGCCTCAGAGATTATATAATCTAGTCTGTATTTTACAGAGAAGAAAACCAAAGCCTGAAGCCCAGAAAAGGCTTGTGACTTGCCACAGTAATGTGGTTATTAATAGACTATTTCATTTGAGTAAAAAAGTTAATATGCAGTAAATCACAGAGAGTTACCCCTCGAAAATAACCTTTTTCTTAAAAATAAAAACAAAAACGGTGCTTCCCAAGAGCTTAGTAGAGCTGAAGAAGAGTCAAAGGTGTCACCAGTAACTTTCCTGGGAAATGTTTCAACCCTCTCATGCTTACTGACGTTGCTGACAGAGGCCTTTCTTGGAAACCTGCTTAGAGGGCCACACCTGAGCTTCTCCTTGGCATTTACCTTGGCTAAGACCATGTCTCCTCAGACTTGGTCCAGAGAAAAACTGCAATGTGCTTAGGATCTGCTCCAGGGCCATATTCTCTCCAGAATTACAAGTCTCTGGCATCAGTTCCCAAGAAGAAATTCTTCCCCCTCAGAGTTCATTGAAAATTCTTGTACGTCCCCTAGAGAATGGCAAAATCTAAACAAACAAGTTCTATTTTCAATTTGTCTTTCTGAAAACCGAACTTCACCCACATGAAACTAGCCAGCAGGCTTCAAATGCTGAAGGCTTCTAGGTACTTTCTGAGTTTGCTCTGACTCATGTCTTACCTACATTTTTATCCTTGATTTAAAAAAAAAAAATAAAACAAAATAAAGCAAAGAACTGAGGGCTCTCTTTCAATGTAAACTATTTGATTCTTCCCACATCCTCATCTTTTCTCCAATACCACGTAAAACTCTTCTTCCTTGAAATGGGTATAGAATTCACGTAACTAACATATGTGGAAGAATATTTATGGACCATGTAGACCTTTGACATTCAACAATTTAATAGAAGGTACTGTCACGTCAAAGGCTATGATCTAATCACATTTCTTTTCATAATGACTAACAGATTTTCATGATGTCAGTTGCCCATACAAAAACCATATTTGGCTTTCTTCTGGGATCTTTTTGGATTAAATAAGAGTTCCTAAGTCTGGCAGCTTAATATTAATGTTTTCTTTCTTTCTACCTATCAAACTACTTTTTAAATTCATCCCCAGCCTCACTCTAACACACATTCCTTTTCAGCCAGGTTATTCTTACCATGCTTCTTCCCCCAAATTCTTGTTTATGATCTTTATGCCTTTCTTGCATGGCATTCCATACTTCATGCCCTCTTTTGGGGACCATCCCCTCTTCCAAGAATAAGCTTAAAGCTGCTTCTCTTTTAAAATATCTTCCCATCTAAGCCCATTCAACACTTGTGTTCTATCGCTTGTCTACTTTGGGAGTCACTGCACATTTTGCTTTTATTACTTTTGTGCAAAAAGCTGTAAACTTTTAGAGTGAGGGATATGGCAGTGGAGACAGATGACACAGATACATCGTTGGATTTACCCCTGTCATTCTCCAGATGAGGACTGGAGTTCTGATTGACTGAGTGATATGTTCAAGACTACACAGAATTAGAAGTCACATCTCCAAGACCACTGCTCATTTCATCACACCACATTGCCTTTTAATTTCATATCTGCACCATACTAATAACTGAGAAAAATATAAATAGTATTATATAATATGTAAAGAAAAATTCACAACTGCATTAGAGTGATGCTTATGTTTTTATTACTTAAAATTATGGCTGTGACAGAGAGACTGCTGGACCATGTTTCTCAGTCTTATCAGCAGGGAGATGCAATCAGAGAGACTGAGTTCTGGCACATGGAAGAAGTATAGAAGTAATGTATGTAGCTCCAGGTCTGGCCCATAAAAACCTCCTTGCATACTCCATGCCTTCTCCTCTTGCTCTAATAGTTGATGTTGGGTTCCAGGGTGACCTTAGAGACCAGAGATGAAGGTGGTAGAGTCATAAGATGATAGAAACTTGGTCCTGAATCACCTTTTGAAGGAGAGCTGCCTAGTGATTTGGAGCACCCACTTTGAACCGTGTTACAAGCAAGACACTATAATGTTAACAAGAAACAATGTTAAGCCACAGAGATTTTGGCTAGCATCTATCCAAAGTAATATACATTCATTACATAATTCTTACAACATTCATATGAATTCGATATCCCCAATAAGCAAATGGAAAACCCAAAATGAAAGTGGTCACACTTTAGGCACAGCCAAGATAAAAACCCACGTCTGTCTGATTCCACATGCTTTTTTTTTTTAAATGAATACAGAGGTTCCTGTGATGACAATTCAACTTAATAGACTTAGATAAGAACCATTTTATGTACCTATGTTGAAACGTATCAACACTGTCCACCACCAACAGATGGCAGTAGTGGCTGCCTATAGACCGTCACTGAATTTATGAACAAATGGATTTAGGAATATCATAAAATGAAATATAACCTGTATGTGCATAGAGGAGTTTCTGAATGCCCTGGTGCCTTTTCTCTGTGAGGAATAATTTATTTTCTTGAGAATTATCATTGTGAGTTATTCAAACTTGTGGGCCTTTAATTGCCTCCTCTGAGAGTGAGGAAATCAGCCTAGAATCGATTGTATTCAGTAAATCCTTTCAGAGACTGACATTCCATTGTGTGCATGTGATCTGATCCCGTAAAGAAATTCACACTGGGCTGGCCCTATCTCCCTTGGGGAGACAGGCTTGGTAGTAAATAATGTTGTGTGATTACTCTTGGCAATGGATCAACAAGGCTACAACGAATGCCAACTTAAAATTAATTTATTCTTTCTTTCTTTCTCATTCTTTCTTTCTTTCCTTATCTTCTCTATATTTTAAAAATTTCTTCCTGTGAACACATGTAATTGTACAATTAAAAATATATTACAGATGGACACTCAAAACCAGGCAAGCAATGTGAAGGATACATTATAAAGGATGAGACTGTACAGCAGAATGGTTAACAAAACAGACTTTGGATCATGATTGTTCTGTGTTCAAAGTCCTGCTCTGCCATTCTCTTACAATATGGCCGTAGGAAATTTTCCTAGCCTTCTAGAGCCTCAGTTTCCCCATCTAGGGAAGGAAGGAGAGTATTACATCTACACTATAGGGTTTTGTGAGGATTAAACACAATATGAGGCAGAGGGCCTGGGAACGAGATGGTGAAGATGGTGGGATGATATACATGTGATTATATTAAAATGGACAATAAAATCGTAAATAGCAATTGTATGCTAATTATTCTGTCAATTATCATATTAACTCGTTATTTTCTGGTGTGTATGCAGCTTGAATGTCCTAGATCCTCATACCTTTCTCAAAACAGAAGTCACATCTTCTTATTCTCTGATATTCTCCGTGTTCATGGACACAGAAAGAAGATAGGTCAGTCAGTACTTCTTGAGGAAGGGAATTATAACATGATCCTTGCTCGATTTCAAGGCATTCAACTTCAGATTTTCACAGAGCAGTTTTTATAGCACCATACCCATCCACAAAGAAGAAGGAAAGCAGGCCTATTTAGCAGGATGCTTAACGCAGTGCTATAAAGCCAGAGAACTATAGACTATAGAAATAAAGACCGAAGGGGCGCCTGGGTGGCTCAGTGGGTTAGGCCTCTGCCTTCGGCTCAGGTCATGATCTCAGGGTCCTAGGATCGAGCCCCGCATCGGGCTCTCTGCTCAGCAGGGAGCCTGCTTCCTCCTCTCTCTCTGCCTGCCTCTCTGCCTGCTTGTGATCTCTCTCTGTCAAATAAATGAATAAAATCTTTAAAAAAAAAAAAAAAGAAATAAAGACCGAAGAACTAGACAGACTATAGACTAGCGAACTAGAGAACTATAGATTATTGAACTATCCTGAATACTGTGGTTGTCACTCATCACATGTGGCTATTTAAATACAACTAAAAACACACTTCCTCACACTAGCCACATGCCAAGGGCTCAGTGGCCGCATGTGGTGAGCAGCTACCCCACTGAACAGTGCAGATATAGAATATTTCCATCACTGAAGAGAGTTCTACTGGATGCTGCTGGCCCAGAACTCCTCAGAAACCCCTGAAAGTTGGAGAAAGAGAATTGTCAGAGTTAAGGTCTTTTGGTCAAATACTTCTTTCTTCAATTTTAATTTTTTAGAAGACCATTAAATTCCAACTCTGTGACATGTGAATGGCTACAATTTATTAAGCATTTAGTATGTACAAGATATAATGCTAAGTCCTTTGCACATACCCTTTATCTAATCCTCATACTCTAAAATGCAGACATTATTGATTATAATAGTTTATTACTAATAATTGTTAATACTTAAGCAATTATTTTATAAATATTATTAATTATTAGTTATGACTAACTTGCTTTTTAGAAGTAAGAAAACAGAAGCTCAGAGAGGTTGAATAACTTGCTTGAGATCACACAGCTTGGAAGTAGCAAAGTTGGGATTTAAATTCAGCATTTGTCTGGCTCAGCCATCTCTGCTTACCCAGTAGGTTCTACTGTTTTTTCCTTGATCATACCTCTCTGAGGCACAGTTTAGGAGCTGTGGAGATATGCAAATGCATGCAACAATGCCTTCAAAGCCTGTCAACCTAGTTGGGGAATAAATGGATATAAAAGAATGTAAGTAACTACAGTTACAGAACAAGCTCTGTTAAAGAAGAATGATAGGATAAAAAGAAATATGGAATGGAAAAGAAATATGGAATGGACTGGAGGTAAGAAACCAATTAAGAGGCCATTGCATTAATCAGGGCATTGTCAAGATAAGGTGTAGGAGTTGAATAGTGGAGATAGTAATGGGAAATGGGAAAACGCATAAAGGAAGGACAATCAGTATTCGGGAACAATTTGTATTTAGGGAAAAAGAAAAAGGGAGGTTTGGTTGCCAGTCTCTAAGATGATTTCCCTCCCCACAGTGATCCTTGGTATTCATGCTTGGTGAGTCCCTTTCACGGTCACGGTAAAGCTGACCTGTCTCACGGTAGAGCTGACCTGTGTGACCAGTGGGACATGGTAGAAGTGATGGCATGGGACTTCCAAGGCTAGGTCATAAAAGCAGCTTTCCCCGCCTTTCTTGGTTTGTCTACTCCATGAGAGGCCAGCTACCATGTTGTGAGACCACTTAAAAGTTCTATAGAGAAGTCCACATGGGGATGAAACTCTGAGACATAATAAGCTCTTATTATGGTTTTTAGCTACTAAATTTCGGGATGATTTATTATGTAACAATAGATTGCTGATAGAGGAGGCATCAGATTATTTAACGATTTCAAACTTGGGTGATGATGGAACTAATTATCCATTTTCTTTCTTTCCAAAACATAATCCAAAGAAGCAAGCCACTTTGTGATCCAGGTCTGTGTGGACTTTCCCAAAGAAACAATGTGGTCCAGTAACTGAAAAGTAGATAAACCGTGTTTAATCTTTTACAACAGTCTCTCCTGAATGTGCTGGATGGGGACTACTTTCAAAATAAAATCTCATTTCCCCATCTTATCCTCCATATTGCCTTGATACCAAATTAGCTCCAAAATTTGTCTTCAGGGTTTCCCAAAAAAGTGTACCATAAACTCAAGCCAAGTAGGCTTTTGTCACTCTCTTCATTGATCAGAGTTGTATTATGTGGATCTTTATTAACTTCTGTCTTTACAGCTTTCCCATCCACTCCGTATTTGCTTTCTGTACAACAAAGGAGAGCCCAGGAACCATCCCTGAAAGCAAAGAATCCTCTTATAGAGGGAAAGAGGGGAAGAGAGTGAGATTGTCCATGTTGCAACTACAAATAAGAAAACAAAAATACCCTGCACTTTTTTTTCTTTATATATATGTTCACCAAGGGAACCAGCTCAGAAGGTAGCCTGGTACAGGCAAATTCATTTACTATTTGTGTGACTCTGAGAACATTAAATAGCATTTTGTATCTCAGTTTCCTCCTTTGCAAAGTGATGATAATGACTTGCTGGTTTGTGGAAGGATAAAATGAGTGAAAGCACAAAAATTGCTTCACACAATACCTAACAGGTTGGAAGCATGCAATAGCTATTAAAGTCTAAAATACCTCAATTATTGGAAATTCTGTGTTCTAAACTGTTATGCAAAAGGGTAAATAATTTCAGATGCTAGTACTTGAGTATCCCTTCTAAGTCATGCTCTGTTTGCCTCATCTCATATTTTGAGGTAGTTGCTTCTATCATTGTTAAGACAACAAGTGGCTATGATATTGGTGTGGCATTGAATAGCATTCATCATGTCTGGACCCAAAAGCTGTAAGCCCATTAACTTTGATTTATATCATGTCATATGTGACCAATACCTTCTACAACCAAGTTTTTTCATATCTTTCTGCACATTTGTTTCTGATTCTGGTTCTGATTCTGAATACAGATAGTAGAGCTCATTATACCATAATTGCTGAATCTCACTATGTAGTATAAGCATTCAATTTAACTCCCAAACTATTTTTGGGTCCTTAGTATGTGCCACAGTTCTGAGTATTTTGTTTACATCAGTGTACAGAAAGCTAAAGACCTGACTCCATGAAGCTTACACTCTAGTGGGAAAATACAGAAAATAAATAATAAACATAGCATATTAGTAAATTATATAAGATATTAGAAAGTGATCATTATAACAACAACAAAAAGAAAAGAACTGAAGATCTAGGATAAAACACTTATGGCCACTACTTCTCCGAGGATAGTATCTGATATATCCAAGACAAAAGTCATCTCTAGATTATGCACAGCCAGAGTAGTAATGTGGGTGAAGCTGTGACCTAGAGATGGAAGCCTTGATGAAAGTCCCGAATTGGGAATGAGAGCTTTCCTAGATATCTAGGTTCTCTAGATTAATTCAATGCTTCTTCCATTCTCTTGAGAGCCATTAGTGTCTTTTCAAGAACTTTAGATATATGTCTTTAGTTATCTTTTGGACATTCTTCAACTATGTCCAGCCCTTAGTGGGGCTGGCAGTCAGGAAGGAAAGATGGACATCTGTGGAGAAGAGTGAGGAAAAATGAGAATCAAGAATAAAATAGAACCTAAAAGAAAGCACTGGAACTCATGTCTCTCTCACTGCATCTAATCCTGATGACCAGCAGGAGAAGCTGCTACCATAAGTCTGAGAACTGTGCCCAGCTCAGTACTTGAAGAGCTAAAGGAAGAGATGAGCAAAAGCTGGACAAGGTATGGGCCAGGTGCTGCCCAGGTGAGTCAGCCGATCAGTGACAACATGATGGCTGCTGTTTCACTTCTTCCTTCCAAATCAAGGCCATATGCCTCATGTGGCCACCCTTGGCCCAGAACCATACAGAGAATGAAATTCTAGGAAATATAACTCAAACTAAGCAAAGTTGATGGAGAACAAAATCAACATAATCCTTACATATCAATCAATTTTAATTCTTACAGTTTTGTTAAAATTTCCCCTTTCTTTCCTTCTCTACTACCATTACTCTAGTTAGATCTCTGGCATCTCTCTTCTGGCATATCAACATAGCAGAGATACAAAACATTTGACAAATTTTAGGGTCCTGCTTGTAGGTACTATGACAAAAGCTTCTGTCCATCTAGCTCTCTGGGGCACCCCCAATCTTGGGAATACTCTTGAACTTGTTTGGCTTCATTGTTATTGGCCAATATTGTTGGCATCACCCTTTCTCCCCTGCTAACATGTTTATCAATACTGTGCATGTGTACTCTTTAGTACTCAAGAATGTATAAGGCCAGAAAGGGAAGGGGAAGTAGATACTAATAGCAGCTAGCTTTTACTGTGTAAGGTATTTTGTTAAATAAATTATTTCATAGCAATGTTTCAATTAATACATCCTTTTGATAAAAATGAAAACTCAACTTTGTAGCAGCTAAGTGAATCACCCAAAGTTAAGCTATTTGCAAGTAGTTGGGTTTAGACTTAGACATATTTGTTCCCAAAGCAGATGCTCTTTCTATGAAGGAAAGAGCCAGGGGGCAGCTCTTCCTTCTGTGTTTTCATGACTACCAGGGTAGTTTATCTTTTTAGGTTTGGGTTCTTACCCAGCTGGATTGGATTCCATTTGTGGCAGCTGTAGAGAAGATGCCCAGCACAAACACCTCCATGATCAAGACAAGTACCATAAATGAGTGAAGAGGTAGGAAGTTGGGATGGGCGAGGGGTTGTGGGGACTGTGGGAAACTGGCAAATTTAAACTTATCTAAGGAGTACAAGGGTGAATCAACTCTAATCAAGGATTGCCTTGCTGGACTGCAGACTAAGTGTTACACAAAAGTTGTAGTATCTCCTAACTTTAAATGTTGACTCAATATTTTTGTTAAAGATAGCATGTCTCCAAGAATATTTTTAAGATCCTGTGTAGGGTGCCTGGGTGGGTCAGTTGGTTAAGCATCTGTCTTTGGCTCAGGTCATGATCCCAGGGTCCTGGGATCGAGTCTCACACTGGGGTCCCTGAGTGGGGAGCCTGCTTCTCTGCCCCTCCTCTGACTTGTTCTCTCTCTCCCTCTCATTCTCTCAAATAAATGAAATCTTTAAAAACAAACAAACAAACCCGTAGGCTAAAGAGAACACTGACCGGAGTCACCTAAGGACTGCTAATTTGCAGTCTCCAGTCTGGAGATCTTGTGCTGAATTCTTTAGATTTATGTGTGTCATCACAGGTTCCTCCAAAAGTTGATCCAAATACTATGGAGGAGTAGGGAGAGTGATGGGTTAACCCATGGTTGGTTTAGCACTTTGGACTCCAAAGGCTTGCAGACCTGAAGGCTACTCCTGTTGAGAATCGGGCAAAAACTAAAAAGCCAAGGCACCTGGACAGAAATGGACATGAAAGGCGCACACGGTGAGCCACTGTGTGGGTGGCTATGAGAGCATGAGTCAGTGGATGATATGTGGGGGTGGAAGTTAAGCGTGCATGTGAGGTTGGGTTAGAGGACTATAAGCAGAAAGAAGAAAGGGAGAATGACAGCCAATGGTAAGAAGAAAGGGAGAGAAAAGAGAGACAAAGTAGTCACTTGTAATTTTACCCAGTGCATCTGTGGACGTGTTCTATCTGCCAAATATTTCCCCTAATATGTGCAGGGACAAGCAAGTGTTAATACTTATGAGGTTAGAATTGGGCAATTTTATGACCAAGGTAGATATTTAGTAATTTCTTCTGGCTACCACTTTCACCAGAATCTTTCTTTTTTTAACAAGTTATAAATCGTTCCTTATTATCTTTGTGCCAACTGCTTAGAAATGTCATAGCTTGGTTTGAGTATCTCAGAAGCCCAACTGAATAGATAAATGAGGAAAGTAAAAATGATGGTTATAATTAAAGTGTGTGATTGCAAGACTTTCCTATCTTCCCTATCAGAGGATTAAGGTCTGTGGTGAAGGAACCAGAACCATCAAGTTAATGTTGGCAAATACTTTAATACATGAGTAAATTCACAAATCTGAGTACATTGGCAGCTGGCCCTGCTGCAACAGTGAGGACAAGAGTGTGGATACAGCAACCAAAGTACAGTGGCATCCATCGCAGCCTGAGAGGGCCTCTGCCTCCAGAGTTCCCCGATTTTGTGACCTCATTCTTGACCCGTCTTGCTCCTCCAGGAGGCCAGCAGAAGTTGAATGCATATTCTGAAACCTCTTTTTTCCACTTTGTGAGAAAAAATTATATAATTTGAGGTGACGCTCATATGATGGATGTGCAGTTTTCACATCATAAAATGCAGGTGCTAAGTGAGCCTGGTGTACGCAATACTCCTACGCAGAAACCATCTGTGAGAGAGCTCCAGAGTCAGCGACCCGTGTACATCTCACATTTTTAGAGGGCAGGAAGGGAGGCAGAGATGATCTTGGATGCACAGGGTAGTGGGCTAGCCTCATGGATTCCACTTCATGGAGGTTTCAAATTCCTGCTGATGTTCTGGAAAAGACTCCAGCATTTTACCTAGTTTGGTATGGTTCTTTCCAGATTCCTCCCTTTTCCCAATTCTCATCTCCATCTCTAATGAAAAAGATTTTTAAAAAATCAATTAAGGTTAAAATTTTTTCATTAGAAAAATAAGGGGCTTAGTGTTAGTCTTCTTCAGTCAGGAATCTTTTCAAGGATATGATGAAAACTGTGGACCATTCTCCATAACAATGCATATGTCTACAAAGACTCAAACCTTTTCAAACTTTTTCTGGGGCAATGGTTCTTAAATTGCCTGTCCACTAGAATCCCCTGAAGAACTTTAAAGATGAGGGATGCTTGGACCCCACCCTAGAATAATTAAATCAGTATACCTCAAAGGGCCTGTGTATAGTATAATGTTCAAAAATCTCTTCAGGTGATTCTAATGTAGAATCAGTCCTAAGCATTGGATCCCCAGAATACTAAGTGAACACAATAAGGAAAAAAGTTGAGGAGTAAAGAAAGCCAAGAAGCAATATCTAAATATTGCTATAATATCTAACTAGAAGGATACACTCTAGGAGATACAGAAGATGAAGAGTAAAGAAGACAAGACGCAAATGACTTGCTCCTTATTGCCAATTCCAGATTATTCTTGCTTCCTCCACCTAAAAACAAACACCTGCATTGAACTGCATGCCATAAGGCCCTACCACCAGCTAGTTTCCTTGTTTCTGTCTTTCCCCAATGCTCCCACCTCCTAACAACAAATCCCAGGTTCCTTTCCCTCTTTCCTTGAAATTTTAATCCTTAGTTAATTGTCGCTTACTTCCTTCAACATTACTCCTGACAATTCTTGGTGATTTAAATATTCACATAAATAATCCTTCTGATATTCTTGCCAGTCAGTTCCTTGACTCAACTCTCTCAAAGATCTTGCCCATAATTCCTCTGCCACTGACTTTCGTGGTCATATCCCACTAGACCTTGTTATTATCTATTACTTTAATCCCTTTATAACCTCAATTCCAAGCATCCCACCCTCTGACTACCACCTCCTGTCTTTCCAACTTATACTCTCTAGTGCCCCAACTCCAACATCCTTCATGTCACCTCCTGCAACTTATTGATCTTACTAACTTTGGATTGTCCCCTACTCCATCTTCATGTCATCACTTGCCTCTTGTCCATCATCATTATCATCCCCTTACTCCCTTATCTTTATGTGGCAAAAGTACAACAATGGTTACATCCATCTCTACACCTACTCTGAGCTCACATGTACACAGCTGACCTTGGCTGCAGGAAAACATGCATCCATATCTATTGGTCTCACTAAAAATGCATGACTATCAACCTCAAATGGACTACAGAGCCACCCAATAATCTCATAAAATTCCCTAGTTCATTAATTTCCTCCCATTCCCATATGATTATTTCACATCTTATCCCCTCTTCCAATACCTCCTTCCCCATCTTCATTCTCAGCTAATGACCTTATTTCCATTTTCTCTGAGGAAATAAAAGTAATCAGAAGAGAACTTCTTCATGCTCTTACCACCCTATCTATCTAACCTAGCTGTATCTGTATCCATATACTCAACATTCCCTCCTGTTACACTGAAGAAATAGTTTGTATTCCTGTCTAAGGGCAAGGCCTCTACTTATGCACTAGATCCTGCCTTCACTTAATCACTCAAGGACATTACTGTAGCAATTCTCCCCACCACCCAACCATCAATTTTCTCATTTCTAATAGATCATTCTCATGAGCATAGAAACAGGCTATTTTTCCCAACTTAAAAATAGCTTTGGGGCACCTCGGCGGCACAGTCCGTCAAGAATCTGACTCCTGGTTTCAGCTTGGGTCATGATCTCAGGCTTGTGAGATCGTGTCCTATGTCAGGCTCCATGTTCAGCATGGAGTCTGCTTGGGATTCTCTCTCCCTCTCCCTCTGTCCCTCCCACTTGTGCTTTCTCTCAAAGAAATAAATAAAAAATCTGGGGAAAAAAAGTTTTGACTGTTCACCCCTTTCTCCCTATGATTTCATTTCCCTGCTCCCCTTTATAGCAAAACTCTGGAATAATGATCTCTTCTTACTGACTCTTTTCTCTCTCCTCTCATTCTCTCTTAAACCCCAT
Source organism: Lontra canadensis (assembly GCF_010015895.1). Lineage (NCBI taxonomy): Eukaryota > Metazoa > Chordata > Mammalia > Carnivora > Mustelidae > Lontra > Lontra canadensis. The sequence goes on from NW_022630995.1 coordinate 86,069,341, forward strand.
TTCTATCCATATTAACTCACTGAAATATCCCTTTTCAAGTTCACTAACAACTTCCCCCACTGCTATAAGCCCATCAGTTTGCGGCCTACAGCTTACTTCACCTACCAACACTCTGGATTTTTCTCTTTCATCAGTGTGCATTCTTCCCCAGGTTCCTTTGCTGATTGCTCCTCATCACCCCAAGCTTTAAACTTTGAGGCTTAATTCTCACACCTCCTCTTTTCTCCATCTACACTAACATCCTTGGTGATCTCAACCAGCTTCTCAGCTTAAACACCATATACATGCTGATCATTCCAAATTTGTATTTCTAGGTCTGAACTCTCTCTCAAACTCTAGACTTGTACATCTAACTGCTTATTTGACATCTCCACTGGCTATTTCTTCTGCTTGGGATGTTCTTCTAGCAGCTATTCACATGGCTTACTTCCTCATTTCTTTATTCCTAGACCTTCTTTGTGTACACGATGAAAAACAGCACCTACTCCCAACCCCCACACTCCCTATCTTTCCCTACTGTTTCTCTCTTAAGCAATTATCCATGTCTGACATACGTTATATTTTGTGTTATTATCTGTTCATTATCTGTTTCTACCCACCGGAATATAATCTCCATGAGTCCTGGCATTCTTGGTCTATTTTGCCTGGCACAAAATACGTATTCAAATATTCATTGATTGAATGAATGGTCCTAAACTCTAGATTTGGAAAATCAGTGGGAGAAAACAGGAAATACTTACATGCTAGAATACTAACAAAGAGATCTTTAAGGGTATTTTATATTATCGCCCCATTTACCTCTAAGTGGTGGCAGCTAAAGTTAGCCTGTTGGAACACAATGACAAGGTGGAAAACCTAAGGGGGGGGAAGCTTGTTCTTTCAGCTGCTTCCCTTAGGAAGGATGCTTGTGCTCTGTGCTGGGGACTTAGGCCAGAGTTCTCAGAGTGGATCCTGGAGGACTTGTCCCATGCAATGCTTCATAAGGAAGAGGCAAATATGTACAGCAGGACCCATAGGGATAACTCTCTTCTTCATGCACTCAGCCAAGCCATTCCTCCTACTTTTGTGAGAAAATACTAAGATTTGAATACTTAAGGGAAAAAAAAAGAAAAGAAAAAAGGGAAAGAAGATTAGGGAGTTATAGTATTGCAACTGAATATAGTGAACATTGGTGTACTGGTCAAAAGAGAAACACCTATCAGGTTGCATGGTTAAAAGAATGACTTATAAATCTGGAGTTTGAGTTTTTGTATGTGTGTGGTTTTTTTTCCTTGCCATTATTAGAGTTATAGATTTTGGTTGCCACCTGGAGTCATTATCGGTGGTAACTAACAATTGTGGTTATCAACAATGGTTGGGTCAGTGAGACAGGTGAGGGTAAATCACATCATTTGGGGCTGACTCTTAGTTTAGATGACCTTTTGTTACAGTAAATATTAAAGATAGACATGGAAGGAGGTAGGAATCTTAATTAGTCACATACATCCTACAGAGTCTGTGGAAAAGGGGAAGGACTCTTCTACTTACTGCTGTGGTAAGGAAGGATGAGTTTATTGATGGAGTACATTTATATATGAAACCTTCAAGTGTTTTTCTACACTTGTGCTGGTAATCTCCTCTTTTTCCTGCATACTCTACCTCCTGAGTCATTTCCTAGCCACTGTTACAATGTGTGTGTCGTAGTGGGGGTGGTGGTGGGAGACACACAAGGTGTAGAACCTGGGAACTGTCCCAATTTATCATACCCTGAGCAGGACAGTCACCATATTTTTTTTTTCATGGTCAAGTAGGATTTATTCTAGAAATTGGATGATTTAATACAGTACATCCACTAATATATATGCCACTACATCCACTAATATATATCCCACTATTGACATAAAAACTTTTTAAAAGTCCTCTATTTATTAACACAGTACCAATAAAATAAAAAAAATTATGATGACTTCCTAATCTTGAATCTTTTTTTTGTTTTTTTTTTTAAATTTTTATTTATTTTTTAATTTCTTTTCAGTGTTCCAGAATTCATTGTTTATGCACTACACCCAGTGCTCCATGCAATACATGCCCTCCATAATACCCACCACCAGGCTCACCCAACCTCCCACCCACCTCCCCTCCAAAACACTTAGTTAGTTCTCAGAGTCCACAGTCTCTCATGGTTCGTCTCCCCCTCCAATTTCCCCCAACTCCCTTTTCCTCTCCATCTCCCCATGTCCTCCATGTCACCATATTTAAGAGCAGATGTGGCAAAGAACTGCAAGGTCTATAGAAAAACAGGGAACAAAATGATGATATTGTTGGAAACTAGGTCCTTTGAGAAAATATTAAACTGGTTTGGCTAATAAGAGGAGAGAAGACCACATGGTGTCTTCAAATACGTCAAGGTTTTCTTAAGGGTCTGAGCCCTTGTGTTGCTATGACAGAATTTGGAGATGTAAACTAAATTAGGAGGTATATTTGACAATTTCAAGAGTATTTTGGCAGATCCTAAAGCAAAGGTCCAAATGAGAATTCTAATAGCTTACGCTCTGGATGACTTGCAGGTTTTGATAACTAGGATTTTGGAAGCCACTTTGAACCAGCTCTTTGATGGGTGCTATCTGCCCTCTCTGACTTGGCTTCTATGCAGTCAGGACACCTAATTGTTATGAAATGGGGAAGCCCAGTCTTCTACACTGTCTTAGGTGGCATCCCCAGCATATGACTTACCTGTATAATTCAATGCTTCAGTTTTACCTTAGCAGGGATAAATTCACCCTCCCTTTTTATTTTTTATCTGCTTTGAAAGGATTTTGCTAAAATTTCTAAATTTCTAAAAGAACACATTAGAGGAAGTTCATGAAGAGAGCTTGATCAAGATGCTGCTCAATCTTTCACACTCAAATATCTGTTAGCTTTCTTTCTGTTCATTGTTTAAAGTGCATGTGGGACTTTTAGGGGGCCTCTATAAAACAATGTTTGGGGCATAGGAAAGTCTTTAAGCTGCACTGGTTGGTGGCAATTATATCTTTGAGATGATCAATATTCTGAAAATCCTGACAAAGCCGAGCAGGGAAGTAGAAAACAAAACAATGCTTCAGACATGATTTTATCATTTAATTAGAAACCAGCAACTTATTTGTAGATTTTGTAATGTTATTCAAGACATTCTTGTGAATAAAGCATGAAACAATTACATATATAAAATAAGCATATAATATATATAATAGTGACTGACTATTAAAACAATGAAGCTGTCAACTAGATACATTTATAAGCTAGAAATCTTTAAAAATAATTTTTAATCTGTGTGGTAGATTGTAGCTGTGGCCCCAGTTTTTCATGCTTCCCTCTCTCCATATCCTTTGGTGGTACCCTTCCTTGGTGACTCTGGGCTTGGGCACGTGACTACTTTTTTTAATGAGATAGTAGTAAACTTGCCCCAAGCAAAGAGTTGAAAAAAAGACTTGTTATCTCCATTTTCTTTTTTGGACCCCTGCCACCACCATCAAAATATGCCTAGGCTGTGCTGCCTGGTTGGCTTAGTGGGTTAAGCCTCTGCCTTCGGCTCAGGTCATGATCCCAGGGTCCTAGAATCGAGCCCCGCATTGGGCTCTTTGCTCAGTGGGGAGCCTGCTTCCCACTCTCTCTGCCTGCCTCTCTGCCTACTTGTGATCTCTCTTTCTCTGTTAAATAAATGAATAAAATCTTTAAAAAATATATGCCTAGGCTATAGAGACATGGGAGCCTTGTAAGGGGAACTTAGTGTCCAGGACAAGGCCAATCTGCTACTGATTACAAACACAGGAGTGAGCCCAACCAAGATCAGTTAAATCTATCCCAGATCAGCAGTTATTAAACCATCCCACAACTTATGAGAAATAATAAGTGGTCGTTGTTTTTAGCCACTATGTTTTGGGGTTGTTGGTTATACGACAATGGCTAACTGATGCATTGTGGTTCTTAGGTGCTTCAGGGATTCATCTGCTTGAGGGATTATTCTTCAGAATCTCTAGAGGCTACTTTTGGGAGCATGAAGAGGTGTCAGTCCAAACACCAATTATTTGGTGCAGGCAAAACTGCCTGCTATTTGACTTTCTCCTAGAAAGGCAGCAAGTATCTAAAGGAGTATTGCAATAGTATTAGGTGATAGAGGGCAGTAGCCTTGTCAAGGCCTGTAAAATGAATGTCCTTATTTACTGTAGATAAGTGACCCAGAAGGTATTATAATAGGCTGAGTGGAAAATATAGATAAAATATTGAGTATTAATGAGATTACTGATGAAAGAACTCTGCTAGACAGAAGATGGGATTAGCTGCCCTTGGTTTTCTTTGAGATATGGAATCACAAGGTCATCATCATCATCAACATGGCTAATCATTATTGAATACTTACTCCAGATATTGTACTGAGTGCTTTGCATGCCACATCACATTTAATTCTCATAATAACTCTATGAACTAGGTATTAGGTAGTACCATCTCTGTTTTACAAATAAAGAAACTAAGGATCAGAGAGATTCTCCAAGATGAAATTGCTCTTAAATCGTAGAGTCAGAATTCAAACTCAAGTAGTCTGACTCCAAAGCCCATGCCCTTAACCTCCCTACTCTCATAATCAAAATGCATATTTTTTTAGGGAAAGGAAAAGGAATCTAGTCCAACTCCCTCATTTGGCAGATGAAGAATTGAGACCAGAGTTGTTGGTATACAGATTCTGTGTCTAACATAGACTGAAGGAACTCTCCCTATATTCGGCCCAAATCACCCCAAACTGGACAAAACTCAAACTGTTTTTGTAAGGCTGCACCTAAGACTAGATTCCACATATAGGTGTACCTTTTGTGTTTTGCAAAATGGTGCCCAGCCAGAGGCTGAAATCCAGAATGCACTTCTCTCAGCCAGTACATAGTGCTACCTCCTCTCAGAGGAAGGGGTACTTTAAAAAATAATTATTTTATACAGAGAGGGAGCTGTTTTTTTTTTTTTCCCCATTTTCACAAAAATACTGTTAAAACATCTGCCAGCTGTGTGCAATAACACACAGTCAAAGACCATTCCATTTTCTCACACACAGAAAAAATAGAGAAAGTGTGACTAGTTGCTGTTTAGTAAATAAATATTGAATGAATGAACTTTAAATGAACAAAGATGTCTTCATTATGCACAGATACACAGGGACCAAAGCGCATGGAACATGCAAATTTGTCACTGGAGACCAAAGCTATGGCACCGAACCATTCTTGAGAAATGACTGATACAATCTAATTTTCCAATCTTAAAAATTAAAAAAAAAATAGTATATACACTGCTTTCTTAAGCCATTCCCTTCTTTCTGTAAATGGGGCTTCATGAAATTCAAACTCAAAGAAAGTTTAGAGCTGTGTTTATTCCTCATCTGAATGTATTCCCCAGCAACCCTTCTTTTCTAGAACAAAGGAAACTAATTGCTCTTGCAAGCTAGGTGGCTTGCATTACAAATTTTAATGCTTCACCAGAAACTGAGGCAAGCCAATTCCCTCCTCCATTTTCACATCCTCCCCCACCGTGGCCCACACCTCTGCTGACTGCAGCAATCTGAACTGAGTACTTGCAAGGCCACTCTTCTCCCTTTGCCTCTAATAACCCAATCTAACAATTGTGGTGAGTAATTTCCTTACCACTTCTGTTGTTAACAAATGCTAATAATGCTGCACGATACAGATCGAGCACGGCTACTGAAAAAGAAACTACATAAATTATTTTTAAAAGTTACCATCAAAAGAAATGCTTTTCTGAAGGAAATTATTTTTTAACGGCTCAAGGCATTTGCCTAGCTTTCTGTTCAAGTGACCGCTTCTACATTAATTAACAAGTGATTCTCTTACATGAGCGGAAACTATCTTATCTAAGGTACACCTGCAGGCTTTTTTGGGTGGCTATAACTGCAGAGAAGTAACTATCTATTTTCTAGAACCTGCGTTATCTGCTTTCGTGACGCTTAGATTAAAAGACTAAAGTTGTTCTCTCTCATTTTGTGCCTGCTAAGTCTCATTCTATTTGTAAGAATCAGGGTTGAGCAGGTGATTGGTATGCAATTACATTTCTTATGCATGCCAATAATCAGTGAATTAGGCCTTTCAATCATTCAATCAATCAGTCATTAATGCAGCAAATATTTATTAAGTGCCTTTGTGTGCCCTGCATTGTGCCAGACCCTGGAAAGAAAGCAGAGAGCAAGAACAGTCATCCGGAGTCTTTACATTGTAGCCAGTGGCCGTTATCTGAGGTGCTGCCTAAAAACAGAAAAAAACAACCAAGGAATTTAACCCACCATCATCGAGATGAATTTAATGCTAAGCCTAATGAAGGAATCTCACCAGCACGTTAAATGTCTGAAATTCTTATTCCATAATAATTCACCCAACTAATTTTATCAGATTAATCTAGATGTAACTAATATTGTCATGACTTCCGTATCTTACCAGTTTCTTAACGTGTGCTTTACTATGCTGTCCCCAAATTCATTTAAGTCTAGATTATAGGTTTTAATTCCTGTGAAAGTCTCAAAGACAAAAAACATTTTGTGAGCAAAAATGATGCTTCTAACTCCTGCTAATCATCTTAAAATCATACATGGGTCATCAGCAGTAAATGTGAACAGAAATTATGGAAAAAAAACCTCAGTGCGACTGAAAAACAAACCTCGAGCGCACATTTGTCTGATCTTATTTAGTGTCATTTTCACACATAAAGGCCTGCGTGCTTTCATTTTCTCAAGCACGCGTGTCATTAAGGTTTGCCGTGTGTCTTCACAAAGCAGGGACCTGATATTATCTCAAGAAATACCAAATAAGCACAGTCTCCATAAGTGTTTTCTGATGATGTAATGCTTCCTATTTATTGTTTTAAGTAGCAACTTATTTTATCTTTCAGGTTAGTACATGTTTATGGTAAATGCTGAATAATGAATTCAAGACTCCTCAACTTAGAGATGAAAAACAAATTCCTTGAAAGCAGTTTGTCACTTTGCCTCCTAATTTTCAGAATACTATTTAATCTGCCAGTGACTAAGCTGTAGGAAAAATCTTTTTCTGTTGTTATGTAAAGGAAAATGTGGGTGGAAGGAATAAGGTCTGGTCTAAATCCACCTCATGATTGGACTGTCAGAGATAGAGGAAAAAGGAAATCTCTGCTTTCCCCAGGTAGGGATGTGAGGTTGCTTAGAATTCCACTTTTGGGGAAGTCCACCATCAAGGCGATGTAAATTCTCAAGTAGCAAATTGACTCAGCATGTTCCTAAGCCACAGGCCTCCTAGGTGACGTATGCTAAATTCACGTCATTTGCCCATTTGCTCTCACTAGGTGACAGGGAAACCATGTATTTTCCCCACTTCACGCACACACAAAGTGGAAGCATACTGAGCTCCCCTGTGGGTCTTGTTCTTATTCATCTTTCTAACAATTAAGACATTCCGTACCTGATCAGAATGATTCATTTTAATTCTTTTCACCTTTATTCCAGTGAGCTTAGAGTGAACAATTATAGATGATCCTCCCCCTTTTTTTGGTAAGATTTTGTTGTTGTTGTTGTTTTGTAAGATTTTATTTGTTTATTTGACAGAGAGATTGAGATCACAAGTAGGCAGAGCAGCAGTCAGACGGGGGGGGGGGGCAGGCTCCCCGCTGAGCAGAGAGCCCAATGCAGGACTCAATCCCAGGACCCTGAGATCGTGACCTGAGCCGAAGGCAGAGGCTTAACCCACTGAGCCACCCAGGCACCCCTTTCCTATTTCTTGAGTAGTCAGGAAAATTATTTTACATCTTGTAAATCTGTTTAGAAATAACTGAGATTGTCAAAGCTCTAACCACAATATTCCTCAATGTCTATTTAGCAAATAAGTTTAGCATCAGATGTGGCAACCACCACTGTAACATGTTAAAGGTATGATCCATAAGGAAGTGGTTTTGGGGTTTTGTTTTGTTTCTTTTTTTTGACCCCTGAAGAAAGTCAGGGAACTAACATTTAACAGGTCCCTGCTATGTGCAAGGATCAGTTTTAATGGACTTAACACAGACCTTTTCAAGGCAAAAACTTCCTTGTCATTTTTCTCATTAAAAGACTGATGATTTTTACTAAGAATATGAAAATTACTGACAGAGGACAGAGTTTATAGAAATACAGAGAATTGTGAGTCTTAGGCTTCCTTTTCTCGGCAAGTTACAGGTAATTTCATGTGATGCCACTGTGTTCCCATGTCCAATTGTCTGTTCCTACAATAATAGGAATCATCCGGGGCCTCTTGCCATTGGCAGTGTGTTTGAGCAGCAGACACACATTAGCACTTACAAGTGTGACCTTGCACAAGTTTCCTGAACCCTTTTTCAGTTCTCTCATCTCTAAAATGAATGATAATAATAATTACCTCACAAAGGTGAGGATTAGGTGGTTTATTGCACTTCATTGACTTCAAGTTGTCATTGATTGTAAGAGGTAGCCTGGTTTATGATACGTTAATATATAAATACATTGTCCAAGAATAGTAAAAGGTAGAATATGTAAAAAACTGAGAATAATTCCTGGCACAGAATATGTACCCGGTAAATGTTAACCGTCATGATCTATTAGCAACCCGTGGGTCACGGTGCAAGAGTGGGCTTGCCAAACCCTCTGTGGGCTGTGGTGTGGCTTCCTCAGCCAAGGCAGGACACCTGGGCATGGGCAGGAGGCTCCACTACCCTGGGCTCAGAGAATAGGGAGCTCAATCAGTCACTTTAAAACTTTTTTTTTCCCCCTTAGAGGATAAATCTTTTTTCTAAACTAAATCTTACCCAGGACCTTATGTGTAAAACAGATGAAAGAAGATTTTCCCTGATGAAAGCAGTGGTGGAGGGGCACAAAATGCTGCCCATCTTCCCTCACCTTCACCCACAGGGCAGCCTCTCCAAAGAGCCCTGTGAGGGGAGTGATATCGCTTTTTTAAAATAAAGGGATAATGAGTCTCCTAAAACTTCCGCAGGTGTTTGTTAGTCAATTACTCCAAAGCTTGTCACATTTACCTTACTGAAATGTCACCTTATTTGTGGCACGTATTAACGCCTGATATGTGCACTAGATAAGTACACAGAACACACTTTCAATGTACTTTTCTCACCTTCCTCTAGTTTGGTCTCAAAACTCCCTTAATTTGTTGCATGTGTCTGAGGCTGTCCTTCCATCTCAGCCAAGTCACCTCATGATCCCCTCTCAGATATAGTCTAATGCTCTCAGGGGACACATCATGAAGGATGTCGAGTTTTATTCCACGTATACTTTCAGTTATCAAGGACTTTTAAATTTAATGTCTTTTTCTTAAAACTCTCCTTGAGCTCTGTCTCTGGAAGCCTCCAAATAATAAATGGAATTTAATAAACTACTATGGTACACCAATTATGATATGCAATATTATATGGGAAAAACTTTCTCTTCCTGGATTACCTGCATAAAACTTAGAAATACTTACATGAAAGCATTTTCTCCCTTCTGGATGTGTGTGTGTGTGTGTGTGTGTGTGTGAGAAAGAGAGAGAGAGAGAGAAGTTTGGGGCATGTTATGTGCAAAGTAGGAACTAACAGTGTGGAGGTTTCCACAGAGGTCCATGACTGTGGCAGCTCAGAGAGCTTTGAACACAGGGAAAAATTAACACAGGTAAAAGAGAGCTCTTTCTTAAATAAAATAGCTCCATAGAGATTCAGAAAGAAAACAGGATATTCCCAAATTAATTTTTTCTCAGATATTGCCTTTTTACAACTTTCCCTGACTTATGGTTTCATAGATCAGGAAAAAGCAAAGAGTGTTGCTTTCTTGTTAAAATATCATTGACTCATTAAAGAGAGGAGGGAAACAAAACAACAAAGATCAAATACCGAAGGTCATAATTCTTTGCTCCTAAAAGAGAATATAGCACTCAAGTGATTTTACTTTAAATGAATACTTAGAAACTAGAAAACTTTGTTTAATAAAACAATTATAATTAAAATGTATGTTCATTTCATGATATGAGGATTGAACAAGAAACAAATTGGGATGAAATCAAACAAAGCTGGGGAAAGAGAAGAAAAGAGAAGAAATCTGCAGTGAGAAACAAGAGAGAACGGAAGAATAGAGAGATCCAGAGAGAGGGTGAGGCAGAATCAAAAGGAGAAGGAGGTGGACACTCAGAACTTTCCTAAATTCTGTGGATCATTTGGGTTGTGAACATCTGGGGGTCATCATTCTCAATGATCACTGTTGATCTTCCTCAACTGCGTTAATTCTTACATTTCTAAGGTCTCCATTCTAAATGATGATCTGAATACCAAATCCATTAAAAATTATTCTCTTAACACACCAGCAAAGATCAGCGCAGTGGTTTTGAAAGCTGGGTAAAAATCAAGTCAAGGGCCAGAGAGTCCTACAGCCCTTTCATGCCATTAAAGTCTCCAGCTGATGCACATAGAGATGGCAGAAATAACAGGACTTTTGCCAAATGGGCTGACATGACATGTGATGACCTGTGACGACTTATCTGTGCACATCCACAAACACTGAACTATCCATCTCCTCATATCATGAAGACTTAATTTTAGTTAACTCTCTTTTGTTTTGTTTTTGTTTTCTTTTGTTTCTTTTGTTCTGTCCTGATTTCCCCCTTGGTGCCTATTTTAAAGTTCTGGGGGCTAATTGGAGCAGAAGGTGAGTGTTCTAATGTTCTCATTACAATGAAAAGGCTCAAATAACAATGACAATTGGTAAAATAGATGTAAATAACTTAGTTACATGTTTGACCATTAAATTGTCAAGATAGCTGATTTTCTGATTGTCTGTGCTATTCAAGACCTAAATGGCTGTAGGAGTTTGTTCATTTTATTCTTTCTTCTTTCATGGATATAAAACATCAGGAAATTATTGTCAAGTCTTAATACTGGACCAGGTTGTCACTGGTTAAATAAATAAAAGAGAGACAATCGGATATTCCAACCCAGACTGGAAGCTGATTATTCCATTAACCCAGACAAGATATACATTTACATTCTGGATACCACCAAGAATAATTTTGCAAAAGGACTCCTTACCCCACCTTACCCCAAATCCATGTGTCAGACACATCATCATTGGGGTCCAATCGTTTCATGGAGTATCAGACTGTATCTGCACAGTCTGTTTTGTTCTAATCCAATGATATTGGCAATGGAGGAAATTTCCTGTTGTGGAGAGAAGTGGTCAGGCTCTACAGGCAGATCACCCAGTCATTCAATGTTCTACTTTTTTGTACTTTGGTTTCCTTGTCTGTAAGGAGCGATAATCAAAGTACTTAGTTATCACATTGTTGTTTTAAATAAGATAACGTCTGTAAAGCACTTAGCTATATACGTGTTTGTTCTCTTTTTCTTTCTTTTTTAAAAAGATTTTATTTCTATTTATTTATTTGAGTGATAGAAAGAGTGCAAGGGGCGGGGGAGGAGCAGAAGGAGAGGGACAGGCAGATTCTGTGCTGAGTACAGAGTCCAATGCAGCCAGATCTCATGACTCAGAGACCATGACCTGAGCTGAAATCAAGACTCAGACCAACTGAATCAAGAGCTTAACCAACTGAGCCACCCAGGCACCTCTATAAGTGTTTGTTTTAAAAATTATTAATATTACTTTTTAAAAATTGTTCCAAGGTCTTTACCTAGCAGGAGCTACCCTTGCCCCCCCTCCCTTTATTAGCAGCAGAGGAATCTCTTAGGTGTGACCATTTCTCAATTTAATGGCTGATTTCTTTGAGACTTTAAGCCCTCAGCCTTTGAGCAAAGCTCACAGCCTGTTTCCCTGTACTAAATCTGTCCTATAATTCATCATTAAAATGGCAATGAAAAATAATGATTTTTGATGACTCAGATGTCATTTCAGGATTTTCAGTACCTTGTCCCCCGAGTATAGTTTAAGGTTGGATTTATATGCACAAAATAATTACATATTATGTTTAATCTTTGTTCTTTATTTAAATTCAATTATCCAACTTATAGTACATCATTAGTTTCAGATGTAGTGTTCAATAACTTATCAGTTGCATATAACATATATCAGTGTTCATCACATCATGGGCCCTCCTTAATGGCCATCACCCAGGTTATCCCATTCCCCCACCCACCACACCTCCACCAACCCTCAGTTTGTTTCCTGTAGTTAAGAGTCTCTTATGGCTTTTCTTCCTCTATGATGACTTATTTAGTTTTGTCTCCCTTCCCCTATAGTTCTCTGCCCTGTTTTTTATATTCCACATGTGAGTGAAACCATATGATAATTATCTTTCTCTGATTGACTTATCTTGTTCAGCATAATACCCTCCAGTTCCATCCATGATGATGTAAATGTATTTAATATAAGTATTCACCCTTTCTGATGGCTGAGTAATATTCCATTGTGCGTGTGTGTATGTATATATATATATATATATATATATATATACATACACACACACACACACCACATCTTCTTTATAATCCTAAAATTTGTATGGAACCAGAAAAACTCTGAATAGCCAGAGGAATGTTGAAAAAGAAAAAAAAACAAAGCTGGTGGCATTACAATTCCAGACTTCAAGCTCTAATACAAAGCTGTGATCACCAAGACAGCATGGTACTGGCATAAAAACAAACACATAGATCAATGGAACAGAATAGAGAACCCAGAAATAGACCCTCAACTCTATGGTCAACTAATCTTCAACAAAGCAGAAAAAAATACCCAACAGAAAAAGGAGAGTCTCTTCAACAAATGGTGCTGGGAAAATTGGACAGCCACACGCAGAAGAATGAAACTCGACATTTCCTTACACCACACACAAAGATAAGCTCAAAATGGATGAAATACCTAATATGAGACAGGAATCCATCAAAATCCTAAAGGAGAACACAGGCAGCAACCTCTTTGACCTTAGCCACAACAAATTATTGCTAGATGTGTCTCCAAAGGCAAAGGAAACAAAAGCAAAAATGAACAATTGGGACTTGATCAAGAAAAAAACATTCTGCACAGCAAAGGAAATAATCAACAAAACTAAAGGGCAACCTATGGAATGGGAAAAGATATTTGCAAATGACGTATCAGATAAATGGCTGGTATCCAATCTTTGTTCTAAAACAGTAGTATTCAGGGGACCCATGAATCTATCAATTCATGGGGTATTGTCTATAAATTGGCTAAATCATCTTCAACCATATATGTATTATTTTTCAAAAAAAACATATAGCTAGTCTTAACAACAAATTAAATGCAAATTCATTTAAAAGCACTCCTGAATTCATAGTGACCTCCCTGGCATTAGAATTACTCAGGCAAGAACATAATAATTAAAAAAAAAAAAAAAAGAACTACTCAAACAAGATGAACACTAAAGTCATTACTACCATTTACTATTATAGAAAGTAAGACATTTTGATTTTAAACAGGAATTCATGACATAAAACATGATATTCTCAGATATAATAACATAAAATCTCAAAATTTCTATATGGCAAAGATGCCATAAAGGAGATAATATCAATATGTTTAACATATCTTTATATGAAATGGAAATATATATAATAGAAAAAGAGCCTTACTAGTAAGTAGGAAACAACCCCATAGACGACAAAGAATATGAACAAGGCTGTTCACAGAAAAGAAATAGGCTGATAATAAGATATGAAAATAAGCCAAACTTAACTATTAATCAAAGAAAGATAAACCTATGACAAGATATCGTGGTTTTGCCTAAGCACATTGGCAAATATTTTTTTTTCAAAAATTTTATTTATTTGACAGAGAGAGAGAGATCACAAGTAGGCAGAGCAGCAGGCAGAGAGAGAGGGGAAAGCAGGCTCCCTGCTGAGCAGAGAGCCTAATGTGGGGCTCCATCCCAGGACCCTGAGATCATGACCTGAGCTGAAGGCAGAGGCTTAACCCACTGAGCCACCCAGGCGCCCCGCACATTGGCAAATATTTAAAATATTCATAACATAAAAGGTTTGAGAGTGGAGGAGCAAAAGAAATTCTGTTGTTAGAGTGTAAATATGTAGATATGACATGTTGAAAGGCAATTTGGCAATTTCTATCAAATTGTTAAAAGGATATAATCTTTCCACTTGGGAAATGAAATGTAGTATATGTATCTTAAAGGGATATATTTCACATATGCTTAAAGATATAGATGTTTAAGAGTGTTCATTGCAGCATTGTTTGTAGGAGATACAAACTGGAAACAATTTAAATATTTATCAATAGGGGTATGAATGGGTAAATTATGATATAAAGCCATACAATGAAATATTAATCCAGCTATTTAAATGAGATAGCCCTGTATATGAATACTGTATGGATTGTTGTCCCTGACATATTTCAAGTAAAAAAAAAAAAAAGTTGTAGATTATGCATGGTAAGATTAAATATGTATTAACAGATTTTTCTATGTCTGCATCCCTATCTTTCTTAATTTCCATATATCTCTTCTCCATATAAAATTCTATTTTATTCAATCTCTATATATCTATATCTGTTCTTTGATATTCTATATACATAGGAAAATAGTCTAGAATGATATATAGTAAACTCTCAAGAGGAGTGAAAATTAGGGAGGAAAAGGGAGTAATTTAACATTTTGCTTTTTACTTCATACAATTGTATATATTTTGAATTCTTTGTTTTATGACACAGATGTATTACTTCTGTAAATAAAAGATGAAAAGTGGTGGGGTGTCTGTGTGGCCCAGTCAGTTGAGCATCCGCCTCTCGATTTTGGCTCAGGTCATGAGATTGAGCCTTGCATTGGGCTCTAACTCAGCAGGGAGTCTGCTTGAAATTCTCTCTCCCTCTCCCTCTGTGCCCCCCTGACTTCTGCTGGTGCTCTTTCCTACTCTCTCTCTCTCTTTCAAATCAATCAATCAATCAATCAATCTTAAAAAAAGATGAAAACTAGTAATTTTCCAAAAATGATCCTTATTCCTAGAAACAGAAATAACTGTCCAAAATGACTCTGCAGACTCCTTTCTACGAGGTCCTACTGTTGACCCTTGGGAGGAAGTTGGGGGAAGTTCCTATTCAGGTGATTAACAAGGGCTCAGTAGATACCTAAAAAAGAGGGCACAGCAAAGACCGACATCACATTTTTAAATTTTTATGACCATGCATTAAGGGCTGCAGGGCCAAGATGTTTACAGCTACTCATCACTCTAAGGAAGGAGAGAATAGTGTTTCTTTGATCATAGACAAGGATTCTAGATAAGGTTGGTGGGGCTTGTCATATCTCCTGATGTGGAATTTGGTTGATGGAATGAAGGACAACTGATCTCTAGCCTCACTGATGGGTGTCATAGTTCTCTAGAGACCAGCCATCTGTCTGAATACCTTTAGTTGGTAGCAGTGGTACATATCATAATAACTTAATATTGAACCAGTGGAGGCCTCTTTATCAGAGATCACCCTGCAAAATATCTAATTCTATCCATGAGGGGACACAGAAAGTGAAAAACAGAAAGTATTTGACAGATGATGACCACAAGAAGAGCTGCAAGATAGGACATGGGACTTGAGCCAAATAGTTTCCAGTACAGCTTTCCCCATGCAAAACCATGAACTAGCAGCATTCATTTTCAGACTTCAACTCTTCCCTTCCTTTTATTCCTCTCACCGTCAGTCTGTTCTCCCTAGCTGGAAGCCTTTCTTCGGTTCCCAGGGCTTCATTCCTACACAGACCAGGTAGTCTCCAAGCATAGTCCATTAGAGAAATTCTTGAAATATGTCCACAAATCCCCTTTGTGGGTGACAAGAGCTCCGTGCTTTCATGGTGATGACCTGAGTTACATTCCTGGAAAGAATGCCTCCAGCAGAAACCACCACCTTGCTGCAAGGTACCAAATAAACATGAAAGTTCAGTAAAAGCAGTGTGCTTATTACACAAGCGCCCCTTTCAGCCGGACTGCTACCCTTAGCTTCTCCCGGATACAAGGTCTGAAGCTGCCGTACTTATACACAATGGTGTATATATGCAGAAGAATTATGGGTTACTCTGACCCTCAAAGAAGTCTCTGGAGCCTGGAAAATAAAAATAGCAGTTGCTGACATTTCCTCTGAGAGGCAGATGAAATGTAAGGTTTTCCTCTTACCACAAATAGGAACTCCGAATTTTGCAAATGATTTCAGGAGGCTCCTGGATGTCTGAAACACATTGACGTGGTCTCAGGGGGTCCACAGAGGCCAAGACAGACTCCCTGTGCTGATGGGGGGAGAGCCATGGAAGGAATGGCACCAGGGTTTTAAAATACCCAAGCTCAGTTGGGAAACGTGTAAAAATACAAAGTAATTAGTTTTCCATTCTCCCTCCCTCCACCGTCTCCCTTTTTTCCTCCCTGCTCAAGAATAAATTCTCTATCTTAGTCTTGATCTTTACCTGGATAGAACTAGTCGCTGTTGAGGCTTAAATGTGACCACTTCCAGACAAAATACAGTCAGTTCTGCTATAGTGTGACACATACTTTCCTAAAAATCATTGTACTACACAACATTGCACAACAACCACCACAGAGCTTATGGGGAAAATGAGATTAGGGGCCCGGTACTCCAAACATGTTGTCAGAGACACTTAAAAAAGATGGTAGGAACCTAATAAAAAATATAGCAGTTTTACACAAGTTAAATAGTTAAGAAATACATAGATACTACTATAAATATGGCACTTTACCTAGAAAATGGGTTGAAGTTTGTTCGCGGAGGTGACTGTCGCAGCTTGTGAGCTATTGAGAAATGTCAACGGAGGGTTTTCGAGGACGGAACCTTGCAAGCCCAGATGTGGATGAGTATGGCTCCTCATACACCTGATGAACGGAGGCAGCTGGAGGATGTTTGAGGTGTGTGTGCATTTTGTGCATTCCTATACAGCTCAGTTCAGCTGGAGGCAGTTTCCTGCATTCATTTAGCATTTCTGATAGATGAAATCAGATGTAGGCAAACACAAAATTCTTGTTATACTCAGATGTTTCCCTGGTATATTTAATCAGTGGAATAAATTTTCATTTTTCACGTGAGCATTATAGCAAAACTGACTAAATCTAGATTATAAAAGTGATTATAACTTAAAGCTACTAAGACCCCAATGGAATGATGCCATAAAAGTATCCGTAATGTTACCTCAAAGCAGGTAACATGTAATTCAATTAAATCTGAGCTTCCTCACTCCCACCCTAAATTCCATCTCAACTAGTGATAAATTCTAGTGAAATGCAAACTTGGCTCCATAACTTTGAAACATACTGTTAATTCTGAGCAAAGCCTTCTTGGTGCTGGGAAGAATTTGTAACAATATGCACCAGACTTCCTGGAAAATCCTCATTATACATTTATATCCTTATCATCCCACCCCACCTGGCAGCCAACACTAATCTTACTTCCTCTTCTCCACCATTCCTTGTTCCCTTTATATGCACCCCCCAAAAGCCCAACAAACAAAGTCCAGATCTCTCATTAGCCCCTCCTCTCTTTCCCACCTTCTTTTCCAAGAGTAAAGGCTCCATACATATGGTAATATTTTTCTAATGCTGCTGTAACAAATTGCCACAGAATCAATGGCTTAAAACAACACAAATTTATTATTTCAGAGTTCTGGAGATCAGAAGTCTAAAATGAGCTTTATGGGGCTAAAATCAAGGTGTTGCTGAGCTGCACTCCTGGAGGCTCCAAGAAAGAATTTTTTTCCTTGCCTTTTCCAGCTTCTAAAGGCTGCCTGTGTTCCCTGGCTTCTAGGCCCCCATCACCCTGACTTCTGCTTCTGTGCTCACATCTTCTCTGACCCTGACCCTCGTGCCTTCCTCTTATAAGGACCCCCGTGATTATACTGGGCACACCTGAATAATCTGGGATACTCTCACATCTCAAGACCCCTAATTTTATCGCATCTTCAAAGTCCCTTTTGTTACTCATAAAGGTAGCCTATTCACAGTTTCCAGGGATTAGCCCATCACACCAGCGGTGATATTCAAAATGCTTTACAACTGATATGCCACTTAAGTCAGGGTGTCTGATTCTCAGAAAGGTCTTGTCATAGTGCTGAAGCAGGACCCTGGAGATCCTGGCACACAGATTGATGTAGAGTAGTGAGGACTGGGAGGTCTCAGGGAAGGACTGGGGTACGTAGGACATTGAGGAGGCACTCCAGGGCTGTGAGGAGTGGTTCTAAGCAGTACGAAAGGCTTTTTTGACAATTTTACAACCAGCACAGCCACACCTGTGTGTTTTGGCTGATCACTGACCTGCCATGCTCTTCCTTATCCATAATCAACATACAAACTTTCTGGGATTTTTTTTTTTTTTTTTTTTTTTTTTTTACTTTCTGGGATTTTTATCACGTGCAGCATTCAGCCCTGTTACCTGGAATGTCTATTTAAGCCTCATTGCAACCCTATGATTAGGTCTGTACTTAACTTTCTTTTGCATTAACCTACCTGGGGTCAGATGAACTATTAATTGCTAAGGCCTGGATTTCAATTTAAGCACTTTACTTTAGAAATTGAGTTCTTAGCCACTGTGGTTAGTATCTACAAGGAGTCTCACATGTCTTTGGGCAGCTAAGGAAAGCATGTACAAAGACTATGCAGACAATGTTGAGGGGCCAAGTG
Source organism: Lontra canadensis (assembly GCF_010015895.1). NCBI lineage: Eukaryota > Metazoa > Chordata > Mammalia > Carnivora > Mustelidae > Lontra > Lontra canadensis. The sequence goes on from NW_022630995.1 coordinate 86,087,953, forward strand.
GCAATCCTTCGTCCACAGTACTTCATAGGTTTACCCAGAATCCTCCCCTACAGAGTTTAGTGATTATTTAGTGATCAGGACCTCCTGATCATATAGTAACCTGAATAGCCCTGAATAGATATCCTATGATAAAAAAAAAAAAAAATCATAGTCAAGCAAATCAAGTACATGTAAAGAAAACAATTATTGTAAATGACTGTGTGTAAAAGTTTAGAAAGTACAAACTCCATGTTGGCTACGTAACAGTCTAACATAAGAGTAGGGTGAGGGCATGCAATGAAATAGATGAAAAATGAATGAGTAAATCCACAATCAAGAGTTTAATTTGTAAGACCTACCTGCCTGTGGTACAAATCTATTTCTGGTTAGAATGCTATATTTAACTTTTTCAAATGGGTAGAGCAGTAGGGACAGAAGAACATCAGAGAGGAAGATAATAAAACCACTTCTGGACTTTGAGTCTTTTATAACATCTACCTGGTTGTAGTTAGAATAGTGCTGCTCATCCCCAGAGGAATTAACATCTAAAAGAAATAAGTAACACTACCTCAAAAGAAAAAGAATCATTTATCGGTATTTTTGATTTTGCTACTGAAAAAATTTTTGGTTTGGATAGGAATGAGTATCAGTACCTTTCATACATTTCATTGATGCATTATATGGAAGAGATGGACATTAAAGGGTTTTGTTTTGTTTTGTTTTGTTTTAAATGAAGGTAGAGTGAGATCCTGATTGGGAGATGGGATGAATTTCTTCAGAATCTCTTGGAATCAATTATGACATATTTAAAAACCACATTGTTAAGTAAAATGTTAGAAGCCAATATTAAAGTTCTTTAAAGATGTTCTTGGGAAGAACTGTAAGCAAAACTTACTTTAAACACTTTAAGCTCATTAAAATCCTAAAATATTCTTGCTAGTTTGGAAAATACCCCCGATATTTAAACTTTCTTAAAATGTAGCCCCTCTCCTACTTTTATGAGGGAATACTGGATGATTTCAGTCAAAAGTCATCATTATTACTCTAATAAGTCCTGCAAGAAAGCACATGTTGCCACTTTACTCATTATTGAAGTGCCCTTATGACTGGCTGAGGGAATAGGTAAGATGCTAGGGGAGGCCAAGAAAGAGAGATCAAAGTGGTTTTGTTTACTTCTTTGAAGTTTTGTAGTACCTGCTGTTTACCATGCATGCTTCTTGATTCATGCTGAAAATTGGAATTCACCCATTTCTCTTTTTCCTGTCTAAGATGCAGATGGGGCACATTTCGTTGACTCCATCAATCCCTGCCCCCACGCATTAGCACATGCACACGTATACCTAGCCAGTGGAAAAGAAAAAAGAGTTACTCACATTCATCCATTTTACAAAGATTTCCAGGCTGCAATGGGAGGGCTTTACCTCTCCCTGAAGGATGAATAAATAGGTAGCTTTACTGACAACCTGTTCACAGGCAAACTGCAGTGAAAACTGAGACCAAGGTCTTGCTCTACTGGCACTTATGAGATCCAGTGCTGGCAACATGGAGAAGATAGTCATCTGCCTGATGGTCATCTTCTTGGGGACAGTGGCCCATAAATCAAGCTTCCAAGAGCAAGATCGCCACTTGATTAGATTGCGTCAACTTATAGATATTGTTGATCAGCTGAAAGATAATCTGAATGACTTGGTAAGGCCATACTTGTCACAACAAAATTCAAATAATATTCTCCAATTAATATAAAAGGAACTCTTTGACTTATAAAAATAACCCAGAACTAATTTTCTTTTGCTCTAGGACAATGAATCTCTGCCAGCTCCAGAGGATGTAAAGGTAAGACCAGTTGAATTTATTTGTGAAATATATGTGGTACAAATTTTTAAATCCAATTAAGAAAGGCATTAACATAATTATTTATGAACCTACTTAATTTTAATGAGTTTGGGGTTTTAATAGTTAGTAAAACAGTTATTTTTATTTTGATCAAACATTCATTGGTTTACCAACAAGCCAACCAATAAAACATTGCATACCTTGTAAAATATATTTTTAATCTCCAAATATCTCTAAGAGTACTTCCAAGTAGTATTGTTGTGACAGAATAACAAAACTATACTATGATCAGTTTCTGAATAATAACCAACTAACTACATTTTAAGAGCCCTTGTGTGTGAAACTTATTCAACCCTCCTTGGCAAACCTATCTAAGACATATAGACACACACTGGAAGAAGCAGAATTCACCTTTTAATGAAAAAAAGAAAGAAAGAAAGAAAGAAAGAAAGAGAGAGAGAGAAAGAAAGAAAGAAAGAAAGGAAGGAAGGAAGAAAGAAAAGGAAAGGAGGAAAGGAAAGGAAGAAAGGGAAGGCACAACATGGAAAAATGGTAGAATGGAAATCAGGGTTGTCCTTTAGAATATAATTCCCATATACCTTGGCCTCAGTGAGTCTTGTCTTTGGCCTTTGGAGAGGTCCTTCAAAAGGACTATTTTCACAAACTCATCCCATTCTCTTAAGCCATTTAAATCCATTAGGTCCCAGGAAGAAAGCATCTAAGATATAGTTCAAGAGTGCTCCGTGCTGATCTTTTCCTTTGTAACTTTGCTCTAGTCTTCACGTCAGGTAACCTGAGGAGATAAATGCAACTGGGGAGATGTTTTCATTGTCACAGACCTTTAAGTGCATAAATTAGAGTTACAATAAAAGTGCTACCAGTAATTAGGACACTACAAAGGGGAAGCATATAAAGATACATTGCAGAGAAAACAATTATCGTAAATGACTATGTGTAAAAGTTTAGAAAGTGAATGAGTCACAACTATTGCTTTGCTCTAAAATTCACTCTCTAGCTCTAAACCTAACCACTCTCATTTACTAGGCCCTTTTCTAATAAGCAGCATCTAAAATGAAAGTAGCACATTCAGCTTATTGGAAAGACTTTTCCAATAAGTGAGAATATTCTTAATCATGACCTAATTATCAAAATATGCATTTTTAGCATCTCACGCATTTTATTTAACTGCTGTGGTTAGAGTCCTTTTGCACCAGCCCTGTCTATAAGTTGCAAAATGAGAAATAGGGAAGATTTCCCATTTTCTAACTTGAATTGATCCAGTAGGCACATCCTTTGTTAAGTATCTATGCTTTGTTGAAGATAGAGATTTTTTTGTTTTTGTTTTACATCATAATGAGATTTTTTTTTCTTGGTGACACTGTATCTATCTGACAATCTTATCCAACAATGCTGGTTATGATATAAGTAAGAAATGGTGTAACTAAGATCTTTAAACTATGTTGGCAGGCAAACTTAGGAAGAAAAAAAATAGTTAAAGGCCACAGTAGCTTTATATCAAGTTTTTCAGGGCTAGCATGAAAGCAGGGTCTATAAGAGATTTGAAAAGATTAAAATGCTTAAGGAAAATAAATTCATTTACATGTTGCATGTAAATATTGCTACAAATAGTGATTATCTCCAATCCCTAATTGGCTTTGCCAGGCATCATTCTCTTTCTTTCTAATTACATAACCAGTGGTCCTCAACTGATAATGACTTTACCCCCTGAGAACATCTGACTTTGGAGAAATTTTTGGTTGTCACGATTGCGTGTAGGGGACTGGTTTCTATTGGCATCTAGTAGTCAGCGGCCAAAGGTGCTACTAAACATCCTAGAATGCACAGGACAGTCCTGAAAACAAAGAATTATCTAGCCCAAAATGTCAATAGTGTTGTTACTGAGAAACCCTAAACCTAGTTTGTGTGTAGGTTAAGGTAATCTCCACTAAGACTTCCTAGTGTGAGTGGCCAGGCCTTTCTGCGAGAGGGGTTACAATAAGCTATATGGAGATACATATTTTCAAACACTCAGTTGCAGAACAACAAAGCCAAATGTGCTCTCTTGCAAAAGCAGCACTTGACTGTTCTCTTTGCTCGTTACTCTTGCTTTCGACATCCGTGCTTCTCCCTCTGTCCTGCAATACTAATGTAGGACATATAACTCTTCATGTTATCATGGGTTCGAGGATGAAGGAATCACAGTCTTGCCCTCATAGTTTGTTACCACCAAGGCACAGCAAAGGAAAATAACAGTGATACTCCCAGATGGTGGTGCTATGCATGATTTTGGGTTCATTCTTAAACCCTGTGAGTGACAGAGCACCCAAGTCTCCCTGTAGCAAGGTTAATCTCTTCATGCCCCTTTTCAGTACATCCTTAAGGCAGTTAGCAGGACAGCTCCTCCACTTCTTTTCGTCTTTGAGGCTGCCTTTGATGTGCACCCAAAACCAAATCCAGCAGTTCTTTGTCCTGGACCACACATCGCCAAGGCCCACTCTCCAGCTTGCAGAAAGCACAAAGCAACATACCACACTGCTTATTGACACAGGTGAACAAGGAAGGGCAGGAGAGACAGCACAGCCTGTCAGTATGTGCATCAGCATCCAGATGCCATTCAGAGGTTTTCAGAAAATCTTTCTCAGGTATAAAATCTTTCATCACTGTTCATGACCATTCCTGGCAATATCAAGGGAGTTCATTAGGTAGGGCCGCTCTACTTCTTTGGAACATAACTTTCTTTCAACATACATATGTAAATGTTAACTCAGCAAAATGGGCTTCTGTGAGAAATGCTGGTTTTTCAGATCATCACGGATGAAGCAGTTAGTGTTTTCAGTTTCAGCTGGAAAATTTACCTCTTTAAATATGAATATTATTTTTTTCCAGTAAGTTAAGCCGGTTGTGGTCAAAAAGAAGAGAAAAGAAAAAACTTCAACAAACATGAACATGTGGTTTTCAAGGAAAAAAAAGTGCTATAATTAACATTTATAAATAGTTTCTATTAAATAAGCATTTTGGCAAACATATGGAAAGGATATTACCTTGCCCTTATGAGAGAGGCAAGCTGCTCTGATATAAGGAAACCAGATAAGCTGGTTTTCGGCTTGTGGCTATGTATGCAAAGCAAACCTGATGGGGTTGTATCTTAAAGATGCATGTTATTAATCAACATTCATACTGGGTAAGCATATGGGTTGGAAAATGCAAGGCAGGCCAGATGCTATTTTCAGCTGATTGTCCATGAGAAGACTCAGGTAAGTTTGTTATATATTGGCCTGCCCTTGTAGGGACGGAGAGAGACTGAGGTTTCTGGTTATACGGCAGTGACTTCCACACACATTAATGCAATGAGGATACAGCAACTAGGGTAGGGTGGGCTGGGGATTGAAGAGCATATTATACATACATTTGCTGAAAGAAAAAAGAAACTTGGATACAAGTTCTTAGATGAGCATTAAAATGTTTGCAACAAGTCAGTTTAAATTTTGTTCTTCCAATAAACTCCATTTTATTTTTAGTTTGATATTTAAGATTTTTGACTTATTCACTACTCACTACTTATTTGACTAAACCAAGAGACAAGGTTTTGACTCTCGTTCTGTCCACTTCTCCATTCTTTGAGATACTACCCTTAGTTTCTAAAGAGCGGTCTTCCCTCCCATTGGTTGGCCAAGTCTCAAATTCTGTTCCTTGACTTCTTGATTCAGGCAGAATCCTACTCTAACTGATCCAAGAGTGTGAATAGGATTTTAGAAGAGTCATGTGTAGTATATCACAGGTGTAATGAATCTTAGATATGGAATAGGCTGTCAAAGGTCAAAGCCACTTCCTCTCCCCAAAGTAGGGGTTTTGACTCATTTATTTCATTTGTCAATTCCACACCTATTTATTGAACATTCACCAACAATGAGACATGATGCCAGGTATTGTACAAGATCAGATGATGCTTGAGACAGGTCACCATTAGATGCTCTCATGTATACTGTAGAGAGAGAAAAAAAAAATAAAATTGATTGTTAATTGTACTACAGTGTATCTCACCCAAAGCTGCAACTAGGCACAGTGTAACTTTTAGAAAACTTGTTCCAAAACCAAACCAACTCTCCCCCACAAAACAAGAAGATCCTGCCTACCACCCAGACTTCAAATGGAATTAGGAATAAAGAGCTATGGAAAAGTGAGGCTCTTCCCTCTTGACTGTGAGGCAGGACTATGGTCTCTCTTCCCTAATATGGGGTGATATTTCAAATGTCAGGTGCCTCCTTCTCTTCAGATCAAAGATTAAGTATGATGTGAACTTATTCCTCATCATCTGCTGAAATAAATGTGATCTAATACATTGTAGTAGAAGTAGAAAAAGAGGATTGGGAAGATCATTTTTACTTTCTGAATAACTTTTGTTTTGTTAACATATATACAAATTATTTCTCTTTCAGAGACATTGTGAGTGGTCAGCTTTTTCATGTTTTCAGATGGCCCAACTAAAGGCAGCAAATACAGGAGGCAATGAGCAGAAAATAAAAGTATTAACGAAACAGCTGAAGAGGAAACTACCTCTCACAAATGCAGACAAAAGACAGATACACAGACCAGTAAGATTGTTATTTGTTATCTATCTTATTTGTACTTATTAACTATATCTCTTACATGATATAACACACACACAAACACACTTGTAGCCAGAGATTCTGGTGCTTTCCTTCCAGTTACATGTTATCATATATGGTGTATTTTGAGAAGCGGAGTCACCTCTTCCAAATCCACAGACTTAGAAGTGCCCAGAAATTCTAGAATTTTCTAAAAGTCCCTGGTAGTTAGAAGAAGTTGCTGTAACTTCCCAAGGTGAGGAAGTCACTAGGTAGAGAATCCAATTGTGACTTACTAGTTAAATATTATTCTCTCATTTCTCTCAAGTCACATATAACTTGTATTCTTATTAACAGATCCCAGTTTTTGCACAAGAAAGGAGATAGCCTACAAAAGACTAAGAAAAATCTCAAACTTGGCTGCCTTCTCTTAAAAAAAATTATTGTCCTGTACAATCATAGAACCAATACTACATTTAAATAGATAGACTTATTTGGCTGGAGAATTTTAATAGTCCCTGGTTTTAGGAGGTCCTACAAGGTATACACTTGTATATCTCTTCTTATGTCAACTCATAAGCAATGTTGATACTCTCATGACTAACTCAAGAATTAATAGAAACCAGTGGATAAACACATAAAATAAATTACTCCAAAATATTTTTAATCAGTTCTCTCTCCACCAAGGAGTTTCACGTGTGATTAAAATGAAATCTTAATGGCTTTTATTTTCTTTAATTGCTTGGCCAGGTTGCAATGTGAAGAGTATCCCTCTAAAACTTTTCCGGAAAGAAAGGAGCTGAGCCGGTGTTTGCAACCTAATACAAAGACTCATGAAATGGCAGTGCTGGCATTGAGCTTAGAACTATCTAGTTAAACACCTTCAATTGGTAGATGGGAAAATGAGACCTACAGAGGTTAAGTGATTATCCTAAGCCCCATAAATACTAAGTGGTAGAATGAGAACTAGAACTTCTATCACCTAACTTTCATTCAAATGCTCTCACCACAACCTCAAACTGACTTAGAGATGCTGAATATCAAGCAGTGGCCTGGTGTTTGCTCTCAAAAAGAATAAGGATAAAGAAGAAAAAACTAGAATTAAAATATATATATATGTAAGTGGGTAATATACATATGAAATTTGTTCACTCTCCCTATAATCAACTAAGTGCAAGTTAAGGAAATCCTACTTCTATCCAATTAAAAATTTTAATAATACCCAACAATAGTAAGAATGGTCTGCGTGAACAGAGGTAAACCTTTTTCACAACATACATCAAGAGAAAAATTTTTATTCCTTTAATTTAGTAATTCTACTTCTAGAATTTTATCAAATAAAATAGATGCATATAAAATGATTCAGAAATGTTCTTGCAGCATTGTATGTAATAGTGAAAAGTTAGAACAATCTATGTGTCCAAAAATAGTAATAGTCTGATACAATGTTGGAATACAAAGCAACCATTATGTATCATATTTTTGAAGAATATTTAACATGCAGGAAATGCTTGTGATATGTTAAGTACAAATAAAGCAAATTACCATCAAGTTAAAAAACATAAAAGCAAACTGTAAAAACCATTACTGGAAGGATATACATCAAAAGATTGCATGGTTATCTCTGAGGACAGGATTACAAGTGATTTTTCCCATTGTTTTTTTCCTGAACAATTTTATGTGCATCTTGAATTTTTTTCAGTTAACATGATTTATATTTCTAATTGGAAAAAATAATTTTAACTGAACACTTTATTAAGTAGGAAAAATGTTTTAAAGGAGAATATTTTTTTTTCATTGATTTCTAGACATGCCCCTCATGTGATTCTTATGAGAAAACACCACCCAAAGAATTCCTAGAAAGACTGAAATCGCTCATCCAAAGGGTATGTAGCTGCAATTATGTTTGATTTTCTACTTCGTATTTATCTACCCAGATTGCTGCTTATGTTTATGTTACTCATGGTATATTATTTCCACAGATGATTTATCAGCATCTCTCCTAGAACACATGGAATATGAGGTTCCTGAGGATCTAACTTGAAGCTGGACACTATATTACATACTCTAACACAGTAGTGAATCTCACTTCTTGGTTTCTAAATGGAGGAGTACAACGTACTAGTGATGGGGAGAAAGACTTGGATAAGTGTTCAAAGTCAGGATTATTTCCCCCCAATTACAATGCAGTATTTCAGTTTGATCCACATGCTTTGTTTTGATCAACTTGAAAAAGTTTTCTACTCAATTAGAGTTTGATTTCCTGTGTTATGGTTTCTATGGTTTCTAAAGTTTTTACTTGACATTATTACCCAACTATGATATTCCTTTATTGGAGGAGAAGCTTAAAATTTTTAGCCAAAAATGTAATTTGGGAACTTACTGATCTTATATTTACCTTGATCTTGATTACCACAAGAATGAGGTCTCTCATGATCATAACTTAAAAGTTATACACCTTCATTCAAGCTGAGAAATACAGAAGCATATAGTCAAGATGAAAAGTTGGTCTTTATTCTTTTAAGGAAATGAAAACCTAGTGTTTAGAAATGTAAATCTGAAGAGTTTACTTTTTATCTCAGACTATCTAATGTATAAATATATAGTTTATTTATGTGCCAAGGGATAGTTTTACTAGATGGCTACAAAAAAGTCTTATTCCTTTATTGGGATTTATCAAAAATATTTAAATGCTATAGATATGAATGTATTTATGGAATACACTCTTTAATCTTTTTTTTCTTTGAGTGGGTTTAATAGTACGTTTCCCAGTTCAAGTGCCCTTATAAGCTAACATTTTAAGCTTGTGGAAATGGCAATTAAAACCTACAGAGGGGCATATATCAGGTGGTCTTCTGAAACAAAATACATTTGAAAAGTCTTGTAGCTCTCATCTCAAATTGTTATAATGATTGTATGGGAGTGAGCTAGTAACTTCAAATGTCTGTCACCTTTCTTTCTTCCTTTCTTCTCTTTCTCCTTTTTAAAGTGACAGACACCTTGTGCTCACATGCTTTGCATAAGACAAATTCAATCATCTATATAAGATCAAAATCAAGAGACAAATCAAGAGGCCAAGACTTCTGTCCTCATAGAAAACAGACCTTGCATAAACATTCCAAACTTTCAACCATGGATAGTAAAAATAAGAAACCTGCTCTAACTGCCATTTCATATCAACTCCAGCAGAGTTTATTTAAATATTAAGTTAAAAACTCTAGAAAAATAAAATTTTTGCCAGAACATTATAAGCTATTTGAGAATCTCTTATTGTTAAAATGGCTGTGAATGTGCAAGAGGATGTGGGATGGGAAACACTGTATGTTCTGAGAAGAGAAAATTATCTACTTAAAAGTATTTTAAAAACAAGTAACAGATAAATTTGAAGTTCTGAAAGATACATTAGCCATCAATGATTTCATCAACTCTCAATGAAATGTTGTAACATCAGAAACAAGGTATTCTGCTTTAAAATTTTTAAAATGTTATTCCAGAGGGGTCATGTAAACAATGACAATGATAACATGCATGGAGAGCCTGCCTACGTGTCAAATGGTGCCAGCCCAGACTGCTGGGATAAAAGTAGAAAGCGGCCACAAAGTTGACTAGGAAAGGGTGAAGTCTGTATTTCTTGTTTCTGGCTTTATAGTTGTTGACTTCTTTGACACTGTGATTTTATATTTAAAATAATGTATTTATTTTGGTGTGTTTACTGTTAAAAATCTCTGTTCTAATCCTTTGACCAGAGATTCTACCTTAGAAATAAAAATAATTTAATGGGGTATTGGTTAAGAGCCTTCACTAAGCTGAGTTTGAAGACTCAGGTAAAGATCCTAACAACACCCCAAGAAAAGCACTGCATTGGAACAAACAAGATGAAGAAGTAAGACTTGAACAGCTCCATCTTCAATGCTCCGTGTTCAAGGTTTACCCAGCCCTCAAAAGGGATATAAAGCTTACCTATAAACATTATTTGCATCTATGGCTGGTGATACAGGAGGCCTTAAATTTTGCTGGCTGTGAAATTGCGGTCACTTGCTTAAATTTTCGGGGTTTCTATTTCCTTCTCTATAGAATGAGGGTGTTGGACTGAATCTCTAAAGTCTGTTCTGCCTTTTTTTAGAGCTTTATGTGTTTTTGAGTCTCTAAAATTCTGGATACTCTTATGGGAACATCTGACCATACTTTTGAGTAAAAGTTTAACTGAATCTATGTTCAGTTACACAATCTAATTCAATAGCATTTGTAACAACACTCAATGCAGGAACAAAAGAGATGTTCCAAACAAACAAAAGGAAGGAAGGAAGAAAAGAAAGACAGAAAAGCATTGCAGTAAGTCACAGAAATTCAGGGAAAATCAATCATGATTTTTATTATTGTAGCAGAAAGTGTCTTCTTTGGACACATATAAAATTGTAGCATTATTATTCTATATTATTGCTCTGTTGTATTTACATTTGCATCCGAGAATTTAGTTTTAATGCAAACTATGTACTTTATAACTTAATAATTATTTATTATATATTTGGTTTTAAATGTTTATGTTCATGGCTTCTTATTTAAGACTTGATCATATTAAATACTTCCCAGTCAGTACAACGGTCTTTGTGATTCCCTGGAAAACCTTAATTCAATAGCCCAAGTAGAAAATAAAAGGTGATTCTCAGTTTCTGGGAGCATATTGTTTTCATATGTATATTACAAAGACAATCTTCTCTCCTTACATACTTCGTTGAAATGGAATCTTGGACTCCTGTCTCTACCTTAAGGATACCACTTCCTTTTGCAACTCTCCCAAATGTATGGCAAGTCCTGGAAGACTTGAAGATATCCTTCCCAATGCTTGTTATGTGCACACTCTTATTTAAAACTCTTTCCTGCTTTGGCATTTATTCCATATAGCTTTTTTCTCTGCCATCTATCTCTGGATGGCCACCAGAATATCTTATATCCTTACTTGTTATTGATGATTGTCCTCTCCTGATCACTCCTTCATCTTTTCTGGGGAGTTAGGCATGTTCTTTCCTTGAATTCAGCTTCTGCCATTATCTTGGGTAATTTCAGTGCCCATGGGGATGATTCCACCAATACCACAACTTCCCAGAACCTTGACTACCTCAGTTCCAAACACCTACATCTTTTATCCCGTCATCATCCCATTCACATAGCCATGTGTCAGACTTTATTGCCTAAAACTATTCTCTATATGATATCCTTACGTATCTAAAGTCATCACCTGCTAGTCTCTTAGTTCTCAAATTTCCTTACTTCTACCACCTTTATCTCAAGACCCCATCACAATAGCCAAGACTTTACCCTTCCCCACTCTCTCAGTTTATTAATTCCCCTTTGTTGTCCCCCACCCCACTCCAGAAATTAGGTCTCTGATCCATCCCTTGAACTTCAGACTCAGCAATCTTCTCAAGTAGCTGCCTACAAACACCCTACCTAACTGTCCTAATCTTGGTCCCCTATTCCGGCTTTGGACACAAGCTGGCCTCTCATCTTTGGGGACACTTTCAAACTTCCCTATCTGGCTACTAGAATTACTTTCCCACTTCATGCTTAGCTCTGAACAGTCATCTGCTTTCAGTATCTGCCTCCACCTATTCTAGTCCACAGGATAGTCCAGGAATAGCCTCACCTCATATGGAGGGGAGAGATTTGAAATTCACAGTTAAGCTCATTGAAAGAGTAGTCTCTGCATATGTCTATACTCCCTCAACTTCTATTCATTCATTCATTAAATCATTATAATCTGATTTCTAACATCCTACACCTTATCACTATATCAAAAATTTCCCTTTGTCAGGTCAATGATGACCTTCAAATTACCCAGCTCACAAATGTGTCTAAGTCCTCATCTTACTTTATCTTATCATGGCTTTTGCTACCTTTAATCATTCTCTTTTTTCCTTCTTTGACTCTGGAGGGTCCTCCTTCTCCTGGTTCTTATCTTACCTCTCTGACCATGCATTCTCAATGCCAACTGTTGGTTTGATTTCCTGTATCCTTTCTTAGAAGTGGATGTTCCTAAGGATTCTTTCCTGGCCACCTTTTCACTTTAAACCTCTTCCCTCAACAGTCTAGTGGATTGTTGGTGTTTTAACCACCCCCCACCCCCTGCCCACTGTATGTTGCTGACTCACAAATCTATTGGTAAAGGCAATCTCTCTCTGCTGATTCCCAGGCCCGTATATCCAACTTCTCCCTGAAGATTTCCATCTCTATTCTCTAGGCCCTTCAACTCAACATGCCAAAATTGATCTCATCACTGTTTCCCACTTGCATGATCTCCTCTATTTTTCAGTGTTCCCTAATCTTAATGGGAATGTATCTCCAGCCTCCCAGACTCTCCCTTCTCTCTCATTCACTAAAACCAACTGGTCATTGGGCCCTGCTATTTCTGTCTCTTAAGTACATCCTTTCTTTTCTCTGCCATCCTCTGCCTACTCCCTCTGCCATCATCTTAATGCAGGCTCTCAACAACGGTTATAACCTTTGATTGGGTTTCTGGCCTCTTGTCTTTTCCTCTTTCCAATCTATCTCTGGATGGCCACCAGAATATCTTATAAAATGTAACTCTGATCAATCACAGTTTCTCCTTATTTAAAGCCCTTCACTGGTTCTTCTTTGGAGCAAAGCCCAGGTCCAAACCTCGGCATGTATGATCCTTTATCATTTGCTCCACTCAGTTCCCAGCCTCTTTTCACCTTGAACTTCAAAATTCCAAACAGTCCAATCTGCTTCTAGTTCCCTGTACATGCTGGGCTGTTTCGTTCTTCTCTGCCTTTGCACTTGTAGTGTCCTCTCCTTGGAATATTACTCCTCAACACCCAAAAAAGCCCTCATGCATCTGTCAATATTCAACTTAGTCATCAATTCCTCCAGAGGGATTTCCATCACCATCTTATGCTATCTCTGTGACAATGTTAATCTCTTCCCACTTTTAGAACTTTAACATACTTTGGTTATTAATATTATTTTGGTATACACACATTTATTGAATGATACATCTGTTTCCCTTTCCAGAACATAAGCCTCTTTGTAGAAGGAACTGCATCTTGCTAGCACAGTGCCTTATATATAATAGATAACGTATAGTAGAAAACAAATATTCACAAAATTGAATTGAACCAAATACAAAATACATAATTATGCATTGAAATTTTCCTTGCCATCTCTCTTTCTCTTATCCATTGAATCTGATTATCAGCAAAGCCAATCAACTCTGTTTTCAAAATATCTCTAGAAGCCAACCACCTGTCACCATCTCCAGATTCCACTTAGTTCGACACCACCACAATCTTTTAATTAGATGATTGTAGTACTTTCCTAAATAGTTTTCCTGATTTTGTTCTTGCTTCTCACCAAAATCTATTTGCAACAAGCAATTTGAATGATCTTTTAAACACTGGAGTATGTCACCCTTAGCTCAAAACCTTCCAATGGCTCTCACCTCATTCAGGATAAAGCCTGAGTCCTACAACAAGGGCTACATGGTCATGTCCCCTCAACCCCTCACCTCTCTAACCTCATTTTCACTGTTATTCAACTCAAGCCACATCGACACTCTTTCCATTCTTCAACGCTCCGGGAACATTCCCACCTATGGCAGTTGCATTTTTTGTTTCTTCTGTTTGGAATTCTCTCCTGCCAAATGTCCACATGGTCCATTCCCTCCCCTCCTTCATGTCTTTCCTCAATCAGGTCTTCTCTGACTACCATCCTCTTTTAAATTGCAACTCTCCTAAATACCACTGCTTTATTTTTCTCCATAGCACGTACCACCCTCAACATATAGATTTTTATAGTTTATGTATTTATTGTCTCTGTCTCCCACCAGAATGTTAGCTCAGTATGGGTAGAGTTTTTTGTTTGTTTTGTTCACTGCTATATAACTAGCACCTAAAACAATGCCTTGAACATAGAATGAAATCATGAAAATTTTGTAGAAAGAATTAGTGTGTTCTATAATAGCTGGCACTGGAGTTCTCCCACAGGGTTTTAATTCCCAACACATGGTTTGCTTCTTCATTATTATGCAAGTCATGTATGATTGAATTTTTTCTTTTATAGCTTCTCCCTGACCTCTGGGTACTTTGTATCTTCTGTAAATTTATTTCCATCCTCTTATCCAATGTGACACACCTCTTCTATATTTTCTAAATGATATCCCTTAATAAAAAAAAATGCAAAGCATCCTTATAACCACTTGTGAGTCTCTAAAAATGTCTTTTTCTTTCTTTGAAAAATATTTTATTTATTTATTTACTTATTTATTTGAGAGAGAGAGAAAGAGAGAGAGAGCAAGAGTGCAAGCAAGGAGAGGCAGAAGGAGAAGCAGATTCCCCACTGTAAAAATGCTTTTTCTACCTTCATTCATAATAAAATATTATTTTCAAGAAAGTTCCTTGTATGTTACTAATTATTTTTTTTCACTTTTATTTTTTGAATTTTTCTTTATTCATTCATTCTGAATGAGATGATAAAGTGCTCTAGAGAAAGAAAAGCAGAGAAAGGGAATGGGTGGGGGGCATGTGTGGGACAAATGAGGAGAAAAAATTTTTTTAAAGATTTATTTATTATTTGAGAGAGAGAGAAAAAAAAAAAGAGTGGGGGGGAGTGGCAGAGGAAGACAATCCTCAAGCAGACTCTCTGCTGAGTGTGGAGCCAGATGCAGGGCTTGATCTCAAGACCCATGAGATTATGACCTGAGCCAATGCCAAGCCAATACCAACTGACTGAGCTATCCAGAAGCCCTTGAGAAGAGTTTTAAGTAGAATGAAAATCTGTAACCAGTGAACTCTTTTGTTACTTCCAGTGAGTTTAAGTGAGGACTACTACAAAGGTGAGCAGCAGTCACATGAAAGAGAATTCTTTGAGGTGCAGTGTTGAAACAGACTTAGTTCAAATGAATAATCTAACAAATGTCAACAAATTGGCAAGTAGTTTTCAGTTCTGGCATGCATTATAGTCACCTAGAGCTTATACCAAATATATATATATATATATATATATATATATATATGAACTGGGTATTTAATTAAAATAAAATTAGAATGTCTGAGGCCTGGTCATTAATATTTTAAAAACTCTCCAGGGGATTCTAGTGTGCAGTCAGGGCTAAGAACCACAGAAGGAATCAAAGCAATGCTGACACATTATGGCTAGGAAAGACAGATGATGTATACTACAAAATTATGTGTACATTCGTGTACATTTTCCAGATCATTATCTTTTTGCAACAATTTAATTCTCTCTGAGGCCTTAACAGCAAAGACGAACCCAAAAGATGAGCTTACTTTTTTTATAACAGAATGACAATTTTGGAGATATTTTAAATAAGATTAATTATTTGTTTAAAAGAGGAATATTAGATGTGGAATAATCATATAATAGGATTCAACATAGCAATAAGAAAACGGAATCTCAGAAAAACAAATAAGGTAAAATCAGAGAGGCAGGTAAACCATAAGAGACTCTGAACTATAGGAAACAAACTGAAGGTTGCTGAAGGAGGAGGTGGGAGGTGGGGTAATTGGGTGATGGGAGAGGAGAAGAGAAGAGAGGAAACAACAGTAAATATCTTTGGTCAGTGGTCAGGTTTTCCCAGGGGTAGAGCCTAAGTAAATGATTCTGCTGCAAGTGGCTTACTAAGGAAGTGCTCCCAGAGAAACCAGGAAGGGAGTGTGGAAGGAGGATTGGGAAGGGGGAAATCCAGGCCCGGGGATAAATTCAAGTGAAATCTCAGATTCTGTATGATCCCACAAGGTGCATTGGAGCCTAGATTACACCTCAGCGTTGTAATTTCTCCCCAGAGACAAAGGAACTGGGCTTTCGTATTCCCACAACTACTTTTTTTGTCTGTGGAACTTCAGAACAGAAGTGAGGCTGCTCCAGTGCCCAAGGGCCATCCTCTGAGTGTCCCAAGTACAAGCTGCCATCAAAGCACACAGATGGGATGGGTACATATAGCTGATGGAAAGGATCCAAGGGCATCTAGGAAGACACCAACTCTGTCTACTATAGTAAGAATGATTTTTTTTTCATTAAAAGTTTATTTTCTCAGATAAGAAGGCTTAGGACAAAGATTAATTTAATTAACAAAACAGAGGTAGTTTTAGAAAGTTAGGATATATTTTTTTCATATGTAATTACATAGAATTTTGTATATATTTATTATGTACATATTTTATATAGGTTATAAAATATCTATAATTGGGGGGCCACAAGTTCATTTTCAACAGCCCACTTAACCTAAAGGAGCCCAGTTTTGGTGAGAAATGTATTTTAGCACAAAGAATGCTCAAGGGCAAGAATATAACACCACTGATGTGCACCCCAAGTCCTGAATACCAGCAGGAACTGCTTCCCTCATTACCACCCCCACCCAAGGGCAGCCATCATTCCCATGCTGCAAACAGAAGAGATTTTCCCTGTTAAAATATTCATAGTCTTAGAATATAGGGTAGTTGATGGATTCCAAACTTCTAGTAAGCCTCCCCAGTCTTTTTTTTTTTTTTTTTTTTTTTTGTCTTGGAACCAACCATTTCTTGGAGGGTCCTTTGGGAGAAATGTCATTGTAAGTGGAATTAAAACATTTATATATGTTGATAGATAAATCAGTCTTGAAAAAGGAAAAGTTTGGGGCTGGTCACTCTAAAGAGGGTGCAGAAGGGAAGGGTGTGGCCAGGATGGAAACAGAATTATCCACAAAATGGTGCGTGGGTAAGTGTTCAGTGTTGTCTGGCAGAGTTTTTCCAGTATGCTAAGTCATTGATGAGAAGAGAATGAAATAGCATTTGAATTTGAAGTAGAAGTGTCATGCTACAATGTTTGTTCTAAAGCTATTACTGTGGGATTAAAACCTGTTGAATGACTTGTGACCACAAGCATATTCATGGTGAGTCACAGGGAAATTTTACTTTTTGCCTATATTATTAGTAGAACCTCTTATTTTCCCAGCGGAAGCTTTTCACTGAGTATGTCCTTTTAAAAAGATACCTTTTAAAGGAGAGGACATGCTGCCACCTATTGAAACAATGCAAGTACACAGACACCCAAATTCTAAAATGTCAGGACCTTGTGAAAAGCAAATGGTATCAACTCTAAAAGATTTTCTCAGCTCTTTCAGTCCTGGATTTTGTGAAATTTTTCAGTACTGAGATAATTTTTAAAAGGAGCTTCAGGACCAGGAAAGCCACTTCTTCTCAGACCTAAAGAGCTCAGTGTGAACAAAAATGGGAGTGTTCAAAACCTGCTCTAGTACCATTAGCTGATGTCCTGCTCACACAGAAGTATCTGAGACGAAACATGATCCTTCAATAGGCAGAATGGCCATTAGATTCCCATAAAGTCATAGTAATCTAGCTAGGGTCCTTTCTAGTTGTTCTTAGCCAGGAAATTGTTAACCTCTATCCTTTGTTTAGGATGAAGCCAGAAATACACAGCAGATTTCCTTACCCATGAAACAGTTGTAAAATTCAAGGATTTCCGACATCATGGAGTGCTCACAAACATAAAAGAAAATAAGGCATGGAAATGTGCCTTGTAAAGTGTTTACACATTTGATAATGTAGGAGCTTGTTTCAGACTTATTTTGCTACTAGTGACAATTAGCTTGTACTGAATTCCCACTTATCTCATCCTGCTTAGGGAATTTCTCTCATGACAGATAGCTCAGGAGGAAACCTCTTTTTCACAACCTTGGCCTTATTGAACTGTATTTTAATATGCAGTTTCCTGGGGCACCTGGGTGGCTCAGTAGGTTAAGCATCTGCTTTCCGCTTAGGTCATGATCTCCAGGACCTGGGATGGAGCCCTATATCAGGCTTCCTGCTCAGCAGGGGGTCTGCTTCTCTCTCTCTCTCTCCCCGTCTTCCCCTCCCCACTGCTCATTGTCTCTTCCAAACAAATAAATAAAATCTTTAAAACATATATGCAGTTTCCTAATTAAAAAAAAAATGCTCAGTAGTTGCCACAGAAGAAAGATTTCAGGTTGCAGCACTTTAAATAAACACGTCAGTTAAAAATCTTTTTTTTTTTTTTTTTTGGCTGCTTCTGTTCATGTCCCCTCCCTCCAAAAGTTTATTTTCTGCATAATACAACTCTCTTCAATATAGTCTCAGTGTATTAACCAATTCTGTATCATTTTGCTTCTCTCATTTCCTATTTCTGCTCTCCTCATCAGGTCTAGACTAACAATGGCTCAGATATTCCAGCCTCTGTTGCTTCTACTTTTAATGTCAAAGCTTGTTTTTCCCTATTGAGGAGCAACACAAAAAGAAAGAACCCAAACCCTTTGTTTTTGTCTTTCTGGCATCTATTCTGCCTCCTCTGATATTAGAGCCCCTCTTTTTCGTTGGGAATCCCTCCTAGACCAACTCTCAGTCCTTGTTGTCATTTGGGACTGGTCGCATCTCCTCCTCAGCTCTATGAGTGAGAACATAACATAAGCCAGAGCATGGAGAACCCTTCCTGTGACTTTTGTTGTAATTATTTAGAAAGAAATGTTATCCTCCTACAGGGGTTGCTAAGCTGATGCGATTCAGGCTGGAGCTGCCAGTGGTCATCTTTGCAATTCTTTGAGGGGTGCTTTCTGAGCAAAGAGAAGCAAAGGAGAGAAAGGGAAACTGATTAAACCTAATTATGTGAGCCAATAAATCTTTTATATTTGATCTGGTTTCAGTTGTATTTCTGTCACTATGACTGGAAGAGCTTTAAGTTCATAGACTTCTTAATCTCAGCACTTTAAATTACTTTACTCTCCATTTTTTTTTTTTTTTTTTTTTTTTTTCTGATCTGGAATCCACTGCAGTTCCATAGTGCTAGTTGGGAAATCTATTTAGGCTGGACTGAATATTATTTATCTTTATTCCCTTCTGCAAGAGTGAGGAGGGCCATGGTCCAGACTAAACTAAAAGAAACTCACCTTAACATAATGTAAAAATGAAGCCTCCATAAATTTAAGTGATGAACCAGTAATTTAAATGTCTTCTATAACAAATAATCAACATTCTCTACAGAAAAACAGCAGACTGCAGAGTCTCTACAATGTATAACACATAATATCAATATAAAAAATTAGTAGACATGCAAAAAAAATGGGAATATGTTACCCATAGTCAAGAGAAAAAAGTACTCAAGAGAAACAGACTCCAGGATAATTCCAATATTTGTATTAGCAGACAATAAACTTAAAGTAACTATTATAAGCGTGTTTAAGAACTTAAAGGAAACATGACCATAATAAGTGAATAGGTTAGAATTTCAGTAGAAACATAGAAACTATAAAAGTGATGGAAATTATAAAACCAAAAATTATAATATCAAAAGTAAGAAATTAACTGGATGGGAAAAAAAAATTTCACTGGCTGGGCTCAACAGGTTGAAAAGAGTAGAATTTGTAGAGAAATATTTGAATTTATCCCACTTGAGGAACATGGAGAAAGAAAATTGAAGAATGAGCAGAACCTTGGGGACATATGAAATAATATCAATTGGTCTAATATGTGAAATTGGAGTCCCAGAAGGAGAGAAGAGAGATAATCAGCAGAAAAAAAAAAAAAAAATCTATGGAAGTAGGTCAAAATTTGCCTACATTGGGAAAAAAACATTAACTTACAAACCTAAGAAGCTTAGAGGACCTCAGGCAGTTTAAATACAAAGAAAACCACATCTACACACCACAGTCAAATTGCTAAAGCCAAAGATAGAGTGAAATTTTTGAAAGCATCAGTGAGGATGGCAGGGGACTATGTGGACATTATATACAGGAGAATGACAATAAGAATACCATCTGATTCTCATCAGAAACAAGAATGATAGAAGACAAGGAAGAAAACATTCTTAACATGCTTCAAAAAGTGTCAACCCAAAATTCTACCTCAGTAAAAGTATCCTCCAAAAATGAAGGCAAAATAAAGACATTGCTAAAAACCTATAGAATTCCTACAAGAATTATTTAAAGTTCTTCAAACTAAAGGAAATGACAGCAGAATGAAACTCAAATATACCCTTGGAAGTGCCAGATGCATTGGTCAACATAAAATGGTATTCTTCCCTTCTTGTTATTTCTTTCAAAGACAAATACCTTTTCAATGTGAAATATTATAACATTTTATTGTGGAAATTATAAAAAATATATAACAAGAGCATACAAGATGGTGTGATAGCAAATTTAATCACATTGTTTCAGGGTCCTTAAATTTAACACAAAATTGTACAATATTAACTCCACACAGACTGTGGTAAGTTAAGGATGCATGCTGTAATCTTAGAGGCAGATTAAAAGGATTAAATGGAATAGTTAAAAATTAGGGAAATTATAATGGGATAGCAAAAATATTTAATTAATGTTAAAAAAGGCAAGGAAGAAGGAACAGAAAAAAAAATCAGACTGGACAAAGGGAAACGCATGACAGAAAATGACAGAATTAAATCCAACTGTATGTAACTAATGACACTAAAAGAAAATGGACTAAATTATCAATTTAAAGGCAAAGACTGTCAGCAGCATAAAAAAAATAAGACACAACTATATGCTTTCTATAAGAGACATACTGTAAACATAAAAATAGGTTCAGAGCAAAGGGATGGGAAAAATACATGATAAAAATAATAAGTATAATAAAGTGTTGGGCCCATGTTAATATAAGGCAAACTGGATTTAAGAACAAGAAGTATTCCAGTGAAAGAGATGAACATTTCATAATTATTATTGTTACTTTTTTTAACACTTCATAATTATAAAAAGATCACTTTATCAAGAAGATAAAATAATTACAAATGTGTATGCATCTAATATAGAGCTTCAAAATAAATGAAGCAAATACTGACAAAAAGGGACAAATAGACATATCTAAAGTAATAATGGGAGATTTTAAGACACCTCTTTTAGTAACCGATGGAACACTGAGTATACTATCAACCAACTTGATCTGACTATTATTATACAACACCATCAACTTCAAACAAAAAGTACACATTCTTTTTTTAAGTGTGCATGGAACAGTTACCAAGATAGGCCATATGCTTGGCTAAATAAATCTCAATAAATTTAAAAATTATTATGTATTTATATATTTATAAACCACAATGAAATTAAATTAGAAGTTGTTATTCCTGAGATATCCCAATAAACCCTAAATATTTAGACTAAGAAACAGGCTTCTATATAACTCATGAATCAAAGAATAAATCACAAGAACTATAAGAAAGTATTTTTGACTAATAATAAAAACACAACAAATAAAAACTGTGGGATGTATCTAAAGCAGTGTGTATTAGGAAATTTTTAGTATTATATACTTAGATTAGACCATAAAAAGGTCTAAAAGTAATTAAGATTCCACTTCAAAAACTAGCAAGGCTGATGAATAAAAAAAATGTGGACAGCTAATATGAATAAAAGAAAAGACATTACTATGGCTTTTATAGACATTATGATAACAAACAAATACTATTTTTAAAACTTTGTATCAATAAAGTTGAAAAATGAGATGAAATGGAAAAATTCCTTAAAATATAAATTTACCAAAATAGATGCAAGGAACAATAAAATATCTGAAGAGCTCTATGTCTATTAAAGAAATGGAATGCAGAAGTGTTAGGGTAGCTCAGCTGGTTAAGTATCTGACTCCTGATTTTGGCTCAGGTCATAATCTCAGGGTCCTGGGATGAGCCCAAGTGGGTTCCCCACTCAGCAGGGAGTCTGCTTGAGGATTCTCTCCATCTCCTTCTGTCCCTCCCACTGCTTGCTAATGTGTTCTCTCTCTCTCTCTCTCTCTTGCAAATAAATAAATAAATCTTAAAAAGAAAAGAAATGGAATTGATAATAAAAATGTATCTCACAAAAACACTCTAGACCCAGATGGCTTTCCTAATGAATTCTATCAATCATTTATGGAAGAAATTTTGTCAAGTTTATACAAACTCTTTCAGAAAACAGAGGTTGAGGAAATACTGCCAGACTCATTTATTGAGGACAGCATTCTGATACCAAAATCTGAGACAAATCTTCTTTTTTTTTTTTTTTAAGATTTTATTTATTTATTTGACAGAGAGAGAGTGAAAAAGAGAGTGCACAAGCCAGGGAGAGAAGCAGGAGGAGAGTGAGAGGGAGAAGCAGACTCCCCACTGAGCAGAGAGCCTGATTCCGGACTCAATCCTAGGACCCTGGGATCATGACCTGAGTCAAAAACAGATACTTAACCAACTGAGCCACCCAGGTACCCCTGACAGAAATACTTTTGAGAAAAGAAAAATCACAGACCAATATCCTTGATAAAAATAGATAAAACAAAAGCTTTAAAATTGGTACATTTTATCCAGAAATACATAAAAATTTATTACACCATGACCAACTGTAATTCATTCAAAGAATGAAAAGATTGTTTAACATACAAAAATGAATCAATGTAATCTGCCATAATGATAGAATAAAAGAGGAAAAGCAAACTATTACTTCAATGGATACAGAAAAAGCATTTGAAAAAATTTAACACCTATTCATGATTTTGCAACAACAAAAAAATCTCTGCAAACTAAAATAGGAAAAAAAATTCTTCCTTAGTCTGATAAAAGGCAGTTTTTAAAAACCTCCTTCTAACATCAAACTTAATGGTGAACATTAAAGATTTACATTTAATTTAATTTACATTTAATTATCTTAACATTTGAGATCAGGGGCAAGACAAAGATGTCTACTCTCACTTTTATTCAAAACTGTTTTGGAAGTCCAAAAAAGTGTAATAAGGTGACAAAGGACACAGGAAGTACAAATATTAGAAAGAAAAAGCAAAACTGTTTTATTTACAGATGATGTGATTATATTAAAAAAAACATGGAATCTAAAAAAAAACTATAGCTAATAACATAAATTTATCAAGATCTCAATATATAAGGCCAATATACAAAATCAATTCTATATATACCAACAGCAAAAACTGAGATTTAAAGAATGTTTAATCTCATTCATTATAGTATCAAAATTAGAAAATGCTTAGCAACATATTTCATAAAAGACATGCAAAACCTCTAAAAGTTACAAAACAGGGACACCTGGGTGGCTTAGTCAGTTGTGTGTTTGCCCTCAGTTCAGGTCATGATCCCAGGGTTCTGAAATCAAGTCCCACATTGGGCTCCTTGCTCATTGGGGAGTCTGCTCTCCCTCTGTCTGCCATTTTCCCTTCTTGTGCTCTCTCTGACAAATAAATAAATTTAAAAAAATAAATAAAAGCTACAAAACATTGCTGAGAGAAATTTGAAAAGATCTGAATAAAGGGAGAAATATATTATGTTCATGATTGGAAGACTGAATATTGCTGAGTCAATTTTCCCCAAAATTCAATTCAAAATTTAATCCAATTCAATTCAAAATTCTATAAATTCGGTGCAATTACAATCACATTTATAATCCCAACAGAATTTTCTTTTGTAGAAGTTGGCAAGTTGATTTTAAAATTTATATAGAAATGCAAAATACCTAGATTAGTCAAAATAGTTTTGAGGAACAAAGCTGAAAGTCAGAATAACATGAATTCAAGACCTACATACAGTTACAACAATTAAGAGAATATGGTATTGGTGTAAAGATAGATATATAGATTAAAGGAATAGACCAGAGTCTAAAAATAGACCCACATATATATAGAAAAAAGAGTATATGCCATATGACTCCATTTATATAAAGTTTAAGAACAGGCAAAAACTAATCTGTGGTGATAGAAATTAGAGGAATGGTTGCCTAAGCAATGGTGGGGAGTGGGGTAAAGGTGGACTGGGAGGGAGCACAAGGGAATTTTCTATGTCTCAGCTGGGGTAGAGATTACATGAATGTGTATAAATTTATTAAAACTCCTTGAATTAGACATTTAAGATATGTGCATTTCACTGTATTCAAACTTCCCTGAATAAATAAAA
Source organism: Lontra canadensis (assembly GCF_010015895.1). Taxonomy (NCBI): domain Eukaryota; kingdom Metazoa; phylum Chordata; class Mammalia; order Carnivora; family Mustelidae; genus Lontra; species Lontra canadensis. The sequence goes on from NW_022630995.1 coordinate 86,112,276, forward strand.
ACTAAAATTGGAGCTAAGGGAGTAAAAATTCTTCAGGAAGAAGTAGATATTTGAAGCACAAGTAGGATTTGGCCAGGTGAAGGATGGAAGAAGGATATTGGAAGTAGACAGTGTGATATGTGGAAAGGCACAGAAGTGTGACATAGCACAGTTCTAAGGAGGAAGGGCTGGGAGAGGCCAAATTGGAAAGGGCTTTGGGATTAAGACATTTGAAGTTCATCCTGAAAACTAGGGTAAGCCACTGAAGCATTTTTTGTTGGCAAGATCAAACTAAGAGCAAAGTAGGGAATGGGTGTGAAGGAACTCATCGAGGGTTAGGGAAGTTAAGCTCTAAAGTGGCACCAGACAAGAGTGAGGATTCCAGCCAAGGTGGAGAGAGGCCTGTAGGCAAAGAGAAATTTTTAAGTGGTAGTAAAGGAGTAGGATCTACAAATTTAATGCAGGTATGGATTCCGGGATGGGTGAAGGGGATGACAGGGTTGACAGAGGAAATCTGAGTCCTATTTTCCATTAGCTTGTCACTAGCTTTGGAGAGTTGATGGCACAGAGGGTACTAGAGTCAGAGCTGTGAGTAAAAACTAAATGACAGGTTTCTCAAGTTATCTATAATGTCAACTAAAATGAAAAAATTGAAAGAAAAATATTTTGTCTTGCAAAGATCAAAGTTTTCTAAGGTGAAAGAAAAACTTGACTGTAATTTAAAAAAAAAAAAGTCTAATTTACTACCAACTCCCCCCCCCCAAAAAAATGGTCAAATAAAGCTAACATTTATTGAATCCTTACTATGTGCCAAGCGCTGTATTAGGTACATCTTATGTAATATCTTGATGAATCCTGCTACTAACCCAAAGAGATTGGTATAAAAATTGTCCTATTTTTCAGAATAGGGAACTAAGATTGCCCAAGATCATTCAGGTTGCTGGTGGGGGAGGCAGAATCCAACCAGGCACAGATATCTGTCTTTGGTCACCTGCACAAAGGTATTAGCTACAAGGTTACAACAGGTGATTTTCATTTTCTGATCTCACAACTGTTAGTGATTTTGGAGGAAGAAGGTGGGGAGATTACAGAAGAAAAACCAGAATTGGGAAGGGATCAGGAGAATTGTTCTTCCTCAACTGATACACATTCCTATGGAGTTGAACCTCAGAATGTAAGAGATAATAAAAACCTATCTGTCTTGGTCTGATTTATGTCCCTCCCAAAATTCATATGTTGAAGTCCTAACTACTTCAGGCCTAGTAGCTCAGAATGTGACTGCATTTAGAGACAGGGCCTTGAAAGAGGGGATTACATTAAAAGAGGTGATAAGTTAAAAATTAGGGGGCCCCTAACCCAATCTAATTGGTGTCCTTATAAGAGGAGATTCTTATACATGTACACAGAGAAAAGGCCATGTGAGGACACAATGAGAAGATGACCAGCTGCAAGCTAGGGAGAGAGGCTTCAGAAGAAACCAAATCTGGTGACACTTGATGTTGGACTTCCAGCTTCCAGAACAGTGAGAAAATAAATTTCTGTTGTTTAAGCCACCCAGTCTGTGGTACTTCGTTATGACAGCCTTAGCTAACTAATCATCCATCTGTCCATCCATTTCTTTATTCAAATATATTATGTGCTAAGCTCAAGAGAGACATAAAACACTAAACCTTATCTTCTAAAGAGAAAAATGGGTAAAGAACAATTATAACTCTATGGGGATAGTGTTCTGACAGCTTTATGTTCAATTTAGGGTGTTAGATAAGGTGTCCTGTGGGAAGTGACATATACCTTGCAGACTCAAGAATTGCAGAAATTCCCCAGTCTAGAAGAGGGCTTCTGAACCTGACAATATGGACATTTTAGGCCAGATAATAATTTGTTGGGAGGGCTTGCCTTGTGCATTATAGGACATTTAGTAGTATTCCTGGCCTCTATCCCTTAGATGCCATTTGCACCCCCACCCCAAGTTGTGACAACCCGACAGCTCTCCAGACATTGCCAAATGTCTCTTGTGGGACAAAAATGGTCTAGAGGGTGGGTATGAGCTTCTAAGATGAGGACACAGCATAGAATCAGACCAAAGATAAGATGGCCATTCAGGAGCTTGCAACCCTCTCATTTTACAAATGAGAAACTAAGGCTCAGAAAGTTCCTTATGTGAGACCATGAACTGGCCAGTGTAACCAGAAACAGAAGTGAAGGAAGTGGGGATAAATGCAAATCCACAAGAAATCTTTAATATGAGGCTCATCTCTCTCTGTGTGTGTATATGCATATTTTTAAAGAAATATAATATCAAGCTCTTACCTATTGTAATATTTGAGACTATGGGGCTCCAACACGTTAAAGGTTTATTTTCTAGTGCCTGGCATAATGACTGGTTGAGTAAGTAGTAAACTAGGACAAGCTACTGGACTAAACCCGAAACAATATCAAATATGATGCTATTTACATTTTTCAAAGGATTAGTCTAAAATTTACATCTTGGTGACTAGTAAGCTGCCAGTAACTATGTATGAAAGTGGTTTTGGTAAGGGCAGATGCTAAACACAAGAGATGTTAGTTAGCATTGTCATTTCTTACTGTAACAGGAAGCAGTCTACAGACCTGGGCCTGACTGGTGGGACAGTCTGCTGTGGCAAGGTGATTTTAAAGCATCTGAATAATGGTCAGTGTAAACACTACAGCTCACTAGCAAAATTGTTTGCTTAAAATTATATCTAAACATAAGCAAAAGTTAATGATCCAACAAAGGTACCTGTTCTTTCAGGTTCACAATTTATGGCAATTTTGACCTGGTGCTATGGGGTACTTGGCGTTTCTTACTGAAGCACAGAGCTTTGCAAGGCATTTAAAATGACAATGTATGTGTAGAAGAATGAAACTCTACCATTCTCTTACACCATACACAAAGGTAAACTCGAAATGGATAAAAGATCTCAACGTGAGGCCAGAATCCATCAGAATCCTAGAGGAAAACATAGGCTATAACCTCTTCAACATCAGCCATGGCAACTTCTTTCAAGATATGTCTCCAAAGGCAAAGGAAACAAAAGCAAAAATGAACTTTTGGGACTTCATCATGATCAAAAGCTTCTGCACAGCAAAGGAAACAGTCAACAAAACAAAGAGGCAACCCACGGAATGGGAAAGATATTCGCAAATGACACTACAGACAAAGGACTGGTCTCCAGGATCTATAAAGACCTCCTCAAACTCAACACACAGAAAACAGATTATAATCATGTCAAAAAATGGACAGAAGACATGAACAAGACACTTGTCCAATGAAGACATACAAATGGTTAACAGACACACGAAAAAATGTTCATCATCACTAGCCATCAGGGAGATTCAAATCAAAACCACATTGAGATACCACCTTACACCAGTTAGAATGGCCAAAATTAACAAGACAGTAAACAACATGTGTTGGAGAGGATGTGGAGAAAGGGGAATCCTCTTACACTGTTAATGGGAATGCAAGTTGGGGCAGCCACTTTGGAAAACAGTGTGGAGATTCCTTAAGAAATTAAAAATAGAGCTTCCTTACGACCCACAATTGCACTACTGGGTATTTACCCCAAAGACACAGATGTAGTGAAAAGAAGGGCCATCTGTACCCCAGTGTTCATAGCAGCAATGGCCACAGTCACCAAACTGTGGAAAGAACCAAGATGCCCTTCAACGGACGAATGGATAAGGAAGATGTGGTCCATAAACACTATGGAGTATTATGCCTCCATCAGAAAGGATGAATACCCAACTTTTGTTTCAACATGGATGGGACTGGAAGAGATTATGCTGAGTGAAATAAGTCAAGCAGAGAGAGTCAATTATCATATGGTTTTGCTTATTTGTGGAGCATAAGAAATAACATGGAGGACATGGGGAGATGGAGAGGAGAAGGGAGTTGAGGGAAATTAGAAGGGGAGAAGAACCATGAGAGACTGTGGACTCTGAAAAACAATCTGAGGGTTTTGGAGGGGCAGCGGGTGGGAGGTTGGGTGAGCATGGTGGTGGGTATTATGGAGGGCATGTATTGCGTGGAGCACTGGGTGTGGTGCATAAACAATGAATTTTGGAACACTGAAAAGAAATTTTAAAAATAAGTAAAAACTAAAAAAAAATAAAATGACAATGTGGAGAGTTCTCTTTCATTGCCATTGAGGATAAAGGCAAGACATACGCCAGCCTCAGAATCAGGGTTCCTTTTTGGGAACTAACTGAAAAATATCTCCTCTAAGGAGCCTTGGGTGGTCATGTTGGACCTTGTGCTACTTTCACTTCCTCCTCAGTCCTTATGTAGCCCATCTGGCCTAACTCAGGAGGCACTCAACAAATGCTGACTAGAATGAGGCTTTCTGGTGTTTTTCGCAGTCCCTGAAGAGGACTCTACTTTCCTTTGTGTTTTTTTCCACCCTGCCTTCCCATTCCTCCTGTCAGTGTCCCACTCACCAGTGTCCCACTCACCATTAGATAACCTAGAATGTCCATTGGAGTGTTGTTTGCTGTGCAGAGGAGGATGGTTCACAGGTGTGGTTGGGGCAGAAAGGGACTGCCTCCCGGCCCTGTCTGAGATGTGTTCCTCACTCTTTCCAGAAGTCCCTGAGTTCTCCTCAGGGAAGCTCTGAAAGTTCCACAAAGCAAAGTCTTGAAAATCCCTGCTCCAGTCCAATGGTGAGGCTGCAGATAAGAAAACAGAATCCTAAAGAGCCTGAGTGACCTAACCAGGCCACAGATCTCTAATTTAGCATTACCTGCAGCAGAATGTGCATTCCTTTCTTACCTCGACCAGGGTGCTTTGAACCACCCCTCCCAGAGATTGAGGTCTTTCCTGCTGTAGGCCCCTGGAGATGATTGCTGGTTGGACACAGATGGCAAGGGTCAAATATCCCTGACATTCTATAGGAATAGTAAAAGATGTTGGATGACAGACTAGAGACTTAAACAATATTAATGAAATAAATCAGTTCAACATGGTCGTGACTCCTTTTAGTCCTTATGGCACAAAACATTATCTATAAGTGTTTATCTATCAAAATCACTCAGCTTTTCAGGTTGAAACCATAAAGACCAGTTATTGAGCTGCACACCATATTCCACTCATCCAATGGCCTTCGTGGTCCATATCAGACCTGCCCAAAGACTGCTCTTACGACACTCCACACTGGTATACTCTTAATAGGGACCACTAAAAGCTATCTCTATGTAAACATTTTTGTTTTGAAGGAGACCAGATTATGCTATTCCAAAATATGCCACCATAGGAGAGAGAAAAAAAAATATGCTTTCTTCCACCTTCCATATGTTCACTGGCTGGGAGCCTATAAATTAGACCAAAAAAAGACAGATTAACAGAGAAAAGCATACAGATTATGTGAGATAAGTTTTGTGTGAGGAAATGAGATCAAAAGGAGTGGTTTACTAGGTTTGATGGAGTGTGGAGAGTCCTGGGAAAATGTTATAGGGCAGAATGGTATCAACTAAAGCAGTACACTGGGGAAAACTTAGCAAGGCCTGTTGTTTCAGATTCCTCTCAGTGTCCCTCTATCTTTGGAAATAAGGACACTCCTTTCATCCAGTTAGGAGGACACCTCTCATGTGAGGATCTTAAGACCTGATTCATGGAGCACTGGGTTTTACACACAAACAATGAATCATGGAACACTACATCAAAAACAAATGATGTACTGTATGGTGACTAACAACATAATAAAAATAAAATAAATTTATAAATGTACATACCCTTCGGGGGGAAAAAATAAAGACCTGATTCAGGGGTGATGGAGGAAGTCAGTTTTTCCTGCACCTGTCATTTCTCAAAGTTCTCCAGCTTCAAATAATCAGTATGCCAAGGTATCGTATTTTGGATTAGTGCATTCTGAACCCTGCTACCACTTTGGCATAAGGATTATTTTGAACTGAAAATATTTGAGAATCAACAGATCTATAAAGAACCCTCCCCAGATATTTCCTTATCTGACTAAAGACAGAAAGTACTGAGAAATAAGGGCTGCCATAAATCCCCCGTCCCCGAGGTGGACTTGTACAAACAAACCTGACTGGGATGACGCTGATGTCTCATTAATTTCCTCCATGTATTTATCTTCCCACAGTTTGCCACTGCTGAAAGCCCAAAACTTTTTCCTTTGTCATGTCACATCTCCATAATTTCTCATTCTTTATTAAAAAATGGTATAGAAGCTCTCAGTCCTATCTACTTCTTTGAGTCCTCACTTCTTTTCCAGAAAAACCATGATGTCCCATTAAAAATTAACATCAAATAAAATTTGTACGCCTTTTTTTTCTGTTAAGATAATATGCAAAGCCCCAGGTAATAAATCTAAAAGGGCAAAGAAAGTTTTCCTCCCCCACAGTTTATGTGTTACCTCACTATTTCTTTTGTTCACTATGTTCCCTGTTCATCTATTTCACTGATTGTTAATTTTGCTCTATATATCTATCCATGTATCTCCCCATCCATCCATTCATCTATGTATTCATGATCCATTCATCCAGATAGTTATTTACTTATTTTATTGAATGTTTTGAGATTACTTGTAGATATCATGACACTATATATCTAAATACTTCATCAAGAATCTTCAAAGGCTTTTATTTATACAAACATAATTATCAGACTTAGAAGTTTAACATTGCACTGATATTATTATTTAATTCCTTGCTACCCATAGTGTTGTCCCAGGGCCAGTAGCATCTGACCTTACCATTAGGAACTCTCAGATGGTGTATGTGAGAGTCAGAGGGCATGTGGAATCTGTGTTTTATTTTTCTTAAATTTTTAATTTTTATTAGTATAATCAAAGAATTTCATAAATATGCTTTGTGTTGATATACTATTTTCTTTAAACCATTTACACAGAGCTGTAATGTAGACCAGTTATTCCCACATTTTCCCACCCTGCACCCTATGCATTAGGAAGCAGAATCTTGTCTGTATTTTCTGTCCTGGAATCCAATGCCTACTTCAAGTGCTCAATAAACAATTCCTGAAATACTGCACTTGGGAAGAGGCTTATTTTTTCATAGTGTAAAATGATAAGACAAAGACTTCCACTAAAATGCACCACAGAAACACTGAATTTTATAGAATTTTTTGATCTACCTGGAATCCTGTAAAGATGTTAAGTTCATTTTTTTTTAATTTTTAAAATTTTTTATTTGAGTATGTTGACATATGTTACATTAGTTTCAGGCATATAACATAAACATTTAATAAGCTTATACATTATGCTATGTTCACCACAAGTGTAGCTATCATCTCCCACCATACAACGTTTTTATAATATCATTGACTGCATTCCTTATGCTATATCTTATATTCACATCTTATTCATTCCATAACTGGAAGCCTATATCTCCCACTCCCCTTCACCCATTTTGCCCAATGTCCCACCCTATCCCCTCTGGCAACCACCTTTGTCCTATGTATTTATGGGTCTGATTCTACTCTTTATTGATTCATTTGTTTTATTGTTGTTGTTGTCCATTTCTAAATATGAGTGAAGTCATATGGTATTTGTCTTTCTCAGTCTGACTTATTTCACTTAGCATAATACACTCTAGGTCTTTCCATGTTTTCTCAAATGGCATGATCTCATTTTTTTAAAGATTTTATTTTTTATTTATTTGACACAGAGAAAGAGAGAGAGAGCACAAGCAGATGGAGCAGCAGGCAGAGGGAGAAGGAGACGCAGTCTCCCCACTGAGGAAGAAGCCCTATGTGGGGCTCCATCCCAGGATCCTGGGATCATGACCTGAGCCAAAGGCAACTGCTTAACCAACTGAGCCACCCAGGCACCCATGATTTCATTTTTTTTTTTAAAGATTTTATTTAGTTATTTGACAGAGATCACAAGTAGGCAGAGAGACAGGCAGAGAGAGAGGAGAGAGGAGGAAGCAGGCTCCCTGCTGAGCAGAGAGCCCGATGCGGGGCTCGATTCCAGGACCCTGCGATCATGACCTGAGCTGAAGGCAGAGGCTTTAATCCACTGAGCCACCCAGGCGTCCCCATGATCTCATTTTTTTAATGGTTGTGTAATATTCCATTGCATATATATATATGCCTCATCTTCTTTATCCATTCATCTATCAGAGGACACAGTTTGCTTCCACATGTTGGCTACTGTAAATAGTGCTGCAAGAAACATAGAGGTACATATATGTTTTCAAATTAGGATTTTTTGTGTGTTCTTTGGGTAAATACCCAATAGTGGAATTATTAGATCATGGTATTTCTGTTTTTAAGCTCTTGAAGAACCTCTATATTGTTTTCCACAGTGGTTATACCAATTCACATTCTTGCCAATAGTGTGTGAGTGTTTGTTTTTCTCCATATCCTTGTCAACACATGTTATTTTTTGTCTTTTTTAATTTTAGTCATTCTAAAAGGTGTAAGATGATATCTCCTTGTGATTTTGATTTGTATTTCCCTGATGATTAGTGATGTTGAGTACCTTTTCAGGTGCCTGTTGGCCATCTGTATGTCTTCTTTGGGAAAAAATATCTATTCAGGTCCTCTGCCCATTTTTTAATCAGATTTTTTTGGGTGTCGAGTTGCATAAGTTCTTTATATATTTTGGATATTAACCTGTTTTTGGATATACCATTTGCAAATATTTTCTCCCACTGAGGAGGTTACCCTTTTGTTTTGTTGATGGTTTCCTTTGCAAAAGCTTTTTATTTTTATTTTTATAGTTCATTTTGCTTTTGTTTCCCTTGCCTTAGGAGATGGCAATCTGACTGTGTTTTAACAAACCCTCCAAGTGACTCTGATGCATGCTAAAGTTTGAGAGCCACAGTTCTAGATTAAAAGATAAAGAGATCTGACATCTAAAGGCACTGTGTGATACTTGCTAGATTCAAATTTGGGGTGGGGTGAGTTGGGGACAGCCAAAAGGGATACTACTGGGTCAATTGGGGGAAATTTGAATATGAATTGTACATTGGTTCAGGGCTTTTCAGAATTGAATGTGTACACAAATCACCTGGGAGTCTTATTAAAATCCAAATTCTGATTTTGACTCTGGGGTGGGCCCTGAGGTTCTGCATTTCCAGTAAACTCCTAGGTGATGCTGATGCTGCTGGCATATTTTTAAAACTAATCTAGAATAATTCTAGAATAATTCCCCAACCTTTTATTTTTAATTACACTGACATATTTGAGAATTCTAAGCTAGCTGTTTTGCAAAATACCTCACAGTTTCGATGTACCTGATTATTTCCTTAAATTAGGCTAAAATCCTTTTGGCAGGAATATAATATAGGGGAGCCTGTGCCCTTTTCAGGATAGCACATCAGGACACATATGATTTTATTATTCTTTAATGCACTTACAGTTTCAACTTCCAGCCTTTCTTCGTCCACCCATCCCATGGCCTTCTGAGCTGGGGTGGTGTCAAAATCAGGCCCAGAAGACCGGCACCTGCACTCACACTCTTCTTGGTACCATTGACAGTAGCAACAGTAAAGAACTAACTGGAAAACTGAATGCCCCTGTGACAGTTCCCACTGATCTGTCTCCCTAACTCAAACCTTAATTATACAAAACAATATAGCTGTGTTTGTGAAAGTCCTCCTGTACCAAAGATGAATCACTGGTTTGCCTCAGAAATGAAAGGGAGACTGATTCACACAAGCTCTGCTGCCAAAAATACCCCATGGAGGATGTTACACCAAAAAACCGAAAGCAAGCAGAAGCCAACAGAGAAACACTGAAGGTGTTGTGACAGACCTACAGAAATCCTTTTGAAGATATAGGTAACAAGATTTGAACCTTCTCTGGAAACTGGCAACCCGTCCAGTGAGCATCTTTACGTTACTTTTAAAGAGAATTTCAAAATATAACAAGAGACACATATTTCATAGAGAACATCTAAGAAATGAATTGAAGACAAAATTTAAGAATACATAAATTTTGTGATTAGTTAAAACTGAATAATCAGGGGTGCCTGGGTGGCTCAGTCATTAAGCATCTGCCCTCTGCTCAGGGCATGATCCCGGGTCCTGGGGTCAAGCGCCGCATGGTGCTCCCTGCTCCGTAGGAAGCCTGATTCTCCCTCTCTCACTCTCCCTGCTTGTGTTCCCTTTCTTGCTGTGTCTCTCTCTATCAGATAAATAAATAAAATCTTTAATAAAAAAACCCTGAATAATCAAAAGACACTTTAATACTTAATACTTTAAAGGCAAATAAAGACATAGAAGGAGAGTAGTACTTAAGAAGTCAAGACAGTCATAAAAATCTTAGTCAGTGGGAGTTTCAGCACTCAAGTGCTTCTTCGAACATAATTATTGTTGAGAAAGACAATGCAAGAATTATAAAATAAATCTGCCTGCTTAAGCTGATCAGCCTGCCAGACACACTATGATTTCCACTGAAGGCAGGAGTATGGGTCCAGTATATGTCCTTGTTGTTGTCTGTGTTGAGAGGCATCTGGTCCCCAAAAGCCTGCTAAGCCCAAATGGCTGGGGAGTCATTTTCCCCCAAAGCTGGGGACACTGTGAATCCCACTCCCACAGTCTGGGACTCTAAATATGGTGAAGTTTCCAGACACAGGTATAACAGGTATGACCTAGTCATTTCATCCCAGAAACTGAAAGCATGATGAACATAGGAGAGTTTTTACCCATGACCTCCAACCTTATCTTTTAGGTCTGAGGTGTTGTTATTAAGGGCAATAACAGGCAAAAAGATTTAAATACAAGTAAAGGAGAAGGGGTGTAGTGAGCACCACTAATTTAAGGCACTGCTATAAAAGTTTTCAAAGAACTAGAGCTAGCTGACCTCCCCTCTCCAGTTCAATCTCTCCCATACCCTCTAGCACTCTGCACCTCAGTTGTTCTGAACCACCTGGGTACCTCAAGTTTGGCACACATTCTTGCCTCCAGGCTTTCTTCCTTGCCTTTCCCACCTTAGGTGGTTGACTTCAGATTATACAATCTCTTCTCTGGGAAGCCTCCTTAATGCCCACCTTCTCCAGTGCTGTCCCTACAGAACTCTGTGCTTTTGGTCATACATGTACCCATCCCTTCCTCTAGACTAAAATCTAGTCTTGAAGGCAGAAACCCTATTTTGTTCTACTTTGAAATTTTAGTATCCAGGGCCTGGCACATGATATTAATCATGATGTAAATGTATTTATTACATGCCAGGCATTACTTCAAGTACTTTAGATTAATTAATTCATTTAATGTGCACAACATTATGAGGTAAATATTGTTATTATCACCAATTTACAGAAAAAAGGGTCACAAAGTATTTAAGTGATTTGTCTATGGTCTTATATCTGGTAAATGGTAGAGCTATGATTTGAAGCCAGCCAATTTGATTCTGGGGACCATGCCTTTAAACTCTAAACTATAGCGCTCTTAACAAATACTAGATGGAAGAATGTATAAATGGAGATGATATACATAAGGATGGGTAGATGAAAGAATGGATGGATGGACAGATGGATGGATGGGTGGACTGTGCAGGTCTCTAGCCAGTTAAAGAAAGCTAGGGCATGAGAGAAATGTGCCCACTATAGACCTCTTCGAAGGAAGACCCAATTAAGTGCAAACATTTAGGCACAAACTATTTCATACTAAAGGAGAAATCTCTATGTTGGAGAACACACAAATACACAGAAATAGACATTGAGGAACCCGTGAAAAGAGCATGGGTTTTGGAATCAGAGGACTAGATTTGAAGCATGATTCTGTCAATTTGAGGCCACTTACTTTGTTAACACTGACTTTATCAGTGGAGGATATATGAGTAATAAACAGAGTGCTTGGAACTTGGGAACCTTCTGATTAATTTCAGTTCCTCCCCTTCTCCAGAAAATAACATCACCTGGATCTGATTTACCATAAGCAGAAAAATGCTAAGAAAAAGATTGGAGAGGCTGGCTCACTGGACCACAGGAAGGAAAGACTTGTCTGGATCTCCTGCTCTCTTCCTAGAACTGGAGTTTGGGTTTTGAAAAGAGAGATGAACTCACAGCTTAGCTCTGCCAGTGCTGAAAATTCTAGAATTATTAGATAACTTTTACTTCAGCTTGGAAAATTATGCCAGCATATACAAATGTGATATCCCTGAGGGCAAAGTGCTTGATATTTAGATTTTAGTAGCTTTTTTCATATAATAAAAGTAATTAAAGTTCATTGCAAAAATATTAAAGAACTACAGAGAAGTATAAAAAAGAAATGAAAGATTGGTCCACGTTTCTCATTTTGGAGGATCTTTCTTAATTTCTTAGTATGCATATAAGTATGTATACTTTTTTGAAAACAGGAATAGGATGAGTCTGTATATAGTATTATGTTATTTTTACTTGATGATATATTGTGGATAGCTTTCCTAACATAGAAATACATAATCAATAATCCCCTGAAAGGCTATCGCATAAATTATTTAAGAATTCTGTAAATAAGGCTCATATGAAACTATTATTATGAAAAATACTGTAGCAAAAATCTATATACATATCATTGAGATCCTTTTTCTATTATTGCCTTTGCTTGAATTCTCAAATGGGAATTGTAAAGTTAAAGGTAAACATTTTTCTTTGGATGCAATTTGCCAAATTGGAACATCTCCTCTAGAAGGTTGTGTTTCATCAACAATATATGAAAGTTAAACACACACTTTCTCTAACAGTGGATATAGCTATTGTTTTTAAACAGAGCAAAAAAGGAAAAGAGTGATTTCTCATTTTAACTCAGATATATATATTTTTTCCTGAGGTAATCCTCGAACTTTATTTAATGTAAGTATAATATACTTAAAAAATCAAGATATTGTTTTATATATTTGGGTGCTCCCAACTTGGGGACATAAATATTTTCAATCATTAGATATTCTTGTTGGATAGAACCCTTTGTTATGAGATAGTGCCCTTCTTCATCTCTTGTTATAGTCTTTGATTTAAAATCTGGTTTGTCTGATATAAATATGGCTACTCTGGCTTACTTTTGATGTCTATTTGCATGGTAAATATTTCTTTATCTCTTTACTTTTAATCTGAAGGGGTCTTTAGGTATAAAATGAGTCTCTTATAGAGCTTCCCTATGATCCAGCAATTGCACTACTGGGTATTTACCCTAAAGATACAAATGCAGTGATCCGAAGGGGCACATGCACCCAAATGTTTATATGTTTATAGCAGCAATGTCCACAATAGCCAAACTATGGAAAACTATGGAAAGAGCTAAACTATGGAAAGAGTCTAGATGTCCATCAACAGATTAATGGATAAAGAAGATGTGGTGTGTGTGTGTGTACACACACACACACACACACACACACACACACTATGGAATACTATGCAGCCATCAACAAACAAAATCTTGCCATTTGTAACGATGTGGATAGAACTAGAAGGTATTATGCTAGTGAAATAAGTCAATCAGAGAAAGACAAATATCATATGATCTCACTGATATGAGGAATTTGAGAAACAAGACAGAGGATCATAGGGGAAGGGAGGGAAAATCAAAACAAGATGAAACTAGAGAGGGAGAAAACCATAAGAGACTTTTATTCTCAGGAAACAAACTGAGGGTTGCTGGAAGGCAGGGGGTTTGGAGGGATGGGGTGGCTGGGTGATGGACATTGGGAAGGGTATGTGCTATGCTAAGTGCTGTGAATTGTGTAAGACTGATGAATCACAGACCTGTACCCCTGAAACAAATAATACATTATATGTTAATAAAAAATAATAAGAAAGAAAGAAAGAAAGAAAGAAAGAAAAGAAAGAAAGAAAGAAAGAAAGAAAGGAGTTTCCTGTAGGCAGCATATAGATGGGTCTTGTTTTTTTTTTTTTTTTTTTTTTTTTTTTTTATCCATTCTGATACCCTATATCTTTTGATTGGAGCATTTAGTCCATTTACATACAGAGTAATTATCAATAGATGCATCTAGTGCCATTTTATTACTTTTTTTGTCATTGTTTCTGGAGATTTTCTCTATTTCTTTCTAGCCTTTGTGGCTCTTGGTCTTTCCTTCCCACTCAAGGAGTTCCCTTTAATATTTCTTGCAGGGCTGGTTTAGTGGCCATGAAATCCTTTAGCTTTTGTTTTTCTGGGAAACTCTTTATCTCTCCTTCTGTGCTGAATGAAAGCCTTGCTGGTTAGTGTATTCCTGGTTAATTTTCCCCATTCAGTGTGTTGAATATATGATGCCACTCTCTTCTGGCTTGCCAAGTTTCTGTGGAGAGATATGCTGTTAGTCTTATAAGTCTTCCCTTCTAAGTTAGGGACTGCTTTTGTCTTGCTCCTTTATGATTTTTCCTTTATCAGTATATTTTGGAAATTTAATTATACTACATCTTGGTGTTGGTCTGCTTTTGTTCATTTTGATGGGAGTTCTCTGTACCTCCTGGATTTGGATGTCTATTTCCTTACCCAGATTAGGGAAATGTTCTGCAACAATTTCCTCAAATAAACGTTCTTCCCCCTTTCTATCTCTCCTTTTTCTGGGACATAAAAAGATGTTCAATATCACTCATCATCAGGAAAATACAAATCAAAACTACAATGAAATAGCACCTCATACCAGTCAGAATGGCTAAAATTAACAATACAGGAAACAACAGGTGTTGATGAGACTGTGGAGAAAGGGGAACCCTCTTACACTATTGGTGGGAATGAAAACTGGGGCAGCCACTCTGGAAAACAGTATAGAGGTTCCTTAAAAAGTTAAAAATAGAATTAACCTATGATCCAGCAAATGTACTACTAGGTATGTACCCAAAAGATAAAAAAAACACTGATTTGAAAGAATACACACACCCCCAATGTTTATAGCAGTATTAACAATCAAAGCCAAATTATGGAAAAAGCCCAAATATCCATTGACTGATGAATGGATTAAGAAGATGAGGTGTGTGTATACACACACACACACACACACACACACACAAATGAGTATTACTCAGCCATAAAAAAGAACAAAATCTTGCCATCTGCAATGACATGTTGCTATAGGGTATTATGTGAAGTGAAATAAGTCAGTCAGAAAAAGACAATATCAAATGATTTCACTCACATGTGGAATTTAAGAAACAAAACAGATAAATGTAGTGGGAGAAAAAAAAGAGACAGATGAGAAAACAGACTCTTAACTACAGAGAACAAACTGAGGGTTACTGGAGGGGAGGTGGGTGAGCGGTTGGGTTAAATGGGTGATAGGGATTAAGGAGGGCACTTGTGATGAGCATTACCTAATTGTATGTAAGTGATGAATCACTAAATTCTAGACCTGAAACTAATATTACACTGTACATTAACTAATTGGAATTTAAATTAAAACTTGAAAAAGATTTTAAAAATCAACAGAAATTGTATAATTTTTCAGAAATAATTTATTCATATGCTGCTCCTTGGTTAGACATCTGAGCTACCCAAAGACTTTAAGGGTAGGCTGAGGGGAATAAAAATGTAGATTCCTTCCCTCTCAGTAGCCTTTGTAAATTTATTTTTTACATTCTCACTACACACATTTAGGCATATAGAATTTGTCCCAGGAACTCCCCTTCTGGGTGAAATTATACAGGCTTAGGACTTTCCAGACTCCCAGCTTTGGCAGTGGCTATATGCTCAAAAATCCAGGGGTTTGGTTTATTCTGTTCTCATGCCTCTTCATCTTTCCACATCTTCCCTAGAGTCTTGTGCACACAGCCTTAACTGAGAAGGGCAATTTGTGGGCAACCTGATCAAGGAAACCTTGTACCTCTTTGAATTTACAATGCCCACCCATCTCCATATGAGATGGCCAACCTTCACAGGAATTACATTGTTGCCAAAAGCAGTTTTGCCTTCCCACATATGCTGTCTCATACCCTTGCAGATGATGAGCTTGAAAGGGGCTGATGCTCTCCATAAGGCAAACATATTTTTGGGGTCCATATAGTGTTCATTGTTAGGTGCATCATTTCAAAATGGCCCCAGTGGAGGTAACCATCACCAAGTGCCAAGATCAAAAAACTGCTTTCTGTGAACTTAGTAACTTCAGCAGAAGTTCCCTATATGTCACTCAAGTTCTTAGATTCTTTTCTCACTTTTGACACAAATGGTGCTCTTTCAACAAATCTAAGCTTGAGCTTCTCAGGAATAGAAACATCTTCAAAAGTTGCCACTGGGAGTAGCATCTGTAGTCCAGCAATGGTAGGTGGGGCTGTCCAAGAATCCGACAGTGTTGCTCACAGTGTTGTTCAAGCCAGCCACTGCCACAGGGTCACCTGCATCTGGGAGCACAAGACTCCCACCCAAGACTCTTACGTATTTTTAATCGTTAGTGAGTCACACACATTTACATGTTTATTGACAATATGGAATTTTCTTCTATGAATTTCTAGCTCATATGCTTATCATATTTTTTATCAGTTTATAACAACACATATTCATCTTTGCATATCTCATGCCTAATATAGAACTTAGCACAGAGTAGTTATTCAACAAATAACATATTTTTGGTTGTAAAAATATGTTATCCATCCCCACAGGACCCAGTTCTAAGTCTGAATCTTGATTGCCATGAATTTACATTTAACTTTGGGAAAATCAAATTCTTGGAATCTGAAAATGCTGTCCACAATCAGACCCCTAGTAGCCCTGATACTATATATCCTAAAGTTTGAGACTTGAGAGAGAATATCTCCTATATAAAAATTTTCTAAAGAATAGACCAGGAAGAAGAGCAGGGCCAATTTACCTGATACCATTGGGAGGTACCACAAGGTTGGTCTGTACCCAAACCTTGATCTGCCAGAAGCCCAACAGCCATCTTCTTTAAAGCAGTCATCATACCTTAACAAGTCTTAGAGTAATCAAGACCAACTATGTTTTCTATGGGATATTTAGGAAAATAGAAAGACATTTCCTATCAAAATTTCACTGGATTCATATTTTAAAGAAGTCTTGGTCAACCCAGACCATGCAGAAAAATCCCTAAAGGAACATCTTTTAATGCTTCCTTTGAATATATATTAATTAATGTATATAATATACATAATATATATAATTTATATTATGTTTACTTTTAATGTTTGTAAGAATATATATTTGTATTTTCTCTCTTTTTTTAAATAAGGATATTTTTCTGATATTAAAGAATTTTCTAATAATAGAACCCAATCTTATAACATTGTGCCTATAAGAAAGAGAGCCTCATGTGTCTGTTGCACAAGATGTCCTTGGGAATCATTTGAACCATCGTTCAAGAGATAGGAGACCCTCTAGGAAAAAAAATCTCATGGCATTCTATTGTCTACCTTGATATACTGCCAAGTTTTCACAAGAATTATCACATTTATTCCTTACATTAACTTGTGAGAAAGAGCAAAACAAAAACAAACTATATATTTTTTAGTTCTATGGGGCCATTAATTAGAATATACAGCATGTATTTAATAACAACTTTTTGGGATATATATATAAAAAGAAACACTCCCATATTAAATATATACGTTTTAAAATGTTTCCAGATTTCAGAAAAGCAAGAAAGATATGTTCTTTGTTTGTTACTTTAGCATCAGGGAACCATGATGGCACTAGCTCTCTTTTATATGGGAAAACAGAAGTGGAATTCCTTACCTAAAGAATCAAGATACGAGTGAATATTTCCTTGGCTCAGTGCTTTCCTATGACAGCATTGCTGGAGCAAAGGGAGTAAAAGAAGAGTTTAGAGTTTGAAGTTAGGTCAGCGAGAGGGGAGGAGGACCCGGCAAGAAAGGACGGGGAGCTGAGAATTTGGAGCTAGTCAGACTCTGCCCGGACTGTGATTTTGCCTTTAGCCACTTATTTCTGACCACAGGTTACTATTCTAGGCTTTCCAAGCTATAAGCACAATCGGTATGGCCTTTTTATTTTTATCATTCTGTTCCCAGCACTCTGCTTCACTTTCAGACACCAGTCATTTCCCCTATTCCTACCAGATATACCCACCAGAATGTTTGTATTTTTTTTTTAAAGATTTATTTTGTTTATTTAGAGATAGTGAAAGAGCAAGAGAGGCAGGGAGAGGCAGAGGGAGAGGGCAAGAGACTCAAGCAGACACTTCATGGAGCACAAGCCTGATGTGGGGCTCCATCTCATGACCCTGTAATCAGGACCGGAGCAGAAACAAAGAGTCGGCTACTCAGTGGACTGCACCACCCACCATCTCAGAATGTTTGTATTCTAAGAGAGACTGAAAGACTCTTGACTTGAAGAAATAAATTTCCAATGGTACAACTGAGGGGCTATGATAAATAGTAGGAAAGACGTTTTTGGCTAGATTCAACATGTGCCCTTAGAGTTATAACTAAAGACATACAAACTGTGACCTTGGTAGTCTCCTTAACAAATGTGCCAGCTTGTCCTTCAGTGGTGACTGGATGGCTTGTTTAATGGCACTGTCGTAACTGCAACAGCTGAAATTCTGTGTAACAATGCTTCTCTCACAAGGCTTTGCAGTGCCCATTTTAGCTTTGGAATCTTGCAGCCATTGGCCTCTGCCCTTAAACAGCCAAGCCAAAATAGGCCATCCACAGCACGGTGGCTTAAGACCTCAGGTTTGCTTCAGAGAGCTCTGCCTTCTTCTCTCAGGGGGGCCTCATGTTGCAGTCTGAGCATCAGCCAGCACACAAGCATCGGTGACGCATCCAGGGGTATGGAGTTGTCCCTGTGATAAGGAAGAACTCAGCAGAGATGTGATTTTCCCTGTTGTAAATTCTGTCACGATCTGCTGCCCAATTTCCTCTCCTCTCAGCCCAGTGTTTCAAGAGAATAGAGACTCTCTGTCTGATAAAGTTTTTTCTTTGCCCACATGAAAGGGTATGAAGCAATTGCAAGCCTGCTAAAGAGCTGTTGTCTGTGGAGATAACCACAGCTTCAGTTTTTGGGCCACCAGCCCCTATGGCTGCCTTTCTTCCTACCATCCGTTTGAGCAGGAACAGTAGTTTGTGCCAACTCCAGAACTTCAAGCATGTCATTTCTGAAACCACAACAAGTCTCTTAAGCTTCCTGAACAAAGGGTTCAGAGTGGAAAGCCCTGAAGTTCTTTTGGGCCTCCTAAAACCACAAAGCTGATTACTGAACAAAGCCCCAGAGCATCTGAACACATGGGTGCCTTTCTTGGAGCTCATCTCAGAACATGAAAAACAGTTGAGAGCAGTGACTAGGGAAGGGCTGGGGGTGGGGTAGACAGTCTACCTTCTCAGAGCAGTAACACCATCTAGACCATCTGCACCAGTGATGGTTCACAACTCTGTCAAGCAAAAGGACCTCCTTGTAATATCAAATCTTAACAATCGTATTGTTAGTAGAATCTAACTAAGAAAATATATAATGAGGAAATGCTAGTTTGAACTCAGTGTTCTTTTACATAAATTTATATTTTGCTGGTTCTAGTTATCCTTACATTTAAAAAAAATATTAGTACGTTTGCACAAAACATTAATTTTCCCTCCTGAGATTATGCATCTAGAAGCTAGATTCATGGACACTTTGCAATAACTCCATGGACCACTAGGGGTCCCACCAGAAGCTAGGAAACACTGACAAATGGGAACTATTCATCACAGCAAGTACTCAACTAGACCCAGTAGCTGCAAGCCCTTCTGGAAGAGAATCGATTATGCATTTGGATGCCTCACAGTTCGGTGTTTATTTATGAGTCTAAAATTTCTAGGATAAATTCCTCTTGGAATGTAATGCCAGGAACTCTCTATCTCGAGTCATTTAAAATTTTGCCTCAGTTTTATTGAGATATAATTTTCAAACAACATTGTGTGAGTTTATGGTGTCCAGCATGTTGATTTCATACATATGGTAAAATGATTCCCACCACAGCATTAGCTAACAACTCCAACCAGTCACAGAAATTATGTGAAGGACATTGTATTTCCTCCTCTCGTGTAATGCACACTCTATTATTCCCTGTATTTCCAGTTTTTCCTTAGCTAGGAGGAAATTTAGAGCTAAATGTAATGCTCAGTTGTGACAATCACCTGGTGCCTCTGTCCCTGCACTTTGTGCTTACTCCTCAGCATTGTTAGTTTTCCTTTTTATTTTCCAAGCATCTCTCTGTGATCTTCATGACAGGCCTCCTCACCTCATGGAGATTAGAGTGGCATAAATTATAAACAAGCACCAAGGCCCTCATTTGGCTGTTAGCCTCCAAGGTAGTAAAAAGAGTAAAATGCTCCCCAGAGGAATTTCCTCTGGGCCACTAAGCTATTCTGCCATCTCCTCTGCCAAGTGTCCGTGTATGGACTAGTATCATCCAAATTCCTAGGCCACACTTCTCCAAGATGATAGGGAGCACAAGGATAGTGGCGGCTGAGAAGTGTGACTCACTCTCACAACACCGACCCTTCACAAGGCCTCAAAGCAAAGCAAAATGAAACAAAAGAAACCAAGCAAAATCAAAGGAATTCAAGAGAGCTGACAAAAACAGATGAGCAGCAAAAGCAGCTCCTACACGGTCCCAACGGCTACCGCCAACATTCTCACTGGCAGGATCTTCTGACTACTCTTCCAGCAAACTTTTCTATTTTATTTCTTCTGACCTATTGTCCCTTGCCTTGTTGCAGTCTTACCTGTTTTCCTTCATTCCCAACCGGCATCTTTCTGTCAATGTACTAAACCATCTTACCACCAGGGAGCAGTGCAGTTAAAGAAATTGGCTCAAGGGGTTTGCAGCTCTAGACTAGGAAGTATTAGTGATAAAATCATTCCATAAATTTGTCTTTCTCCATGATTTTTTTTTTACATTTCCACTTTAAACTTAAATTATGGTGATATTCCCACTTGTAAATCTACATTCATATCAATGTTTTAATAAATAGGACTGTCTTGGATTCTGTCAAAGTCCTCTCTACTGTAAGATGCCATTTAACAACAATTGGTGCTATGACGTATATATCAAAATATAGACCCAGAGGCCATTACATCCCACTTCAGCTTTCTTTGGGTACGAACCACAAAGTTTTAATAATGAAGTATTTCTTAGAATTAAACCCCTTCAGATAGTGTTGTCAGTTTTGCAAGGTAAGGGGTTCTCTGAACCTGAAGCTATTGTCCTGTGGGTAAGAAGTACTTCCAGTCTGCTCAGTAAGTGCCCCCTTTGTTATAAATAAAGGCCCTTGGAATTTGATCTGTGTGTTGGGGTTCTCGTTAGACCCCTCTAAGGCAGCTTTGACAGGCTCCAGCTACAGGGAACAAGGTGACTCCTAGCCCTTGCCTCAGGGGCAGGGGCTTTATTCCATTATCGCTAAGCATCTTCTATTACAATGTGTATGTACTATTTGCTTTGCTTTGTTTTTAAGAGTTTGTTAC
Source organism: Lontra canadensis (assembly GCF_010015895.1). Taxonomy (NCBI): domain Eukaryota; kingdom Metazoa; phylum Chordata; class Mammalia; order Carnivora; family Mustelidae; genus Lontra; species Lontra canadensis. The sequence goes on from NW_022630995.1 coordinate 86,133,585, forward strand.
TTTAAATAAAGGTACTGGCAAAGGAGGGTAAGTATTATGATACACATGGCCACTGCGCAGTCATTAATTCAAACTGTGACTACTATTTAGCCCTTAAAGACCAGAGGATTACTAGGCATGTCCCAGAAAACAGAGCTAAAAAATAGGCCAGCAGTTCTTCAGATCAGAAGAAAGCGCCAGTCACTACCAAGGAATTTGGCCTTTGCTCCTCAGAAAGAAACCTGAACTGACCAAGAGACTTGGGATTTCACTAAGGTAGATGGTTCCAGAAAAAAGTGTTGAGAAATATTTGAAAAAGAAAATAAGGATGATTTGATATTCAAGCATGGTGAGATTTTTCAGATATCTTACATTGGTATATAAAGACGCAGTGAGATTGGAAGAACTAGACTTATTGCGGTGATTATTTCACAATACATACAAATACTGAATTATGTTGTACATCTAAATTTTAATTATAATGCTATTTGCCAATTATATCTCAATTTTTTCAAAAAACTTTGAACTTCCTGAAAAAAATATTGAAAAGGTCAAGTTGCTGGGTAAATAAGGGCAGAGCAAAGGATACAAGCACCTCTGTCACCTAGGTTCTATGGGAAGATAGGAACATAGCTTAGATGGGTGCCTTATTCCAAGATACAACACCATCTCCTGCCATAAAAATGGGAAGTTTTTTTTTTTTTCTTCAGATAAAGTCAATTAGCTAGCACAGAGCATCACTCTACTTACCAGGCAAAGTTAGGACAAACTACATGTGGCAAATGGCACTATCAAACTGTCTTACTTGAGGACTAGTTATGGCTCATCTTAAAGATATGTATGTAACTGGGGATGAGATCTTTCTGTCTCTGCAATCTTTCAGCAGATTGCCTGTGATGTGTATTCAGTTTTAATGTTTATTCAACAATGAAATGGTTTTCTTTCCCTAAAAGACAAGAAAAAGAAAACAGTTTAGTAAAGAATACAAAAGGAGGTTATAGGGGGGAGTGCACTAAATATGGGCACTGCATTTATACAGGCGCCCTATGAGGTAGGTATTATTTTTACTAACATTAAAACTCTCATATAAAGGAAAAAATGAGTGAGGGAAGGTAAGTAATTTTCCTTGAGTTTCCCTGTGATAGACGTTGGATTCTAATCCAGCCCATGTTCTTAATGCTACCATCTTTTCTGACTCCAGAGTTTGCATTCCTAACCATGATGCTCCCTGTCTCCAGAAGGGAATATAAATCTAGACCAATTTAAGGAAAGACAGGACAGAGGCTCAAGGGAGGTGGTCCTGGATCTAACTTCTCAGCATTCCTGCTACACTGATAGATGAGTACAATTTATTTTAGCTTCTCTGGTAATAAGTCTCTCTTATTTTATTCCAGTTCTATGTGCTTGAGGGTCTTTCAGAACAGACATGGCATTACTTCTCAAGTGAACCAGACTTCAGCATAGAGAAACCATTCAGTAGATATATTCAGTTTTGTGACCAAAACTTGGGAATAATGATATCTGTAAACAGTTTGATGACAAGTTCTCCTCTGGAAACTAAAATTAATAACACCCATCTTCATCACTTCCATCAATACTATGTAAAAAAAAAAATTGCACACATTATGGAAGAAGGCAAGCATACCATTTAGTGAGAGGAAAATCATCATAAGCATCTCTGTTTAGTGATATCTGTTGAAAGAACTCACATCAGAAACAACTGTGGTGGTTCAGAATTGGTATCAGAAATAACTGCAGATACATACAATGAAGGGAATCTTAACAATTAATCTCACCCATGTATAGAGGTTAAGGAAGCCACAAAGACCGAATAGGGTAGCTGTAGGTTATACTAACTAGATAACAATGGCCACACATTATTCCACAAGGGTAAAATTTCAATTTAACCAGAAGAGTGAACCCAGTGTCACATTAAATGACCCAGAATTATCATGAATATAGACTATTGGGTCATGTAGAACTGTCTTGATGCATTTCCATACTCTCTAACTCTTTTGTCTGATTTGTAAATTCTTTTTCTTTCTCTTGTGGCTGACAGGTTGCAGTGATGTGCCTGTCTCGAGCATTTACTACCTGCGGTAGACACATCGTGTGAAGACTGCCTAACTCCCTGTGGTCACCTCAGCTCCTTTCTGATACACAGGAACAGGATCCTAGAAGAAGCAAAGTTTGCTTATAATAACCTAGTGCGTGGAAACAGCTGACTGCATGAAGGACAGCCCACCTGACTAGGCTGATCAATGGTCCTTCCCAGGGAATGTGGAGTCTGGAACCAGAGTGAGTGTTAAATTCTCTGTCAGTCTGTGATTGTAATACATATACTTGAGAGCGATGAGAAGCCATTATATGGCTTGTACCCTAAACCCTATGTAAAGTAGATGCTTAAGAAACAAGAGACAGTGAAAAAGTATGCAAGGATTCACAAAGAACTTCTCGTTACCAATTCCATTCCTTCTTGAGGTCCAGAACATTCCTGTCCTTAGGTTCTATAAGACATTACCAAATTTTGATAGTAATTTCTGCTTTCCCCTCCTAAGTTGGTATAGTGGACATCTGTTCATGCTTCTCATCATCTATTCTTTATTTCTTCCTCCCTAACAACTCCCCTAATTCCTAGTTAATTTCTAGTTATATGTTTTTTGTTTTTGTTTTTTAAGATTATTTATTTATTTATTTATTTATTTATTTATTTATTTATATGACAGAGAGAGACTGAGAGAGAGAGAGACAGTGAAACAGGGAACACAAGCATGGGGAATGGGAGAGGGAGCAGCCGGCTTCCCACAGAGCAGGGAACCTGATGCGGGGCTCGATCCCAGGATACTGGGATCATGACCTGAGCTGAAGGCAGAACTTAATGACCACCCAGGTGCCCCCTAATTTCCAGTTATATGTTTTAATTAGAACCGATCCTAATCCTTGGCTTCAGAGTGGGCCCAGACTGAACCCCATCAGAGCACCCCATTCTCCTGTATGGAGTTATTGATGCAGAAGTGAGCACATGAACTCATTTGTTCTAATTCAGTTTAAAAGAATTTCCTAGGAGGTTTTGAGAAAAAAGTTTCCTTTCTTATTCTTAGGACTTAGCAAAAAAGATGGCCAGTGGACATAAAAGAAATATTTAACTGTCAGGTGCTTCTGACAACTCCTTACAATTGTAAGGAAAGTCAGATTTAAGATAAAGCCAAAACCATGCAGGGAAAAAAAGAAAAGAAACTAGGTCCTTGGTGAGAACCTGGGTCACACTTTGTCTGAAGCCTGTAGACATGTCACTTTCATGTACAGTACATTTTTTTTTATTTTTAAAGTCTATTTGAGTTAGATTTTTAGTTGTAATGAACAACATGCTAATTGATAAGCACTTTTAAGTTGTTTTCAACTAAACAGTAATTTTGTAGTATTCAATGACTTAATCTGAGCTAAAGTATATGAAAGAGTCACAATAATTGGGCACTGAGGAGAGACCCAAGGAAATCTTCTACTAAATAAAGTACTCATGCTGTGTGTGTGTTATTAAATATTATTTTTACTTGTTCTGAGGCCTTTGGGGGTTACTTCCTGACTTTTTATTTTCTCAAAAAGCTAGACTATCAAATAAAGGAATGCAGATAAATCCCAGTATATTTTACTGACAGAGGAGCCTTTAGAAAATGAACTAATTCAACATCTTCATTTTATGTGTACCATAAAAATTACTGCACACCCTCAAACACAAGTGTAGCAGGCTTTGGAATAGAACATTTCCCCTTACCTTGAAATTTCAGCTAAAATACAAAGCTATATTCAATAGTCACTAGATAAATCCCAGCATGACTTGCTGAGAAATATCCAACCTAGTTCAGTGACCTTTACCCCCAGCACACTGTATAAAAGTAAACTAAGAATTCCCCGGGAACAGAATTCTTTGCAGAGTTCATAGTAGAGAAGGTATTTCCCCTATTCTCCATGTGAGGAAAGATATGAGCTACATGTTCCCTAAGTGCCTTTGGGAAGCCTCAAAAGAAGTTTTTTTAGAGGTAAGTGTTATCTGCCAGAACAGAATAGGTTCTCTGACCTCACGTCTCTTGGTTTAGCACTTGCCATGTACTGCTAACACCAGAGTGCTCAAGTGGATGAGCTTTGGGATCAAACTCATGTGTACTCCCAGGAGCTTAGGGGCACACGTGAATAAGAAACAAGAGTAGCTGAAGAGGGTAGGTAGGACAAGAGGAGAAAGCAGCAGTAGGACTGGGCAGAGAAAAGATGCCAAATGTTCGCCAGGCCAGTTTTGGGTGAATAGGTGATGGAATGGTCACATTGAGAGCCATTTCTAAATGGCTCCAACCCAAAAGTCTGTCCACTGGGGTGAGGGAATCATGGCAGAACAAGGTCACATGTGGTCACCACCAGGGATAGAAGCTGATGAGATATCACAACAGGTCATCGGGAGAGGAAATCACCTAAGTCAAGAACCAGGGCAAGTGAAGTTCTCTGAGGAATTCACTAATGTGTGCCATGAAATGGTCAGTATTTGAATCCCTGTGTGAGAAAATATAGTCAACAGCACCAACTAGTTAAAGCTATATGCTTTACTTCTTGTCCCTCTTCTCTCCCTGGCCTGAAGGAGCCAAGTGTAGCAAAAATGTGTGTTTGCAAGGGGAGAGAAAGGACAGTGAAAGAGCAGAATATCTCATTCCCTTCTTCCCCATGGTTGGTTTAAAACCATGAGTCAATTCTAAACTGGCAGGTAGGAGAAGGTTTAATTGGATCAAAGATTTAAATTTTGATGTTAGACTAAGCTGTCCTTATTAGTGGAAAATAGGAATTGTTCTACTATCCCAAAATGACTGAAAAAGATTAGAATCTGCCTCACATATTATTCAGACTTCGGAGATAGAGAGTTGATACAGTATTCGGGGGCAGTGATGGGAGAAGAATAATGCTGTTACGCCTGCTGAATAAATCTATAATGATAGTATCATAAATATAAACCAATACACAGCAACATTTATATTTTGAGACAAATAAGCATGGATCAACAATGATGAGCACTGTCATTAAGATGGATATAAATTTCCTGTCTCAGAATAAAGACACTGAGAACTAAATAAACAACAACAAAAAAAATCTACTACTATTGTATAATTCAGAATCTACTGGAAATCACTACACTAATTTCTTTAGAGACTTTTAAATTTCATTTTGCACATAGAGATTTTTTTGCCACATCTTTGCTGCTTTCCATTCTATAATGTAGTCATCATTGTTACACTTGAACACAAAATACAATTTATAAAGTTTTGTGGCTCAGATTAGGCAGTAGGTGAAAGACAATTAAGAGATGTATTATAAAGTCTTTTAGAAAAATAGAAAATTGTAAGCTCTAGGTGTTTTGCAACACTAAATAAATGGTACACACTCCATTATCATTAACAAATAAATCTGCCTTCCTCACTATAAGTTTAATGGGCTTACAAAGAAATATAACGTTTTCTTCAGTATTTAATCCTGTTGATCGTCTTCATCTTTCTTCACCGTTGGTTCCATGATACACCCTGTCCTAATCCTCCTCTTACTCTTCCTTCTAATTTTGGCTTCTTTGTCTTTTTCTTTAGCACTTCTTTCTTTTTTTACCCTGTGTTTGTATTAGTTAAATTACATTCAGTTGAAAGTAACAAAGACCCAACTATAGTGGTTTATACACACAAGGGTTTGTTTTCTCCAATAAGAGAAAATCTAGTTACAGAATGTCCAGAGCTGGTATGTAACAGCTTTAGGAAGTTAACAGAAATTCATGTGTCTCTACTGTTGTGATTTCCTCAAGGCCACCTCATGACCAACCTGACTGTTAGCATCAGCCATTACCTTTGCATTCCAAGCAACAGGAAGGAGGATTGGATAAAGAGACTTGCTCTGTCCTTGACGTCCCATGCAATACTATGACAAAAAATGATTGGCCAAAACTAGTCATGTGACCAACAGCTCTATGGTACACTGAGAAATGCGGTCTTTTATTTCAGGAGGTGATGTACTCAGCCAAAATTTTGCCTTCTCTTACTAAGAAAGATAGAGGAATGGATGCTGGGTAGGTAGCTAGCAGTCTCATCAAACCTTCTTTTACCTCCCTCTGTATTCTGCATTGGTAATCTTACCCAATCCCACAGTTGCATGGATAACCTCTCAAATCTCCAGCTTTATTTCTCTTCAGTTTTTCCTTTCCCATTTATGCATTCCTTTTTGACTTTTCCACCCAAACATTTCTCTAGATTCTCTAGATTGTATCCAGATCTATCTCAGGTTCATTATGTCTAGAACCAAATATGTAATCATCTTACCAAATCACCAAGCCAGCTTCTACATACTACTCACACAACCAGCTCACATAAAGCACATAAAGCAATTTCCCAAACCCTCTCAGCATCTACTGCCTGTGGGCTAAGCAGCTTGCTGTAACTCATTTCATGTTTCACATCACGATTTACTTCTGTTTTTAGGTGATTCCCATAACCACTTTGAAAAAAATATCAGGTTTTTGTTGTAATTTTTGCATTTAGTAAACCTCCCCAAGTGCAGGACTACTCTGTTTATTATTACAAACAGTCTGTTTGTAACAATAACAAACTAGTCTGTTTGTTATTACAAAATAAAATAAGCATCAGTGCCTAAAAAGATGTGAAAAGATGTGAAACAGAACTGGTTTTGCAACCAGTTCTGGGTTTTTACCAATTTTCTTCTTAATCACATTGTTTTTAGCCCAATGATCTGGCATGTGCCACATAGCTTTGTTGGTGGGGTGATGGTGCAGTAGGAGTCTTCTTTGCCAAATTCATTAATACGAATTAGAAGCTGTCCACCAGCTCAGAGAATTTCTGTTCATATAACAGTTATTTTTACCACAACTTGGTGTGCAAATAAGCCAAGAAACAGCAGCATCTTCTATATGGCAAATAGAAATGTGCGGTAGGAGAGAATGATCCTTCACATAGGAAGAAGATAAATCTCAGTATGTTTGGGAAGGAGAAGGAGAGGGGGGAAAAGGAAAGTGAAGAAATCTGCTTCTGGTTGTCAGAAGAAGCTGGGATTATAAGTAGAGGCTCTAGATGGTAATGTTAATGCCCTTCTTTTATGGCTACTAAGGAGACACAGGCTGCGGTGAGTAAAATAACATACCAGATGTCCTTTGTCCACCCTCTACTGAAATTGATATCCGAGGTCACTGATGCTGAAGGCCCTTGTCTTTATCCATCCTGCTTAATCTCTCTGTAGCATAGCATCAGGCACAATAAATTGCACTTCTCCCTTGGCTTTCAAGAATTGAGAAACACTCCCATCTGATTCTTCTACTCTAGTCAACCCTTTTCAGTCTTATTGCTAGTTCCTGTTTCTTAACCCTTTTATTAGTCCTGCTGTTTCCTGCAGTTAATTTTCCACTTGCTTTTCTACCTTTTCTTTACCTGCTGATCTAATTTATTTCCATAACATTAACTTTATGCATCAATGATTTCCAAATCTGCAGTCCAATCTAGATTTCTTTCTTATCTCTGGACCTATACTTCCGTCTACTAGATATCTTCTCCTGAATAATTTACAGATATTTGAAGTACAACATGTCATCTTTCTCTTTAAATCTGTTATTGCCCTTGCATTTTCTTTCTTGGTTAATTTTGTGCCACCCACCTATTCACCCAGGCTGGAAAGCTTTGAATAGGGATCCAAGATCCCTATGTCTTTTTTGTTCCCATTCCCCATTTCATCAGTCACCAAGATCTGTGGATCCTTATTACACATACCACATGGATCATTGTTTACCTGACCACCCCACACCCTACCTCCACTCCATGAGTGATTTGAGAGCAGCAATCATGTCTGATTGTGGATCCTCAGCTCATATCATTGGACCAGATACTTGGCACAGTGACTACTTTGTAAATGCTTTGGTTTTGTTGCTGATTCTCCTAGATACATACACATTTATAATAATCAGTCAACACCTTGGTCCAATAAGCAATTCTGAGAGAAGAATACTCTCTGTTTCTCCCAGGAGAAAAACATATAACATGGCTACATTTGTATAATGAATTATTGTTCACATACCTAGATTTTTAGTTTCTGTAGAGAAATCAAGACTAGCTTCCCATCAAAATGTACTACGTAAAAGGAAGGATACTATGGAAATGCCAAAAGGTAAAAATTATTATCACAGAGTTCCAATGAGGAGATTTAGTTTGGGTCCCCCTGCCAAAGCAGGGCCTGAGACAAGGATGTAGATGCAGGGCTCTTTATGTCTCCATGTGGTGATCCCAAGAAGCAGGAGTGCTGGAGAAAGGAGTGTTAGGTAGAGGGAGAAAACAAACAGGTAAGAGGGATTTGCTGGAGTGGTTTCCACCATGTTCAACTAGCTGGGACCCTCAAAGAACCATATGGAATGCTCCTCAAGATTGTTCAAGTGCGGTATATTGGGGCATTGTCTACTGACTCCTGTCTGCCCCTGGAGAAGGGTTATCTCCAAGAAAATAAGCTTTCTTGCATTTCTGGGCTACTCACATATATGGGCCAATGAATTCTTTTGGATTTGATGAAAATCCTGAGGCAGAAAAATGGAGTGGGTGTCTGAGGTGGATGATTTTTAGTGGCATACATAGAAGTGTCCACCATGGCTGCAGTTGGAATCAGAAATGGGACAAGATAAACATCTACAAGAATGAAAGGTGATCAAACAAAAGAAACAGGTTTCCTGGGTATCTGAGCAGATTGGGTGGATGCCAGCTGAGGACTTAAATGAATTTGTTAACTATTTCCACTAGAAACATCCTTGAGCATTCTCTTCTTTTTAAAAAACCTTGTCATGAGGGACAGAGTAGGAAGGAAACAAGTAGTAAGGATTATTTTGGAACCCGTGAATGACAGTTAATGTTGGTCTCTCCAAACCCAAATCCAGATCTCTACTGACTCTATTTGAGAGGATGAAAAAGTTAATAGTTTATTTCCAGCCTTCTTTGCTAGAAACCCCAGACATTACCAAGTGATAGCATTCTGGCAAGAAAAACATTAGAGAAAATCTGTTGACACTAACCTCTTCCTCCTTGCCCATCCTCTAGTGTCTTGAATGAATAAGGATGTGATGTCCTTAACTCCAGTGTCCACATTATAAACATGAAGTGACACACGAGGAAGAAAGCAGTCCTAACTGATACAGAGGCAATGCAAATCCCAATATGGCTGGCTCCCTTTACACCTTGGCCAGGCCAGGCCAGGCCAGGCATGAAGCCCCTGGTCCCTGCTTCACCTAAACATTTCCTTTATGAAAAGGTGGCCAGCTCAAGGAAAATGCTTAAGCCTAGCTCCAATCCAGTTGCTGTAGGATAGTCTTACTGGCAATACCTTGTTTTTAACCTAGCCTTGATTTTGAACCACTCGTCACTCTGTCTCTACCTATCCATGTTGTCCCCAACACTATCACACTGTTCCCAGAATCTATCATGTTTCAGGCTTTTAACCTTTAAGTAGAATCCCCACTCAGTAGCTCTTGGTCCCTCTTACCTAGCCAGCCTGTTTTAGCCTGGCCACACTGCCCTCTGTTGTTCCCACTTGTCTTACCCTGTCCTCAGATGGAACAGAGATAACACCATAGGGAAACAAAGGACAGCAGAGCATGAGAGTACCCAGTTTCCCTTTTCCTCCACCTCAAGTTCTGCCAGAATTAAGTCTTTCTTTTTTTTTTTTTTTTATTAAAGAGCTTATTTATTTATTTATTTGAGACCTAAAGAGAGGACAAGCAGGGAGAGTGGCAGAGGAAGAGGGAGAAGAAGGCTCCCTGATGTGAGGCTTGATCCCAGGATCCTGGGATCATGACCTGAGCTGAAGACAGAGGCTTAATCGACTAAGCCACCCAGGTGCCCCAGAATTAATTCTTTCATTGGTTTCCTGAAGTCAGAATTTGTGTTCATGAACTATTATACCCAAAGAGGATCAGGAAGGATCCTGGGTCAAAGGATTTTCTTAATTATAGTACTATGTAGAAGATGGAAAAATCTGTATAGAGTGAAATATAAAAATTTAGTATGCTCTTTCTTCTGAAGCCACCTTGACATTTTTATGTCCCGTTCACAAAATAAAATAAAGAATTAAATAATTCTTAATTCTAAGATTAAAGTTTAAAAAGGAAAAATCAACACAGAGTTACTGTTTTCCCTCCAGGAGCAAGTCCCCCCAGAACTGGCCAAGGGTCAATAATTTATGTGCCCACTGTCCCTTGAGACACTCTTGAATCAGTCCTCTCTTCTCTAGTATGGACTTATCTCCTTGGCCTGGAGCAAGTTCTTTGAGGGCAGGGACTAGAGTCTTCCATTTCTCTTGTAACCTACGGGGTGCCTAGCACGTTGTAGTCCATACTGTAGGCCCAAGAAAGCTTTAATGAGTATATGGTAGATCACTTTCTTTATTCCAGTCATAACACCTTCTAAAGTGATTTAGACAATTTGTTAAATAGCAGTCTTCTTAGATGGGAATGGAAAATTCCTGCTCTTTGGTGGTTCATGAACCAACATAAAATTTGATGGTAGGTGGTTTCTGTTTAGTTACTGTAGGTAGACAACTTTTCTTTCTGAAGACATTGCCTTTTACAGTAATTAGTACTCCTGGTGTTTTTGGTTGGGAGGCCAAATGAGTCATGGCGGTCTCAGGTCACAATTGAGGCAGGTTTTAAAACCACATGGGAAAAACATTCTACCTAAGGAAATCAAAGTATATTCTTCACCTATTCTTGTATCCCTTCAACACATTATTGAGCACATACTGGGTGCTAACTCACATATGCTAGAGTTGGTGTAGAGCGACAAATGAATGAGATAGAGAAGCTGCCTTTTTAACTTACAGTTTACTAGTGGATACAGACAAGTAAATAGGAAATGTCAACAGAGTACAATCACAATACAATCAATGGACATTTCTGTACTGTATAGTCAGAGAAAATCCTGAGACTACCCATATTTTAAAAGAACAAGTCATAACATACAAGTAGACCCAGAGCTTGAACAAGAGATTCTGTGTTTTTCCTGATACTTGAGCTCACAACGACAATAATATTGGCAATGATTCTTCATACTTGCAAAGCAAAGGGAGACTCCTAAACTGTTGTAACATGTTATCTCATTTAATCCATATAACATACTTTTTGAGAGATATTTTATTATAATACTTTACAGAAGAGGGTACTGTGGCTTAGGGAAGTTAAGGTACTCTGAGGGATTCGCCTCACGCCTCAGTGATGACAGCACATGATACTGTTAACTTGGGCAGACTCTGTACTAAATGTTATTTGATAATTGTTATCAATTTTCTAAATTAAACCCTTGTACTCCTAAATACCTTAAATAATATTTTTTCTTATGTAAGCAGGGGCATATTTACCAAAGATAAAAGCACCTTATGAGAAATGACTTGGGGACTGTGACTAAAAGACCTAGAACTACTTAGAAATTTCAAGTCTCACTTTCTTTTATCTTGGAATTCTTTTTAAGTTTCTCAATTTTAAAATGTTCCACTCTCTCCTACATGGGAAAAAACTAAAACCTGTCTTTCTATTTTAAGTTTGCGAAAACATGTTGAATGATCCTTTATAATACAGTCAATATTCTCAGGACCCATGATTAATAGACACATCAAGTAGCATTTTACAGCTCAATGGAGATTAAATAACTAGTTATATGAGACCCTATTGATCCTTGAAACACCTTCTATAATCATAGTAAAATCAATATGCATTCTTCAAATTTACTTTTCCCTCAAAGCATGAAGAAATGTGAAAATCAGTAAATTCTATTTGTATTACCACAGTATCAAATGTTCCATATTTACATATACTGGTTATAATTTGGATACTTTATTACTTGTTAAAACTAAAACTTTTTTTTTAAAGATTTTATTTATTTATTTGACAGACAGAGATCACAAGTAGGCTGAGAGGCAGGCAGAGAGAGAGAGAGGAGGAAGCAGGCTCTCTGCTGAGCAGAGAGCCTGATGCGGGGCTTGATTCCAGGACCCTGAGATCATGACCTGAGCCGAAGGCAGTGGCTTTAACCCACAGAGCCACCCAGGCGCCCCAAAACTAAAACCTTTTAATAATAAATTTAAGTTTGTTTTCCAAACCAATAGAGTATTATATTGAGAACTATATAAATATTTCGATTATTTTAAATGTTTTCAGTTATCACTGCAAAGTCAATGAACACTTTATAGGAAAAATTTATCTAAAAATATATGGCCATATTATGAAATCAATTGCTAATATGCCTGAGAAGTCACTCGATTTTTTAAAAGATTGATTGATTGATTTGAAAGAGAGAACATGAGCACACAGAGGGAGAGGGAGAAGCAGACTCACTGCTGGGCAAGGAGACTGACATGGGGTTCGATCCCAGGACCCTGGGATCATGATCTGAGCCAAAGGCAAACGCTTAACCAACTGAGCCACCCAGAAGTCACTTGATTTGAAATAATAGGAGGGATTTTATTGTCTGTTGATTTGTCACAACGTTTTCTGGGTTTTCATTAGTCGGTTTCATTGCTTTCTTAGACCTAGAATGAGCATATGTCTTCCTTCTGAGGGATAAGAATGATATTAGGACATTTGCCTGGTTTTCTGAAGGGAAAGGATGTTCTCATTTCTTCCTGTGATTTTTCTTATTTGTCAGGCCATAAAAGTCACATTATGTTGGCAGAGGAATATTTAATGTGAAGGAAAGGCAGGGTAAACCTTGGGACTCCTCACTTAAACGCATCCCATTTACAACACTAGGAGGGTTCCTATCAATGTATTTAAATGGTCATTTGTTTCTCTCCTTTCCAATTAACAATCTGTCACTTTTCCCCTTAGGCTGAGTGGCATTAGAATGGCATAAACATTTGGGGGGATTTGGATAAAGCATGCTGCCAACAGAGACAAAACATCTTACTTTTAATGTGTATAGCATACCTATATACATTATGTAAACATACATACCATATAACTTCGGTATTAAAACTTCATGTGGAAAGCAATTAGGAGAAAATATCTGTGGATGTTCCAAGAAGAAAGGCAATAAATATTTAAAAAAAAAAGTTGAGAAACATTGGTCTAAGGGGAATTACACCGGAAATACTTTTAGTTTGGGTTAGTGACCGATACTTTTCCTATGAAATCAAAATCATATTGGATGTATTTGGATTAGGTTACAAAAATGGATATATTTAAGAAACATCGTTTGCTGTGCATAATTGAGGGGAAAAAATGTGCTTCTTACTAGATGGAAGCCATAAAAGATGTTTTAGTTGCAATACTTCCCTAAGTAAGACAAGTAGTCATTAAATGTGGGCTCCTGCTTCTAACTAATGAGACTTGGTGGTAAAATGATTAAAAGAAGAAAAAAAAAACCCTAACAGTAAATCACCCTCAGTGATTTACTGAGTAATCACTATGTCAGACACTATTTTAAGCATTTTAGATACAGTAACTCATTAAATATACATGCAAAGACACACACACACACACACACACACACACACACACACAGGAACTGAAGGAAGATACTATCATTTCCCAATCTTATAGTTGCATAATCACTGAGATGGTTATAACCAAGTTACCAAGGATCACAAAGCTGGTAAGTAGTGGAGTTGGGATTGAAACCCTATAGGCTGACTTCAAAACCTCCTCCAAATAGACAATACAGGAATTCTGTAAACTGAATGATTAAACAGTGACCCTTCAATAACTGATGGACTGTATCTCACAACAAACAAAAGGGAATGGTAGTGTCAAGAGCACTTTAGTGACTACATCTCAAATAAAGATTAACCTCTGCTTGCTCTGAGACCAGTAGGATCAGTAGGCTGCAGGCCACAGACATAAGAGTGAGGCCCTCAAGATGACCAAGCTCTAGGTCAATGGCTCTCAACAGTGTTTGTGCATTAGAATCATCTGGAGAACTGTCCAAAAAACACTAGCGCTTGGACACTACTCCCTGGATATTAACTCAGTTAGTGTCAGGAGACAGGCCCAGCTACTAAATTTTCTTGAGACCACCTGAGGTGATTCTGAAGTGCAGACAGGTTTGAGACACTGCTCTAGCCACAAACTCCTGCCATTGTTATTTTATACATTTTTGTCCTGAAGCTGACCTAAAGTCCAGCTCTAAACCTTCAGTGCCCACCTGGCCCCAACTTCAGTATATCCAAGGTCAGAGCACTAGAGAAGCCCAACCACTTTGTGGAGGAGTCTTCAGAGCAGTACCAATCCCATCCCCTTGGTGGGTAGACTTCACAGTGAGCTGACTCTTGCTCTGAGACCAAAAGAGAAAAGAAATATTGGGTCACAAAGTGTTTCTTTGCTTCCATCCCCTCAAAGTGATTTCACTCTATGAAGCTGACACAATCAGTACTTCACTCCTTTTCCTTTTAAAGGTGATACTGGGAAGAAAGTGGAATGAGCTGCTGATAGCGTTGGGACTTCCCTGGGATCTAGCTTAGGTTCACAGACAAGGTGAGGAAAGCAAGATCCAGGCTCATAGCTGTCTGTTACTTTCCAGGGAAAAGCAATTGTTTTAGTTGTGATCTTTGTTCTTTTTATTGGCTGTTCTAAGTGAATTTGTTTTAAAGACTGTTTTCCTTTAAATGTTGCCCACATAATCAATCAATCCAAGCACCAGGGGTATGGCAGAGAAGACCACATTGAGGCCTGGCATGGCAGATTAGTTAAAGCAGGAGATGGGCAATGAGTGCACACCATTGTTTAAATCAGCTAGAGAGAGCTGGGGCCAAGGACAACACTCCAGAAGTTCTGTCCTAGGGCACCCCAGAGCCTCTGATTCCTAAATGGCCCATGGCTGTAGAAGTAATTCATCCACAAGTTTACCTGGTACTTAAGCTCTGCCTTAAAAGCTTGGTGAATTCTCTTGTTAAAAGATACATTCTGGTAAGTCTAACTTTACAACCAAAATTCTACCTTAGAATTCATCCATCGATGCGGAGCTATAGCTATCCCAAAGGGGATAACCAGCAGAAGATGTTGACTGGGAGATGGGAACAGAAGTATATGTCCTTTCCGAGAAGAAGAAGAAGAAGAAAAAGAAAAAGAAGGAAGGAAGGAAGGAAGGAAGGAAGGAAGGAAGGAAGGAAGGAAGGAAGGGAAGGAAGGAAAAGAAAAGAGAGAAAAAAACTAGAAAATGTTAACCAAAGAGAAAGCCAGGGTTTTCTTTTTTTTTTTAATCATTTTTTTTTTAATTTTCAGCATAACAGTATTCATTGTTTTTGTACCACACCCAGTGCTCCATGCAGTCCGTGCCCTCTCTAATACCCACCACCTGGTTCCCCCAACCTCCCATCCCCCCACCTCTTCAAACCCTTCAGATTGTTTTTCAGAGTCCATAGTCTTTCATTGTTCACCTCCCCTTCCAATTTCCCCCAACTACCTTCTCCTAACTCCCCATGTCCTCTATGCTATTTGTTATGCTCCACAAATAAGTGAAACCATATGATAATTGACTGTCTCTGCTTGACTTATTTCACTCAGCATAATCTCTTCCAGTCCCGTCCATGTTGCTACAAAAGTTGGGTATTCATCCTTTCTGATGGAGGCATAATACTCCATAGTGTATATGGACCACATCTTCCTTATCCATTCGTCCGTTGAAGGGCATCTTTGTTCTTTCCACAGTTTGGCAACCGTGGCCATTGCTGCTATAAACATTGGGGTACAGACGGCCCTTCTTTTCACTACATCTGTATCTTTGGGGTAAATACTCAGTAGTGCAATTGCAGGGTCATAGGGAAGTTCTATTTTTAATTTCTTGAGGAATCTCCACACTGTTCTCCAAAGAAAGCCAGGGTTTTCTTAACGACTTCACTTGTTCTTCAGAGGTAGCAATGGAGAAAAATGATTTCTTCTTCATTTTAGGACACAAAGAAATGATCAACAAAAAGTTTAAAAAAATTCCTATTTCAGGGAAGTTAAAGCCTAGAGCAAAATAAAAACGATAGGTGTATTTACTCCTGGAATATGCTTTTCAATTCTGGAATGGTTTTCATTCTAAGTATAAAGATCCAAGGCGAACAGAAAAGAAACCTACACAAGTTCAGAGAAACAGGATAAGATGAAATAGTAATTGATGACAGCTAAGAATTTGTAACGTGCCTAACTGTTCCTATTCTTATTTATTTAATCATCTTTTCTGTATTTTTTAGCAATATGACTTATATAGATAATGTCTTTGTTTTGCCTTTTTAACATTTTTAAGAATTTAAGTAGGAAAGAATTAAGTGTTTGTTTTTTATAATTTCCATGAAGAATGAGAAGTCTAGTTGAATTAAAAGTCAGCCACTGCATTGTTAATATTCTGCCATTTGGAGCCTTATCACCACATTCACCCACCTCCTCTCCTACCAAGGAAGTTTAGATTTAAAGGGATTCACTTGCAGGGCAGAGTGAAGCAGATCACTAGGTAGAGATTAGATGAATGTGTCAGGGAGAGGTACCAGTCGGTACTGGGTCCTTTAGTATCCTCTGGTCTTTGCGGCTCCACATGTCTTTCCCCCTCCAACCAAATCCTCTGGCATTCATCTTTTTAGTAATGTTTCTACTGCCATTCTTGATTCTTTCCTTTCTCTCTTCCACCTGTGCCTTCTTTGTCAAACCTTTTTAGGTTAAAGTCCCCATCCATTCTTTCTGTGCTTGCTTTCAACCTTAGAATAAAGTTACAGACCTGGGCTGAATGGAACCACAATGACACTACCCAATTGGGCCCTCACTGATAACTGACAAGGCTCCCTCTTTTATAGATGCATTGATATACCTCTCTAGACACTTACTCTAAATATTTCTATCAAGCCTTGCTGCCGTAATCACTCTCAAAAAACAGATTTCTATTCTACTTAATGTAGACCAAGGTTATTCAATATAAATCTCCTATGCATTCTTCCTTTTCATCTCACATTTTCTAAGTATTTCTTTCTCTCCTTCCCTTCCACTCTCCCTCCTTCCCTCTCTGCCAACCCCCAACACCCTTCTTTTATGTTTCTTTCCCAACTACTCTGCCAAGTTGATCCCAGGAGCATCATTCTCTCAAAAAAATATCTTTCTCTTGACCCTTTAATCATCCTATCTCCACTGACATTTTTTTATTCTAAATAATATTCTCTAGCACCTTCCAGTTTTGTTGTTGTTGTTGTTGTTGTTTTAAGGACCTCTCTCCTAAACCTCTCTCAAGATACCACCATTTTCTAACTTTGGTTAAAATTATTTCTGTATACGTTTAGGGATAAAATTTAAACATCTTTTATTTTCTTCAAAGTCTAAGATTGAATCCTATACATACTGTGTGCTTAATGTGTATTGAATGAATGAATATCTTCAGTCTAGTTAAGTCATTTTGGGGCTTATTCTTGTTATCTGAAATAAAATCCATGAGAGTGCTCTGAATTCATTTACGGTTTGGAATGCCTGAAGATTGCCCTGGACTTCTCAGATAACTACCTTCTCAGTGTAATGTAATGCCATAGCCCCTTAGTCAATATTTCTTCATTTTATTTAGTGATATTGGAAACTCCAAATTAGATATTAATTCCCTTACTTACATCTGCAGTCCCTCTTTAAAGTTGTAACTCTTAAAAACTAAGTAAGCAAACAAGCAAGGAAATAAATAAATAAACAGATAAATAACAGTTGTAACTTTTTAGGAGAGGTAGTACATTTAGATTGGAGTAAATTATTTTTTCTGATATTTTCCTTTGGACTGAATATTAATAGGGGGAACAGAAATATCATATTTTGGGGCGCCTGGGTAGCTCAGTCAGTTAAGCATCTGCCTTTGATTCAGGTCACGCTCCCAGGGTCCTGGGATCTAACCTCACATCAGGCTCCCTGCTTAGTAGGCAGTCTGCTGCTGCTTCTCCCTCTGCCCCTCCCCCTTCATATTTTCTCTCTCTCTCTCAAATAAATAAAATCTTAAAAAAATTAATATCATATTTTGTACATGGAAAACAGGGGAAGAAACAGATGGTTTGAGGTTTCTTGCCAGGCATTCTTTGATTCTCACCTTTCTCTCCTTCATCTATGCCTTCTTTGCCAAACCCCATTAATTAAAATCCCCATCCAAGCCCAAATCACAGCAGGGACCCTGTTGAGTCTACAGTGGCTCTCCAACAGCCTCCTTTGTTGTCCTCCCCAAGGGCAGGTGCTCTCCGAGGATTTGTCTCCAGAAAACCATTATTAAAATGCAGTTAGAAGCAGACTGGAATCCTGTTTCAATTTTGTTTCTGCTATAAATAAGTGGAGGGCAAGTCTGGTCCTCACCTATGAATGAATTGGAATCTGTTTCTCTGATCCTGCAAGTACAGATTGTGATTTCCAAAACAGGCCTATGGCAGTATATAATTTGTGATCTTTTCCTTCATTCTAAATTTCCATAATTTCAAATGTCCTATACTTCATATACTTACATTTTACCAGAAAAAAAGGTAAACTAAAGCAAGATCAGAGTATATTAATTACAAGCTTTAGGGGGAGAAAACAAGGAAATATCTTTGGGTCTAGAATGTTCTTCCTTAGATTAATTTTGGTGATAAAATATTCTTTATAGTAAACAATGTCATAGTTAGACCTAGTCTCCACCAGTTCTTGACCATCAGATTAAGAAAGATATTTTATTATATAGAAAAGAGAAGGCCAAGAAAAAGATCTATTGACATAAAATAAAGATGCCTCTCACTGTGATTATACTAAGTATTAAATCCTGGCTACCTTCACTATATACCCAGACACACACACACACACACGCAGGGTCATATAGAGGTTACTTCTGCTTTTCCTAATAGACATGTATCAGTTTTCATCAGAAATCTCCAAACTACTATGTCCCTACACTTGATTGCAGATTTCAGTTTCCCCTCAACATCTCCCACAGTTAATTGAGAGGTATACTTCACATGTGTCTGTCTAAGATCTGCCACACTTTCCCACATTGTCCACAGTTCAGAGGGCCATTGCAAGGAGCATCACTGTATTCCCTCATGAGAAACACCAAGGCCCCTGGTAAGGGTGCTCTTCTAGTGCTCCCAAAGCTGCCAATTCTGAAGGCAGCACAGTGATAGGGACTCCACAAAGGAAGAGTCTTCTCTAAAACTCGGTGTGCTTTGTCACTCAGTCTATTCAGTCTATCATTGGCTTTCTCTTCTTAATCCAAAGGGTGGCAGAGGATAAGTACCACATCCATCTCAATACCTAGCCCGGTTCTAGGAGCTAGACAGAGGACAGAAGCTATATCATCATTCCATTTTCCTCAATTTCTTTATTCTTCTGTGGGTCAAACCCCCTCCACCTCCCAAATTCTCCTGCTTTTCTGTGGATGCAAAAACTACTGTTGGGGGTGGAGGCAGGTGGGATAAAAGTGGAGGATGTTCTCTGTGTAAGGAGTGTTCAAGAACTGGGTCAATCAGTCAAATGCCCTATTGTAATAAATACACTAATTATATTCATACACCATATTGTAATTCATACACCAAAAGACACCAGTTTGTCCTTTAATTAGTAAAATCATGTCATAGACCATCTTAGGATACAAGTTTTGAAATCAAGAATTACATACCATTTTCTAGTAGTGAAGACTCGACTACCACTGAAACCCTCATGCATGCTGGGTAAATCTAACAGATTGTTTCCAACGGATTCTTCTTTCATTTGTACAAAGAAGATTGGGTTTCCAAAAGTTGATGCAACATGTTTGCTGCCAACGTAGCTCTCTACCACTCACTTTGCCAGACCTTCTATTTAGACCCAGTTAGTGGCACCTCAAGTTAGTGCCAGATGACCTTCAAGTGCACCCCAAACTGAACTCAAACAAAAAGACAAACTTTAGAAAACAGCACCAGCAAACTTGGAACAACTTCTGAGTAGCACAACAGATCTGACTGGGTTTCCATAGTCACAATCCCCCCAACACATTTAGAAATTTTGAACTTACAAAACAAACAAACAGAAATCCTTAACTCTACCTGACTTTAGCCCATCTGGCTTTTAAGTAGGATGAACATTTTTTTTTCCCCTACCATCCCCATCCACACCCCATCTGAGAAGTTCTTAAAGGATAAGGGGGAAGAGAAAAAGGGAATGGGATAAGAAGCAGATGGGAGAATGCAGTGAAACAAAGGAATGCAGTGTAAGTGTGAAAAAGAAAGAGAAAGTGAAGAAAGCCTATAAGACAAACTATCTTAATTTCATTGTAGACAGGAAATACTGCTAGAATTGCTGATTCAAGTACTTTGGGACTACTTTATAACCCACTGCCTTGTCACGAAGGCAGAACTCCAAGAAAGACAGTTTTCCCCTCTTCACTTCTTGTCGCAGATATAACACTCAGGGAAAGCACACAGTTTTGTTAGTTTTCCCCCAAATCACTCTACAACTAGACTTAAGTTCTTCCATTAAGTGGGCCTTTTAAAATACAGCCCTGAATCTAGGAGTTTAAGCGGAAAATATTCATTAGCAATCAAGAATCCTTTCCAGTTAGTGGTTAGCTCCTGGGGAGGAATTTCTCTTCACCTTTGAAGGCAATCAAATGCACTGATGCAAAAGAGGATTATGAGACCATTTGTACCTGGGTGTGGTCCAAGAAGAGGTTTCCTGGGCATTACTTTATGAAAGAAAGTTGTTAATCTATAGTAAACACCCACAGATCTCTGAGACCAGGAATGAATCAGAAAGTTAAAAATAGTCTAAAACCTGATCATTTCCTTTTCTGTGTCATCTACACAGGGGTGAATAGGTTAATATATTTCAGACAGTTAAAAACAGGACAGGATATGGAGTCCTTGAGACCTTCCTCCTATAGAGAAGCCACCATTAGCCTCCAAACCTCAACTTTATCAGCCCTGAAATAGGTCATCATGACATGGATTAACGAGTGACAGGACAGGGTTATCTAGCTATCAGATGGTGTACAGTTGTAAGGCCAGAAATACTTGAGAGCTATAAGAATCAGTCATTAAGAATCTCTTTTCTTTCTACCTTGTAATTGATTGGCTTTTCTAATGATTAGGGTCCTTGAGATAGCCCTACATGGTACTTGCCCTTTCCAAAGTATGTTAATGCCCCAGTAGCTAGAATCCTAGAATTATGTAAATTAATGAGAATTTTTAAAAAATTACACTCCTGGTTGAAAGCATGGTATGATTTTACTGTTTTGCTAAGACTTGAGTTCTTCAAGAAACCTACTTACTCCCAAGGTTAGTGCGTGGTGTGACCAGCACCACTCCAGGTTCAAAGGAACTGACTCCATACAGATCAACGCTATAGACAAATGTTTATAAGGGGTGGTGGCATCATCAACTGCCTATATCTTCTGTCTGTAATCAATTCAAGAGTAAAAGCCAACCCTCTCATTTCCTTCCCAGAGTGAGGAGACCACTGAGAATGTTACCTGCTTTGTGGAACAGCCATGATAAACACTAGTTTCTTTCTGAAAGCCAGATACATACAGTGCTGGGAATATAAATTTGTCCTTAGTCCATAGAAGAATGATTTATCCTGGAGGTCATGATTTGTTGCATAAGTTTGTGACACACTGTAAACTTTACGTGGGATTTCTTCCTTCAATTGAATCAAACACATTTGTGAACTCTAATTTAGCAAAATTCTCCTCGGCCATATGGGCCTCAGACAACAATCATGCTCCACAAGTCATAAAATATATCACTCGTCCTCCTGCAAAGGGTTTATACTTTTTCTTTATTGATTCAGTCTCAAGACTGCAGTTGTTCAGTTATGAGGTAAAACAAGGTGTTTCGATGTCTGTTACTACCTTTAGCTTAATTCTCCCTTGCTCCCTGGACTGCAGCTTGCTTGAGTATTCCCTGGATATTTTTCCTTTTTTGTCAGGGATTTTTATGGCACATATCCATCATGTCAAAATCCAGTCTACTTTGTTCACTTTATTTGTCAGAATATTATGGCAGGAAAGCTTAAGGATTAATCAGGCAATTTTTCATTTTTCTGTGAAAATGTTGTAACAAATCTCCCTTAATCTATCAGACAATACTCATTATGTGATACTTCCCTCTACCATAAAGACAGGAAGCCACAAATTAATTTTCAC
Source organism: Lontra canadensis (assembly GCF_010015895.1). Taxonomy (NCBI): domain Eukaryota; kingdom Metazoa; phylum Chordata; class Mammalia; order Carnivora; family Mustelidae; genus Lontra; species Lontra canadensis. The sequence goes on from NW_022630995.1 coordinate 86,155,685, forward strand.
AAACTCTGAGCTCTGAGTCACTTAGAAGGGGTGATTAGAATCACAGAATCTAAATCATGAAGGGAATAGAGAGGTCATCTCACTGACTTATCATGGGAATCACCTAGGTTGCTTTTTGTTGTTGTTGTTGTCTGTTTTGTTTTGTTTTGTTTTTAATGCAAGATTCCTTCTCTCTTCTCCCTACCCCCAGCGACGCTGATTTTCTAGGTCTGATTTGGAGTTCAAGAATGTATTTTTAGAAGTTTCCCTAGGTGATGCAGAGGATTAGCTGTCAGTGATCCTCTAATGTAGTTCCCTCTTCTTTCAAATAGAAGAATATCTACTTTAACATTACTGAATTGTGAACATCCAGCTTTTGTAGGAATGGTGTAAGAAATGGGACCTTCCCGGTAGAGCTATGCTTCACAGATTCATCATCACATTCATTCATCACAGTGCATTCATCATTCACTCTTTCTGCAAGCATGTGTTAATGCTTAATGGAGTCCTAGTACTATTAATAGGAACTACTTGTGAAGACTCCACAATGGGCAGGCACTGTACAAATCATTTTATAAATAATATATATAATCTCCACAATAGTCCTGCAAGGTGGATTTGTGTAATTGTCCTCAAGTTAAGAAGAAATTTCGGAGAGCTAGAATTTAAGCTGACATCTACTAGGAGCTCCATAGCTCATATATTTTCAAGTGTTTCATATGTACATCCAGTTCCAAAGCAATTACACAGATAAGTATATACACTTTGCCTTTTTTAAATTAAGAGAATTTGGGGGACTCCTGGGTGGCTCAGTGGGTTAAGCCTCTGCCTTTGGCTCAGGTCATGATCTCAGGGTCCTTGGATCGAGCCCCACATCAGGCTCTCTGCTCAGCAGTGAGCCTGCTTCCCTCTCTCTCTCTCTGCCTGTCTCTCTACCTACTTGTGGTCTCTCTCTCAAATAAATAAATAGAATCTTAAAAAAATAATGAGAATTTTTTTTCTTAGCCCAGGAATATGCTTAGTCTTTTTTTAAAAAAGATTTTATGTATTTATTAGAGAGAGAAAGAATGAGAGAGAGAGCATGAAAGGAGAGAGGTCAGTGGGAGAAGCAGACTCCCTGCCGAGCAGGGAGCCCAATGTGGGACTCGATCCCAAGACTCCAGGATCATGACCTGAGCTGAAGGGAGTCATTTAACCAAGCAAGCGCCCGCTTAGTCTTTTTCTGATCTTTTTAATTATGCAAACTTAATGACAGCCAGTAATTATTGACCACTTGTCTCAGGTACTTCATACGTTAAATTAAGTATAATACTGGCAATCCCTTTGGGGATATACTATTTATGTCTATAAGAGGCTTTGTGATTTTAAATCCCCACTTCTTTCCAGACCTTGTAAAAATAGGATATATTCTTACCTGTTGGCAATGATGTAAACACTGTACTACTGAAGAATAGATAAATAGATTCCCAAAATTCATACCAGCCCTCCAATTCTATATTGGGATTATAATTAGCCCTGAGAGATCCTCTACTGAAAAACTTTCTATTTCCTGTCGAATTAAAAGCTGTTTCCAGTGCATTCATGGATTGAATAGGCTCTATCTGATCACAATGTTTCACTTTTCCCAAGAGTTCAATAAGTTGTATTTTTAGCATTTTTTCTGAAGCCAGAAAAAAGCCACCCAAAAATCCCAACAAACCCCAAGAGCTATTTTCAAAAGGGAGTTTTTTGGCCACAAGCAGTGGGCTACTTTTCAAGTGATTGCAGTAAAACTTGGCTCAAGTTAAATTTAAGGTAGTCTCTTATTTTTTTCTCCCATTCAGACTAAAAATATTTTCAAATGTCTAGATAAACTATAAATACTTCTTAACTATGAGAATAACTGTTTTAAATTTGAATCTTTGAATGTAATTCTAATTTTTTAAAGGTAAAGTCATGTGTATAAAGTCAGAGTAAAATCTAAGATAATGAAAATTCACTATATATTCCAAACTTTTCAATTGTTCTTTAATATAAAAATGACTAATTCAGTAAACATTTTCTTATGGCCTGTAATGTGCCCAAAATCATGCTAGCCACTAGATAAATGAAGATGAATGAGATAAGGGCTCTACTCTTGAGAATTTTCAGGTACACTCCTTTTAAATTATTGGATTAAACTGCAATATAGTCTGCCACGTTACCATTTTTTACCCACCAAAATAGCAATTTCATATGGTTCAACCTAGTAGTTAATCTATTGTATTGTATTGATTTCTCTTAGGGAGAATGAGTAGGCATTCCCATGAGGAGATGTGGAGTGGAAGATGATAGCATGACTTCCTCATGCCCATACTACTGAGATTGTACTGAATCCTACAGCTCAGGAGAACCACTGGAGATTGCTATAGTGTTCTGGCAGAGGGATGGGGGTGGAAAACACTATCCATCTGTGTTGCTAAAAATGTAATATAATGTTGGGTATATAAGGAATGAATGTAAAGAAGAAGTTGGATATCATGAGGTTCATTTTAAGTTTGTTTCATTAGTTCAGGTGAGAAGTGATGAGGACCTGAATTTAATCTATTCTACAAATATTAGAGACAACATTTATAAAAATAACAAGATGGCTAATTTTATGTTTCAACTTTATATGGTCACAAGATGCCCAGATTCTTGGCCAAACATTATTCTAGGTGTGGCTGGTAGGGTGTTTCCCTATGAGATTAACATTTGAATCAGTAGACTCAGAGAAGCAGATTGCCCTCCCTAGTGTGGGCAGGCCTCATCCAATCCATTGAAGACTTAAATAAAATAAAATGGCTGAGTAAGAGTGAGCTTTTAACTGACTGAGCTGGAATGTCGACCCATCTTGTCTGGCTTTCAGACTGAAACTTAAACTTTGGCTCTCCTGTGCCTCCAGCTTGCCAATTGTAGATCTTGGTACTTCTCAGTTTCCATAATTATGTGAGCCAGTTCCTTATAATCAATCAGTCTGTGTACTTATCCATCTGTCTCTTACTGGTCCTGTTTTTCTGGAGAACATCTGACTAATAGTTTTTGGTACTGAGAGTGGTTCTAGAGAAACAGAATGTAAAGAAAGTGTTTTCTGAATTATTTCTGGGGTTTCTAGAATTGGTTCTCTATTCTGATTAAAGATGTTAATGGTTCTATTTTTAGTAATAAAGAAAGCACTGATATTCCATGGTGTGATCTGGAATAGAGATGTATGTGAAGACTTCTGGTGAAGCTGGGGACATTAATTATCTAAATTCTGATGAGTTTTGTCAGTGGTAGAGGCCTCCTGACTCCCAGCAGAAGTAGCCTCTCTACCCTTGTCTGAGGGGATTAACCCTGTATTGCCTAAGGAAACTAATGGTCTCTCTTGAGACAGCCACTGAACAAGACAATGTTGATTCTCCCCTGGACCGCTTCTACCACCCATTCTTGCTTCTAGACCTATGACTAAACTCATATCCCAAAAAGTCCCTAAAGAAAGGTAAGGTACAAATTGTGATCCATGAGGAGATATACTACACTTTAAAAGAACTACTTTAGTTTTCAAATGTATACAGACAGATATCCAGAAAACATGTGTAGGAATGAATATTAAGAGCATGTGATAATGGAGGAAGGAACATCAAGTTTAATTGGGCCAAATGTGTTATCAGCTTATTAACCAGAGATTCTGCATTTAATGTTGCAATTCAGGGAGTTAGAAGGGGTTCTAACAGTTTGGTTGGTTGGCTGAAACATGGATCAAAAAGTGGCCCCCTGCAAGCAAGTTGGAAATATCAGAACTGCCTTAGTTTAATGTAAAGACAGGGAATCAAAAGCTTAGGGAGATCGAAATGTTAAAGTGGATTTATCTTTTGAATGACACACTGGGAGGGTCCAGAAGACATACGTTTCATGATGACTGTGGGAAATAAATGACTATGAGGGGAGTTCCAGCATCCTTAAGAGCCCTGTGATCACGCTTCTCTGTAGGTCAGACCTTACAGTGGGAACTATAGTCACTGAATTGAGAAACCTAAGTGCAATGAGAAAAACTAGATCGTGGGGTAGCAGGGGCCAAGTAAACATACTCAATCACCAAAGGCGAGGTGAGTGTGGTTGCCATAATAGACAGTAGAGTCAAAACAGCAATCAAAATAGTCTGACTGGCACAGACCTTTAAAGTTGGCTACTTGAACTTGGTGTTCTAGAAGTAAAATAGATAGGAAGCCTACTAAATTCTTCCTTGATCTGTATAAGCAGAAAAATTCCAGGTTAAATGAACAAAAGCCTAACCTGAATTATAAAAACAGAGAGTCCTAGCCCCTCAATCAATTCCTATACTTCAGCCAACATACTTACCTAAAACTACTTGAATGAAGAGAGGCTGGGTACCCTAAGGAAGGACCCTGGTACACTACCAAATATTTATACTGACAATCTTTCTCCCAGCCTTCCCCAAAGGGATCCATGGCCTTTTACCAGAATTAACTGTGCACTGTTGAAAAGGAAAATCATCAGACATTTCAGGGACTACTGCATATTGGCTCTGAGCTGATATTAATTTTAAGACCCAAAATATCATTTTTGTTCATAAAGTAGGACCTTATATAGGTCAGGCGAGTTTTAGCTCAGGTATGTCTCACAGTGAGCCCATTGGGTCCCCAGATGCATCCCAGATCCAGAATTCATAATTGGAATTGATATTCTTAGTAGTTGGCAGACTCTCCACGTTGGTTTTTGACCTATGGAGTGAGGGCTAGTATTGTGGAAAAGGAGCAGTGGAAGCCACAAGAACTGTCTTATCTAGGAAAATATAAACCAAAAGCAATACTGCATTGAATACTAAATTGCAGAGAATAGTGCTATCAAGGACTTGAGACATGCAGGAGTGGTGATTTCCACCACATTACCATTCAATTAGCTTATCTAGCTCTTTAGAAGATAGATGGATCTTAGAAAATGACATTGGATTATCGTAAGTTTAACCAGGTGGTGAACTCCAACTGAAGGTTCTGTACCAGATGTAGTTTCATTTTTGTTTGAGCAAATTAACACATCCTCTAGTACCTGGTATGCAGTTAATGATCTAGCAAATGCCTCTTTCTCCACCCCTGTCAATAAGGGCCACCTTGCCTTCAGCTTGCAAGGTCAGCAATATACCTTCACTGTCCTACATCAGGGTTATATCAACTCTCCAACTCTATGTCACAATTCAGTTTGCAGGGATCTTGATCACCTTTCACTTACACAAGATATCATACTGGTCCATTACACTGATGGCATTTGCTGACTGGACCTAGCGAGTAAGAAGTAGCCACTACTCCAGGCTTACTGGTAAGATACCTGCATGCTAAAATATGAGAAATAAATCTGACAAAATTTCAGAGGTCTCTGTGAAATTTCTAAGGGTCTAGTGGTGTGGGGAACTTTGAGATATCACTTTTAAAGTGAAGGATAAGTTAATGGATCTGGCTCTTCCTACAACCAAAAAATAGGTGCAATGCTTCTGGATCTCTTTGGATTTGGGAGGCAACAGATCATTCATTTGGATTTGTTACTCTGGCCCATTTATCAGATTACGCAAAAATTCACTAGTCTTGGGTGAGGCTCAATGCAAGAGAAGACTCTGCAATAGGGCCAGACTGCTGTGAAAGCCTGCTCTGCCACTTGAATCATATGTTCAGTAGATCCAGTGGTGCTTGAAGTGTCAGTGGCAGATAGGGATGCTGTTTTGATCCTTTGGAACGTCCCTATACATGCAGGCCCTCAGCATACTAGAGCAAAATCCTGCCATGCTCTGCAGATAACTACTTCCCTTCTGAGAAACAGCTCTTAGCCTTCATAGAAACTAAATGCTTAACCATGGATCACTGATCCATGTAACCTGACCTGCCTCTCATGAACTGGTTTTGTCTGACCTGCCAAACCACAGACCTGGACATGCACAGCAGCATTCCTTCATCAGATGGCAGTGGTATATATGTGATCAAGTCTGATTCAGCCCTGAAGGCACAAGTAAATTACATGAAGAGGTGGTCAATTGACATAGTTTCCACTTCTGTTATACTGTTGTCTCTCCCAGCTTGTACCTATGGCCTCATAAGGGATTCCCTATAATCACTTTATTAAGAACTTTATATTCATGAACTCACCGTGACTTTGAGGTGGAAATCATCATTTCTATTCATTTCCATTTTGAGGAAGCTGAAGTACAGAATGGGTAATAACTTGCCCAGGACCATTCAGCTGCAGTTATGCTATGACACCAATCTGATACCAACATTTCCCTTTGACAAACATGTCATACTGTATTTTCTAAAATTCCACAAGGCAGAAGTTGGAGAACTCTCTTTTAGCCTAGCTGTTATTTTTAGCAAATTTCTATTTTCCTTATTGGAAAATAAGATTGTATGGGGAAAAGTGAGGGAAGGAATCAAGCTATGTATCCAAAAGATACTTTAGTTAAATTTAGTCAATTTAAATTATTCTAAAAAATTAACAATAACAGAGAAAGTGACCTAGGTTCTTTCCCATAGTAGACACAGGACTTTTAGGAGGGGTACTATTTATTTTTCATCCCAAACCCCAAAGGACTCAAGTAGTCATATCTACTAAAGAAATGGAATTTATAATTATAAACCTTCCAATAAAAATGTTTTAGGTCCAACTCCTTCACTGGAGAATTCCACTTAACATTTAATAGAATCTGTTTCAGAAAATTAAGATACGCAAACACTTCCAAACTCATTTTATAAGGCCAGTATTACTGTAATACTAAAATCAGTCAGATACCACAAGAAAAATTGTAGATCAATATCCCTCACAAACATAAATGTAAAAACCTTGAAAAATATTAATAAATAAAATTCAGTACTATATAAAAATGATAACATATCATGACTAAGTGAGGTTTATCCTATGAATTGAAAGGTGGGTAAAATACCTCAAAATTAATATAAGTTAATAAATGACTAAAGTAATAAATCATATGATCATCTCAATAGATACAGCAAAACATTTGACAAAATTCAATACCCATTCATGATAAAAACTTCCAGATAACTGAGGAATAGATGAGAACATGTTGACAAAAATATGTGTGAAAAACCTACATCTAATATCATACTTGATGATGAAATACTGAAAACCTTCTCCCTAAAATCTGAAACAAGGCAAGGATGTCCACTTTTACCACTTCTATTTCATAATCCTTTGTGTTTTTAGGTTTGTTTTTGTTTTTTATTAGTTTCAGAGGTTAGAATCTAGTGATTCATCAGTTGCATATAAGACCCAGTGCTCATTACATCAAGTGTCCACCTTAATGCCCATCATGGAGTCACTCTTTTCCCACCTCCATAGCCCCTTCAACAACCCTCAGTTTATTTTCTAGAGTTCAGAATCTCTTATGGTTTGCCCCTCCCTTGATTTTCAACTTATTTTTCCTCCCATTCCCTTATGGTCATCTGTTTTAAGTTTCAAATATGAGTGAAATCATGTGGTATTTATCTTTCTCTGACTGATTTATTTTGCTTAGCATAATACCCTCTAGATCCATCCATATTGCTACAAATGGCAAGATTTCACTTTCTTTTTTTTTTTTTTAAAGATTTTATTTATTTATTTGATAGAGAGATCACAAGCAGGCAGAGAGGCAGGCAGAGAGAGAGGAGGAAGCAGGCTCCCTGCTGAGCAGAGAGCCCGATGCGGGCCTCGATCCCAGGACTCCGAGATCATGACCTGAGCTGAAGGCAGCGGCTTAACACACTGAGCCACCCAGGCACCCCAAGATTTCACTTTCTAACAGGTTTCTAAAGTGTTTCCCAAACTTCATTCATTTACCAGCTATTTAAAAATTTTTCTCATAACTTCATTACTATGTACAACCACATTTTGGAAATGGCTGAAATAGAAAAATAAAACAATTTCAGGAGCAGAAAGTTTCTTGAGGAGAGGGATTATCTAAACACACATGTGTATATCAGATCAATACCCATTTATATAGTGGATAATCAGTTTGACTCAGCCTACATTTCCTAGAAAATAGAGCCTGAAGAAAATTTTTATGTGTAAAGACTTTACTTGGAGGTACAATCTTAGGGCAGAAGGGAAAAGAAATGTGTAGCAGGGAAGGACAGAAAGCAAATATAAGCTATTGTATTCACAAGCTGACCAGTTTCACAAGAAAACATGGATGTCTGCTCAGTCACAGAGGATATATTTCAAACAGACTCTTTGGAGCCATATTGCTTTCAAACAATCTAACAAGGACAGGAATTATCAGCCAACCACTTTCCATCTTCCATGCTTCAATAGTCAAAGTTTGGCACGTGGTACATTAACTCCTTTGCACATCCTGGTTGTCCCACCCCCCTTGTCTGGGAGCTGCTAGAGAAACCAGATATCACGCCTTATATTAAGATGCTTCATTTGAGTAAAACACCCAGTGCTCCATGCAATATGTGCCCTCCTTAATACCCATCATGGAACACTACATCAAAAACTAATGATGTACTGTATGGTGACTAACATAAAAAAAAAAAAAAAAGCTTCATTTGAGACCACAGTGATGGGAGGGCCAGATTTTGCGTAGGTTTGGTCAGATCACATCTGCATTCTCAACAGGCATAATAGAGACCATACTGGAGTCCAGCAATCACTCTGAGGAGGTGGTGACAGAAGGTGGTATTAGGTGATGACTTCCCAGTGGTGGCCAGGGCCCTCCACTGACCAAACAGCAAGAACCCAAAGGGCAGGTGGGCCTGAGTAAATCTGTAAAGGTGCATAAACCAGGTCTGATACAGTTTCCAAAGGACTAATTGCTGTGGGTGATCTGCTGACAGTTTGAAATACCCATCTAATATTTGGCCTATTTTTGAAATCCTTTGGGATAATTTTCTCAGAAATATTTCATGCCATTGTTTATTGGCAATACACATAAAAGATTGCTGAGTTTTCTCAAATGTTGCATAGAGTATAATTTAATTGACCATCAATTCATTATCTATGGCAGAAGTCTGAAAATTTTTTTCTACTAAGATGCATACCCAGATGATGTATCAGAACATTATATACTCCCATGAGCTTCCCTGAGACAGGGTGGAACTCCTAGTGTACTTGACATAACCTGATTATTATCGCCCTCTCTCTCCTTCTCAAAGGAATTGTCTACTAGAGAGTCACATAGGGATAACTATTATATATTTATATATATTATATATTTTTATATATATATAAACATATATGGTACAGAGTATATTCTATATATACACATATATATGTGTATATATGTATATATAATATATATAATATTCTAAGCATATATACTATATATACACATAGTATATATAACATGATTTTATATATAATATATATTATATATTACTTATATAAATATATATAAATATAAATGAGTGTGAACACATATTTGGTGACATAACAAAATATGGTGGCTATATATATAAATAATTTGAAATTATTATTATTAGAGAGTGAAGTGCAGTGCTTAAACATTTGAGCTTTAGAGTTCTTAAGCAATCCAACTTCCGCCACTTTCTAATGATGTTACCTTGGACAGATATCTTCACCTTTTCTGCTTCATTTACCTTATCTATCAAATACAGATAATAATGATATCTACCAAATTTGGATGTGTAAAAATTAAATGAATTCATCTCTTGCACCAAAAGTGAGAATTGCTGAGCTGGACCAGTGCTTAGCATATATTAATCATTCAAGAAATGTTAGTTACTAGCAATAGTTAATTACTTGTGATTATTATTTGAAAACTATTATTAATAACAAATGACTTCATTTGCCAATGTGCCACTGGTATTCAATTCAATTCAACTCAATTCAATTCAATTCTACAAATATAAACCACTGCTCTATAAGAAAAGTAGAAACTGGGTTTTGAATTTGCTGTAATTTTCTTCTTTAAAAAACTAAAAATCTAAATCATGTGTATAGTTCAAGTACTAACCTCAACAAGGTACATTCTATTTCTATAGGGTAGATCTTTATTCTAATTGTTATCAAGAGTTGTGAGATTCTAGGTTCTTTACTGAAATGGTTATTCTGGAATTTTCAACTGGTTTTATTCTCAATAGATAGACAGGGTAAGTCAAAAATTGCAAAATATCAGAACTTGTGCCTTAAAACCATTGATGGAAATGCGCTCATGTACACAGGTAGGTGGGAGAGCTGTAGAGTAAGGTAAGACAGTGTGGGTGCAAACAACAAGTTCTCTAAGTGGGTGTTTTGTCTTTTTCATGCGCTGTTTTCTTCCTAGGCATGAGTTCTCTGTTGTACTTAAACAGACGTTGTTTAGTAACAGTCACCACTTTGGGCACTTAATCACATATCTACCTACATTTTCTGTTAGAAGTAACTTCATCCTTTGGGTCTCCCAGGACAGAAATATTGGTCTGGTCTTTGTTTCAACCCCTTTAGCCCCTGCATTCAATTTGCCATTATATTCTCTAGCTGTTTCCTCTAATTTACTCAGGGCCTCAATCTGTGCATATCTGGTTTTTATTTGTTTCCAAAATATATTTATCTTCTTATACATCTATTTCCACCAGGAGATGAACAGCTACTGCAGGGCAGCACCATCCTTACCTCTCTACCCCCACCCCAGAGCAGCATGTTTACAGTGTTAATTAACCGGGCTTTGTTTTCTGCTCTTTTGCCTTCTCTCACAAGCTGCTCCAACTTCCCCATCGGAGGACCACCTGCCATAGACAGACGCTAGCAGGACTCTTGAGCAGAACCTATGGCCATTCTGCAACAAGAACATCATTTCTCTGAAATCAGGTTTTATCATATTTGTTTCAAAGAAAATACTAGATTACTTACAAACTAAATTACCTTTCCTCCAAATCTTCAAGTAAAATCAGTGCAACACATTTTAGTGTGTGAATGTGAGTGGGAGTTTGAAAAGCACATATCTATTTTGTCCAGCATGTATCTATCAGTTGAATGTTTCTCACACACATCCTAATCATGACCCACCTCTACTTAATGATTTATAGAACTTTCATGTGTTCCCTGAATCAAGCTCAAACTCCCCAGTCTAGCTTCTAAGTGCCCACTGCCTCATTTCTTACTCAGTGAACACATCACTCTAACAAGCTTATCTGCTCACTGTCCCTTATGTCATTCTCAATTTTATCTCTAGACCTCTGTACTAATTCTCTAAAATGCTATTATCTTCTTTATTCTGTTTTTCTTAACCTTTTGAGAACGAACTCATACAACTCCTCTAAGAAAACTCAGCAGCTCAGGGGTTTTACCTTCTCTAACATCCTCTGTTACAACACTGTTTCAATTTCTCATTGTTTCAAGCATTTCCTTTATCTTTTCAGCAACTTTTAAGGCAAGGGGCAAGGGTTGATTTCTCTTTGTATCTCCCACATAGTGCAGAATGGATACTAGAAAAAATCAAGAGTATCAGCATTCTTCTAGACTTCCGTGGCCACTTAGTCTAATCTTACATAGTAATACACTCATTTATTTACCAAAAATAAATTTTTCCAGTTTTATTGAAGTCATAATTGACAAATAAAAATTATGTATATTTAAAGTGCACAATGTGATGTTTTGACCTATGCATAAATTGTGAAATGATTACCACAATCAAGCTAATTAAAATATTCATCACTTTACATAGTTGCAATTATTTACCAGTATGAATTGAGGGTTTATTTTGTACAAGTCAATATGTGTAAAATTCTTCCATTAATACATTTGAAGAGATTATTGGTCTCGCTTATTTGTCATGACAAGAAAGCTTACTTCTTCACAAGAAGGTTTATTTTATTTTTGGATAGCTGTGCAAGTTCTTTTTTATGATGATCTGAAATACATTTTCTTCTGATCTTAATTCTGTTTCTGGAACAATTTAGAATAAGTATTTCTTCCAAAAAAATAAAAATAAAAAATAAAAATAAAAAAATTTAAAAAAAAGAATAAGTATTTCTTCCATATAACAGTCCTTTGATGTTCATCTAATTTCATTTTTTTTTGCAATTCTATCCCCAGCTGACATTAAAATTTTCACCTTCTGTTCTCCTTCACTATTCATCTTCTACTATAACGCCATGCTTTCTAAATCCTTCCTCATCTTAGCTGTCTTCTTCCAAAGACACTTGATTTTGTCACAGTCCCTTGGTAACTAAATATGGAAGTATCATTGGACTATTACCAGTGCAAGTATCTGTTGCTTAATCAGGGCACTTTAACATTTTAGCCTAGAGACCAGTGTCTCAAATGACACAAACCATGTCTTAGTTACCTTAGTTACCAATCCAGTCTTAGTTGTCTTCTCATAGTCAAGCTTATTGACAATAATCCAATCTCAAACTATTATTTAAAAAAAATGAGTAGCAAAAATGCATTGCAGTTTCTCTTTGGCACATACAGAAATCAATATGCAACAGAATACACTACATTCCTGGCATGGTACCAAGGTGCTAGGTGTATGATAGTGAACAGAGTTGGTCCCTGCTATCAAAGAGCTTTCAAATTTTTTATAAAGGAAAATAACAAAAAGTAAACAAATAATATAAACAAATAATATACAAACATAAATTAATATAATTGTTATGAAACAAAAAAGATAAAGAATAGAGTTAAAAATGGTGGGTTCTACTTAAGGTAGTAAGGAAAGCTTTCTCTTTGGTGCTGACATCAAACTGAGACCTAAAGAGAAGAAAGAGGCTGCTGTACCAAACAAGAAAGACAGTCTTCCAGGAAGAGGAAACCAATTCTGCAACAAGATTAGGGAGAACAATCTTGGTTATGTTTTAAAGACAGAGGCCAGAGGGCTGGGGCAAGAGTAGAATGAGACAAGACTGAAAAGGTACGTAAAAGTCAGGGTAGGCTGGATCTTGTAGGTCATGGGAGATTTTGAGCAGGATAGAACTCAGAAATGGATTTTGATTTAAAAATTATTCTGGTTGCTAGAAACCAAGCCAGGAAGCAATTATAGTGGTCCAGGAAAAAGATGATAATGAATGACTTGGACCTGGGTGGCTGTAGTGGGGCTGAAAACAAGTTGATAAATTTGAGATATATAATGGAGATGCTAATGACAGTTTGCTGATATATCATCTATCAAAAAATATGCATCTATTCATGAATTCTTACAAACCAAAGAAAGGTATTTTCATGCAAGCCACAGGCACACAAAATAAATAAGTATATTTTTTTGTTGTCTTCTAAAATCCAAAGTACCCCAACATATAGCACAGTTTCTGTTTGCATTAATAAGTGATCTTCATTCTTCAGATATGAAACATCTGTCACTATCTATTCTGAAAACATGAAGGAAAAGAAGTGTAATCTAAAATAGTCACTGAGGTTATTCTCCTCTGGTTGTTGCAATAAAACAGTGGATCCCAGGCTCATTCTGGATTCACATTATAAAACACTAAATTTGGTTTAGCCTTAGATTTCTGAGTTGATATTCCAGAAAAATAGATTTCTGCTCATTATATGAAAGAGTTTTCCCGTAGTTGCACTTTGAATAGGTAAACTTCAGGACAAATTATCTGTCAGACTTCCTATCATTTCCACTTTTTACGGAGTGGTCCCTTAACTCACCTAGGGGTGTCAAGAGAATGATTTCCTTTTCTTTAGGGACTTGAGAAATAAAAGCTGAATTTATTAGATCTCAGGAAGGAAATAACACAATATCCCAGAAACTGATAACTTAAAAAGTGCTTGAGTAATAAAGATCCAAAGAAGAATATTAAGACATTTGAGTTCTATTGCTAATGGAGATTAACTTTGTTTTCTAGGACAGGGTTCTTGATTATTCTGAGACTTGGTTTACCTAAATATTAAATAGTTACAAAAATCAATGGTTCTCTCTCCCCCCGTTTCTTAGTAGTGAATTAAAATCTGGAAAATCCCTAAAACTGAAAAGGAAAAGTGAGAAAAAGTACCTAATAGTCAAAAAAGGAAAGAGGGCATTATTGAAGCACCTGGCAACATTAAGCAATCATGACTCAATGAGCAGAGAAAATCAATGAGTCAAAAATGAATGCTTTTTTTTTTTTTTTTTACTTGAATAGACTTTCTCTAGTCTGTGAGCCTTAATCTTTTCACTAATTTCTAATCCTCTGAAAGGCTGTTGGATATATCACACTGTGAGGTTGCAGATGTCACCAAGACACCATGATCCCATCCTCATCTTCCCTATTGACCTATGTCCTAAGGTGTCTTCAAAAGGGTGAGAGCTTGGTGTTTGGACTGATTTCATGAGTGGCTTTTCTAAAGATTCCAAAGTGCCAGACCCTTTACTGTTATTGAAGATATCTCTCTCTTCCTGGACAAACTCCTAACCTCTCTACACCTTAATGTTTTCATCTGTAAAACTAGAATAAGGACATCACCTAACTTATTTCAGTTGTAATGTTAGGTGATAAGAGCATAAATAAGATTTTAAAAAGCTCTTGAAAATATGTTTTATGTTAGTGATGTATTATGGATAATGTTAGTGACAACAGATGCTAGCCATTATTCATTTTACATTCTTATCCATAGTCACAACTTCAACTTCCATGTGAGTGCTCACAGTCTCCAGTTAATCAGCCCATGTTACCAAACTTCATACTGTTACAGACACTTGTAGTCCCCCTCAAAAATGCTCAGCCCACAACTGTAAACCTTTTTTATTTAGTTCAACATGTCTGTTCTAGCATATTCCCAACAATTCTGCCCTGGCCTTGTCCTTTGCTCACGGCCCTCATTCACAATCCCTTCCTCACTTCCTCCCACCATCTGCAGAGATGCATAATGACACACAGAATCCATATCTATGCCTTTGTTCATGCTGTTTCCCAAACCTGGAATACCCTTTTCTTGGCACAAACAAATCCTATGCGTTTTTCAAGTCCTTCACTCCCATCTCTCTTATGACTTTACCTTAATTATATAATTAATAATTAATAAAACATCTTTATATTGGGGCGCCTGGGTAGCTCAGTGGGTTAAAGCCTCTGCCTTCGGCTCGGGTCATGATCCCAGGGTCCTAGGATCGAGCCCCGCATCGGGCTCTCTGCTCCGTGGAGAGCCTGCTTCCTCCTCTCTCTCTGCCTGCTTCTCTGCCTATTTGTGATCTCTCTCTGTCAAATAAATGAATAAAATGTTTAAAAAAAAAATCTCTATATCAATTTAGTACTTAATTATAGCATCCTTATTTGTGTTTTCATTTGTTTTCTGAATGAAAATCTAATTTTTCCAACCAAATTGGAGACTTACTGAAAGTAAATTCTATGTTTCATGCTTTTTCCATATCTCCTCTGGAGTCCATCACTAATACAACACACATAAGCACTACTGGACTTTAACAGATTTTCCACTGGAGTCAGTTCTTTCTGAAATAAGCTTAGAAGATGCCATGGAGATGGCTAAGAATGGTCAAGACCAGGTCTGTAATTCCCTGAAATCTCTCATAAGTACCCCTTAATGACTTATCCCATGTGCCAGACCCCATACAAGGCCACAGCACAATTAACACTCTCTGAAACCTTTTATGTCCAGTTTGTAAATGAGGAAAGTGAGAGAGAGGTTAAGTAATTTTCCACAGGAGATGGAGCTTGAATGTCGTTACCTTCAAACTGCTAGTTATACAGGTTTTCCTGAATTTAATTACAAACTGTATATATTCCTTTAATCCATCAGCAATGTAATGAAAACAGTCTGGTTTTATTTTCTTATGTGGAATCTTTGTAATGAGAAGTCACAAACTCTTTGTCTATGGCCAGATCTGGCCACCAACATTGTTTTATTTGGCTTACACAATAAAAAAATTTTTTAAACAGACAATTTTACATGAAAACCTAGATTCCTAGCTAAATTTGAATGAATTCAACTTAGATCAAATCTTTGTGAAAAAAAAGTACTAGAAGAAAATATGAATCGCTATTTATATATTCTTGGGACTATAAAAAGATTTTCTAATAAATACATGAAGTCCAAAGGTCATAAAAACTTTCTGACACAAAAAATTAAAAGCCTCTAATAGCAGAGAGAAAGAGATATATATAGAGAGAGGAGAGAGAGAAAGGAGGAAGAAAAGGAGGAAGAGCAGGAGGAAGAAAAGGAGGAAGAGCAGGAGGAGAAAGAGAAAGCAAGAAAATCAAAAGACAAAATAGGAAACTAAATTTATAATATGTACGCAGACAAATGCTAAACTATCCCTAATATATAAGAAATTCATCAAAATTAATAAGAAAGTTATTAAATTTCCAACAGGAAAAAAGAACTAGGAATTCACAGAAGAAAAATTCAAGTGAGCAAATAGACATATGAAAAGATGCTTAGTAATTTAACAATGAAAGACAGTTAAATAAAAACTAATAAAATAATGATTTTCAGTCATCACACTGGCAAATGTTAAAGAGATGAATAATATCCAGTACTGGCAAAAGTATGAGGAAATAGGGACTATTCTACACTGACGGTAGAAATATAAAATAGTACCATCTTGCAGAGGGTATTTGACAACAGTCCTTAAAATTTTAAAAGATGCCTTTCCTTTGACCTGACAGTTTCATTTCCAGAGATTTATTTTAAACACAATGAAAAGACGTGTACATAAAAATATTTATTGTAGAATATTTGTAATAATGAAAAATTTAAAACAAATTTAAATGTTTAAATCAACAGATATATTAGATAATTAATTATGGTATAATCATACAATGTAATACTGAGAACTCCCAGGGAAAAAAATGAAGATATGAAAAAAATGTGTAGCATACTATTAGATGACCTTATTTTATTTTTTTAAAGATTTTTTTAAATTTACTTTACAGAGACAGAGAGAGAGAGATAACACAAGTAGGCAGAGAGGCAGGCAGAGACAGAGGGGGAAGCAGGCTCCCCGCTGAGCAGGGAGCCCGATGCGGGGCTTGATCCCAGGACCCTGAGAACATGACCTAAGCCAAAGCAGCAGCTTAATGCACTGAGCCACCCAGATGCCCCTAGATGATCTTATTTTAAAATAATTATATATTTATATGTGGGAAAAATCCAGGAAAATATATACAAACCATTACCAGAAATCTTCTCTGGTGGGATTCTTTGATACATTTCTGTGTTTTTTGAAAATTTTTTCTAAAAAATTTTACTTATTTGAGAGAGAGAGAGACAGAATGAAAGAGCATGAGAGCGAGGTCAGACAGAGAGCAGACTCCCCATGGAGCTGGGAATCTGATGTGGGACTTAATCCCAGGATCCCAGGATCATGACCTGAGCCAAGGGCAGTCGCTTAACCAATTGAGCCACCCAGGTGCCCAGTGTTTTTTGAATTTTTAACTAGAGAATGTATTTTTTGCAAACTTCATGCATCTGGGGGAAAAAAAAACTATATAGGTATTTTACGGTTCCTTTAGTATCTGCTTCCTCCTTACTTCACTCTAGGGAGTCATTCCAGGAATCTAATATCATGGACCATCTAAAGAAGAGATTTTACAATTTTCTCTATTTCCCCCTCCATCCAAGGACCCCATGCATTTATATATTTACAATCAAGCAAACTAGTGGGGAGAGGCTATTTCCAGTCTTAGGTGCTCAGTTTTCACTTCGGCTCAAGGAGAGTACAATTTAGTAGTATGTTCTTGGAGACAAAGGACTGTGTGTGTGTGTGTGTGTGTATATGCGCACGCGGTGCAAATTGGGCAAGTTGGGCAAATTGTTTAATGGTTCTTAACTTCAGCTCCTTCTCCATAAAGTAGCCACAATAGTGTATAATTATTAGAGTGGCTGTAAGGATTGAATGAGAATATAAATGCCTGGCATATGGTAATTTCTTGCTAAGTGGTTATCATTATTATTGTTATCTCCTGTGTCTCTTAGGGTGAGGACTGTACATTTGACTTAATACAGCTTTAGATATAAATGGGTTCCTAATAAATATTTCTTGATAGTTATGGCCAAATAGTTCCAAATTATTTCTGTCCTTGTCAGTTTGAATGAATAGTGAGTCTTACTATATTTTTTATTTTGGACACTATTTTGGGTGGCTCAGTGGATTAAGCTTTTACAAGTTGACTCTGAGAAATGTTGACCTTGTTTATTCAATCTAAAACTTACACAAAATGCTAGAATCTCCCTGGACTGACTAGCAGTGGTCTGGGAATGAAGGGATAGAATAGAGAAATGGAGAGGTAAATTTCTCTGCAGGAAGGGCAGGGAAGGGGGTAGAGAGGAAGAAACTGTGTTTGCATAAACCCCAACCCAATCTTCCTTTCGGTTTTCTCATCTTGATTTTGCTAAAGATAAAAACTAGACCTGTCTTTACTTACTACTCATCCTCCCCGCAATTAAACATGATCTCTTCAGGTTTGAAATCTTAGAAAGTTTTTGTAGTTTGATCATTCTTGTCAATGACTCTCAAAGAAATATACAGGCAGTCCTAACTTAACAAGCCTCTTAGGACTTTGATTTAAAAAATCTATTCATGATTGTGTGTATGAGACACACCATTGTGCATGACTAAAAAGGTGTGTTACAGGGAAAAAAAGACTGTTTTTGAGTATGGGCAGGGGATTCCTGATATGATCAAACCATTAGGCTATGTTTTCTTGGGTTTATGATTTAAGAAGGAATTTCATTTCCTCCGCAGTGAATTTTCTTGCCTTTGTTGATTGCTTTTAATCTTCATGCCATTGAAAATTGTGCTTTAAAAAAAGTTCTGAATGTGGAAAAACAAATTGCTTGCTCATTCTCATTTTCAGTGGTGGAAGGTATGACTGCAGTCACTGTGGTGCACACACCTCCCTTACTT
The DNA here is from genome assembly GCF_010015895.1 of Lontra canadensis. Classification (NCBI taxonomy): domain Eukaryota; kingdom Metazoa; phylum Chordata; class Mammalia; order Carnivora; family Mustelidae; genus Lontra; species Lontra canadensis. The sequence goes on from NW_022630995.1 coordinate 86,174,439, forward strand.
TCAGTTTTTCCCTTGTTAAGATATGGAAAGTAACAAAGATGGTAATTTGAATAAAGGTGGGAAGACCAAGTTTTGGGCAAATTTCTCCATTACTTTTGCTTATATTATCAAGTCGATGTGAATAAAAACTCCAGATTTTTAAGGTAACATTAATGCCAGGATTTCAGCATTTCTTTCCATTATATCAACTCTAATCAACCTCCATCTTTCCCTCTTCAGAAGGGGAAATACATACCAAGGTTTGATATAATGCTTTGCAACTTGTTAAAAATTTCCATTTTTTCAAGGGCTTAACTTTCATAAAACTCCACGTCATCATGATCCTGTCAAAAACTGAGAGCTATGAATGCACTTATGAGTACTCCAAGGCAAAAATTCACATTTGATTTGAAGGAAACTTTTTTAATGTGTATCTCAAAATTATTACACAAAAAATCATGTTTGTTCCATAATTCAAAAAGAACAGTGGAAACACCTAGCTTTCTCCCTAGGGTTTGCAGGTGAAGCAGCAGAATGTGAAACAGCTGAGAAAGACTAACCTGCAGTACAGACATGTGGTGCTGGAGTGAACTCTGGCCTTGTTTCCTGGTGCTCCTGCTTATCTTCCTCCCCTAAGGAGGAGGCAGCTGAGGAGCAGGAACTGAGGGCAGAAGAAAGGTGGGTATTTGCTAAAGGCGGAAAGAGAATATCTCTGCCCCCCTAAAAACCATCTGTCCCAGAACCGGGAATTGGTCCAGGAGGGTCAGGCAGACAGGGAGGGCTGCGGTCTGGAGATGGACTCCAATCAAAGAGCCAGGAGTCACAGGGCAAAAACTGGTGAGTGAAAATAACCAAAGAGGAGATAATCAGGATTAATCCCAAAGATCTGTGTAGATAGGTCTACCTTATTAAAGAGACAAAGGTATGGCCAATAATCATATTAACTTCTATTTTTAAAACCCAGAAGTAATTTAATATTTTAAGAAGTAAAGTTAAAAGTGTAATCGTGGACAATAATTTTAAAACTAATAAAAATTTTAAAATGAGTGAGCCCTTTGTCTCTGTTATTAAAACTCGTGAAAGGTGGCTTTGTTTTTGTTTGTTTGTATGACTCATGACTGGCTTTATTAGTTTAGAGGCACAACAGCAGTCATAATGTTCTAATTTTAGCCATTAATTATTTTAGCATCACCTGCAAATCATCAAAAAGTCCAATATCTCAATCTTAAGCCCTTCCTACTTCTTCAATCCCCAACCCACATCAATTGCCAAGAAAGTCAAGTGCCTACTCAGTTCAGAAAAGTCAATTTTGATTCTAAGTACCAGGTAGAAGAGACTCTTGCATTGCTTGCTGCTGTGGATCTCACACAGGTCAATGGGCACTGTCTCCTGGTGAACTGACATTCTTGCTTCCCCAGATCATGCCTAGGCTGAAGTACTGCCACATTGGGCTTTAAGGAGAGAACAAGCCAATCCATACGTTCACAATCTTTGTTCTAAAGACTGAGTTCTAGGCCAGCAGGACTTCCTGGGGAGGCCTTCCAGCCTCAGCCCTGTGGTGCAGATCTTCCCCTGCGCATCAGACCAGGCTCCTCATCCTGCATGGTATGCTTTCTTCGGGGACCTATTATCCTTTCAAACTGCAGGAAAATCTCAATTAGATCCATACCAATTCATCAGAAGGATTCTAGTGAACTGAACTTTAAGAGGCTTTTCACTCCCTTTTTCTCTCAGGAAGTTGCTTAGCGTCTATGCAAATCTGTGTACCTCATACAGCAACTAGCCATGCACATCAAGGGGTCTTAAGAGAGGTCTTATGGTCAGGTTATATTGAGATTCTGTTTCACCCTTCTCCTGGGGCAATAGGTATCTGTGTGCCTTTTATTTGTAGAACTATGTGGGATCACACAAATGACTCTGGAAAAAGAAGACCCAGTGTGCTTGCCTATAAATCCTGGCAACTTCAAGTGCTGGCTGAAGTTCTTACATTTCTATCCCACAGCACTTTGTTAGATCTGGAAACCCAAATCTAAATTCACAGAAAATAGATTGGGTTGATAACTTATGCCACATTCATCTTAGAATCCAGAGATATCGGAGTATATTTAGAATGCCAGCACGGTGGCCCACAATGGGCTTATTTACCTAAAGGACTGAAGAACCTTCTGGGAAAGAGAATTTATTCGAACAAACACAAGTGTCCAAATCTCAAGTTTGGTTCAAGAACAAAGGATCAAGGTGGGCAGTGGGGAAGGAAGTCAAGGAAGGGAGTAGACCAGGTCTTTACTACTCAGATTGTCTTTCAGTCCAACTTCCATAGACTTACTTCAAGTGTCTAGGGGGGAAGGGGCTACAATAAAGTATGAATAAAAACTAAAAGAGTTATTTCACTAACCTTTATAGACCTTAAGAAACCCAATGCAGTGTTTTCCAGAGGAAAATCAGGAGAGAAAGGAATATTGTCAGAAGCCAATAGGGCCCTGACAATATTGGCAGCTCCAGAGTATCACCACAGTGGGCTGGAGAAGAGAGCAGGAATGGAAAATGCCAAGTAGGAGCAGAGACTAAGTTAGCAAACACAAGAGACCTCCCACCGGTCTTTTCAGAATTAGCTGGGAGTATCTGCAAAGCAGGTAGAAGCAAAGCAAGAGAAATACTGTTTTGTGACTGTTACTGTGACCCTGCTTATACCCCAGAGCTAGGACTGGGGACACAAAGCCTAAAATATAGTTAAGTTTCAACATTTGTTCCATGTAACCCCACAGGTCTTCTGCATTCTATTTGTTTTCTATAGATAAATGTGTTTCATAAAACTATTTGATAGGAATCCTTATAAATGGTAGCAGTTGCCTGAGGGCCACAGAGAGAAGAAACCAACTTAGAAAATGGCCCTAGGGGCACCTGGGTGGCTCAGTGGATTAAGCTTCTGCCTTCAGCTCAGGTCATGATCTCAGGGTCCTGGGATCGAGTCCCACGTCGGGCTCTCTGCTCTGCAGGGAGCCTGCTTCCTCCTCTCTCTCTGCTTGCCTCTCTGTCTACTTGTGATCTCTGTCAAATAAATAAAATCTTTAAAAAAAAAAAAAAAGAAAATGGGCCTATGTCATTGAGTAAGAATCAGCTGTTATGAGCTGAGTCGTGACAATTGCTTTGTCATGTCAGTGGTAATATGTATTTATGCCTGAAGCTCGGTGTTCTAACAGGTGCTCTCTGCCCTGAAATTTTTTACTACTAAGAAACATCAAACTTTAGAAATACTTGCTTTCAAATTTCTTTTGAAAAGAGCCTGTACATCAGACTCTGAACTTACACATTCTCATTACTTATAATTTAAATCAAAGGTAACTGTCTCTCTGTGATGATTATGACCAATCTTATATTTTCCTTTTTAAAAAGCTATTTTGATTTTTTGCTTTTTATTAAATAATCTTTTAGAAGATTCTTTCCTTTTTCTTTAATTTTTTTTATTATTCTTTCCTAAGTGAAGAGAAAGAAACAAAAGAGTATCAGATATGAGGATAACCCATAGCTGATAAATGGAAAGCTGAAAATGTTTTTCTCTCACAAAGAGAACGGTCTTTATTGTTATTGTTATTATAAAAGTAATACTGCTTATGTCAAAAATTCAAAAAAACATAGACATAAAGGAAAAGTAAAAATTATTTCAAAATCACACTATTCAGAAGATAATAACCATCAATGTTCTAGGATAGAATTTATATGTGTCTCTCCATATACATATATACAGACAAAAAGAGAGGGAGAGAGAGCTTGTGCAAGAGCCTTTCTAGGTCCTCTGCCCCTTGAACCAGTGTCTAAATATTGTCACCTAGAGAAGAAAGAGATAAGCAAACCCCATGTTTCAAAATTACCCATAACACAGCAGCTCCACAGATCAAATTAACCACACAGGACAGCCCTGAAGATCGCTCAGGAAAATTGCTAGAACCACATTGTTATCTTGTTTCCAGAGCTATTCAGAACATCTATGAGGAAACGCATAAACTATAAAGCATTGTCTTTGACGTACATTGTCATCTGATAGGGGCCGCAACACTTGAGTGGCTCAAAATACCACAGAAGTGGGTGGGGAGTGCTTCTACTCAGGGAGAGTCTTTTAACCACATTTCCCTGCATCTGATCTTTCAGAAAGTCCAAGTAATTTTAATTTAACTTTATAATTGGCCTCCCAGAAAGACTTTAACAAATGTTTGGAATCCATTAGTTGCTGGTCTGCACCCAGGATAAACTAACTTACTTTCCATCAAAGCAAGAATTTAAAAACAACATAAAGTGAAACAAAACAAGAACTTTTATTAACAGGGGAAGAGAACTGATGCTGGTCTAATTCCTACCAAGGTTTTTCAGTGTAGGAGTGGTATTCTCTCTTAGTTGGAGAACAGAAAGAGTCAGACTGTAGAATCACATAGTTATGAATCAAATGCCTCACACTTAGGGCTATATGTTGTCTATTGCATGTAATCTTGGAGACATATTTATGCTAAAGAAGTATTTGCTGTTTATCTGAAATGCAATTTTGACTGCATCCTGTATTTTTATTTGCTAAATCTGGCACCCCTACACTCCCTCAATTTGTGACCACATATAAGGTACTTCATTTCTCAGAACCTCCAGCTCTATATATGTAAGTTGTGTGATTGAGAAACATCTAGTATTCACTCACTAGATATTTACCGAGTGTCTACTATGGCAAGGGGTCTCATCTAGTCCAGGAAATAGAACATGTCCTCCTGAAGATTACATTAAACAGTTAACTGCACAACTAGTTACTTACCTTAAACTGATTAACACAACAGAAAAATATAAGATGTTATGAGATGGAGCTGTAACTGGTCAGAGCAGCTTTTCTTGAAGAAATGACACTTGAACTTGGATGCATATATTCAAAGGTGCATACTTGGAGTACTTGAAACTCAAAATGTCCAAAACTGAAATGAGTACCTTTCACTTCTTCCTTGCAAACCAGTCTTCAGTCCCAAGTCCTTAAACTCCAGTTAAAGGGATAACATTCATAGGTTGCCAATGCCAGAAACCTAGAAGTCATTCTGAACTCATTCCTGACACTCACTCTATATATTAATTCAATTATCAGTTTTTCTTCCAAACATTCCTCAAATCTGTATACTGTTTTCCATCTGTACTACTACTGCCCTCACTGTCTCTTATGTGACTATTTTAGTAGCTTCCTAACCAGTTAATATACTGCTAGTTCTGCTCCCTTAAAACTTATATTTTGTACTTGAGCTAGAAAAAGCTATTAATTTCTCTACTTAAAACATTTTAGTGGGTCACCTGGGTGGCTCAGTGGGTTAAAGCCTCTGGCTTCAGCTCTGGTCATGATCCCAAGGTCCTGGGATCGAGCCCCACATCGGGCTCTAGCTCAGCAGGGAACCAGCTTCCCCCTCTCTCTCTGCCTGCTTCTCTGCCTACTTGTGATCTCTCTCTCTCTGTCAAATAAATAAATCTTAAAAAAAACCCCAACATTTTAGTGACTTCCTTTTACCCGAAGCCCAGGATTTCCTTCCCTTTCCCCTTTATAGCCCTTTTAAGAATCATTCCTGAGCAGCCAATAACCTATTCAGGGAATCAGGGATGTGTTTTAGAGCCAAGGATACTCTGTATCACCCCAACAACAGAGAGCACTGAGAGACTATTAGAAAACCAACACAGGGCTCCTTCTGAGTACAGCAAACAATAATATGCCCAGCACTGGGATGAATAAAAAACAAAACCCAAAACCTTACAAAAAATTTGTCCTTCCAAACAATCAGTGCCTAAAATAAAGTTAAGCCCCTTTGCCAAAATCTGAAGTGTTTGGAAAAGAAGAGCATAGGGAGTCCTGGGTACATGTAAAATGCTATCACCACTTAGTTTCTTTAGATCTGAACAAGTCCTACTACCTAATCTTCATTGCCTTATAAGCCACATCTGTTCATGAGTTGTGCTTGGATCTTTGGTGTTGACGTTCTACGTGTATATCACTTCTATGTTTAAATGACCAGTTTACATTAAAAAATGAAAATATATACCATATTCCTTCAAATACCAATTGTGAAAAACCATTAGCCAGATCCCTAGACTCAGAAATCTAAAATAACTTTTTTTAAATTTTTATTTGCCTTAGAACAGAACCACTAGTGTGGGAGGGATGAATTCCTTGATAGGATTTAAGTAGCAGGCTCAGAAGGGAAGTCCATATAGAGGAGAGCAGTGCTGCTCTAACAGAGAAGAGAATTGGAACTGGAGGCAACAGAAGACAATTACCTCCTACTTGCTGCCTTCGTTCCAAGAGGTCTGGGATTCTATGGGGTCATCAGAAGGGCTTCAGTCTTCTCTCTGTTCAGATTAGGATGAACCAGAGAATGGTGGAGGTGTGGGAATTAGGTCCTCCAGTCTTGTCCTCTTCTGCATCCAGCTCCTAGATGCTGTGGGAACAAAGCAGGACTTAATGAAGGACAAAATGAAGTCACTTTTGCTATAATACTTTCTCCCTCCACTGTGGATGCTTCACACCCATTGTCCAATGAGTTACAAGAGATAAAGAGGGGAGATAAGAGAGTTGAAACAAGGATGAGGACAACTATAGAGGCTTAGGTAAAGAGGGAATGATTCTCCATATTCTGTCAAAGCTTGCCAATCCAAAATAACAAAGGCCTCTTTTGGGGACAGAGGAAGAAAGATAGACTTCAGGAATCCCTTATTCCTCACATGGACACTGTGAAAGAGTTTTGAGAATATATCATCAGGCTATTTGTGAGATAGTAAAAAGCAGGTCAACCACAGCTTCCTCCAGCCTCAATTGTGATTCAATTCACCAAACCAGCTGGGCTCTTTTGGACAGGAACCCAGAAGTTTGGGCTGCAAACCAACAGGTAACAGGGGGTCATGGACAGCACGAGTCTCCATGTCCAGGAGAGCTGCCATAAGTAGACAGCCTGAAGCAGTCATATAGAATAGGGTAGCTAGATTGGACATATCTAGATCCTTATGCCTATCATCACCTATAACTCATTTCCATTTTCTGGAAGAAATTGTAAGCACTGGATGTTATATGCAACTAATGAATCACTGAACATTACATCAAAAATGAATGATGTATTATATGTTGGCTAATTGAATTTAAATAGAAAAAGAAAGCAAATTATTCTACACTGAATTACATATGCTTACATACATTATCCAGTTAGCAGTGTATAGAAGACATTATTTTTGTTCTATGTAGACCCCTTTTTCTTAGTCACCTATCATCCAGGGGAGGCCATGGGTCATTCATTAATTCTACTAATTATAGGTAAGTAGGGCCACCTTTCCCCCTTCTTCCTGCTTTAAATGAAACTTGATATCTGAAATTATAGCAGCAATTTTGTAACCACGAGGTGACAGACATATATAAAAAAGGCTGAAAATCATAGACAATAACCTTGACATTGTCAAGCTACTGAGCAAGTACAAGCAAATACATATGTTCAGCTTTCTTATGTGACACAAAGTGATTTGTTTAAGCCATTCTTTTGGGGTTACTTTCAACCTTAAAGATTCCCTGAATGATATAAGGAGTCCATCTGCTTTACTGAACTATTAAAGTGTTGGTTACTGACAAGAGAAAGGATAAACACCATGTGATCATTTCCATAGTTGAATAAAAATCATCTGACAAAACATAACATCCATTCATGATAAAAGCCCTCAACAGAATAGATCTGGAGGGAGCATAACTCAGCAGAATAAAGTCATATATTGAAAAACCAATAGTTAACATCACCCTAAGTGGGGAATAACTGAAAGCTTTCCCTCTATAGTCAGGAAAAAGACAGGGATATCCACCTTCACCACTGTTATTCAACACAATACTAGAAGTCCTAGCCACAGCAATCAGATAACAAAAAGAAATAAAAGGCAACCCAATCGGGAGGGAAGAAGTAAAACTTTCACTATTTGTAAATAACATGATACTATATTTAGGAAACCCTAAAGACTCCACCAGAAAACTGAACTAGAACTAGATAAATGAATTCAGTAAAATCAAAGAACACAAAATCAATATACAGAAATCCATGGCATTTCTAAACACTAATAATGAGGTAGCAGAAAGAGAAATTAGGCAAACAAACCCAGGGCCTGGGTGGCTCAGTAGTTAAGTGCCTGCCTTCAGCTCAGGTCATGATTCTGGGTCCTAGGATGGAGCCTTGCATTAGGCTCCCTCCTCAGTAGGGAGCCTGCTTCTCCCCCTCCTGCTCCCCCTACTCGTGCTCTCTTTCTCTCTCTCTGTCAGATAAAGAAACAAAATCTTTTAAAATATCCCAGGTATAATCACATCAAAAATAAGCAAACACCTCAGAATACACTCAATGAAGGAAGTGAAAGAACTGTACTCTGAAAACTATAAAATACTGATGAAAGAAATTAAAACAACATAAGTAAATGGAAAGATATTCTACGTTCATAGATTAGAAGAATAAATGTTGTTAAAATGTCCATACTACCTGAAGTAATCTATAGATTTAATTCAATTCCTATCAAAGTACCAACATTTTTCACAGAACTAGAATAAACACTCCTAAAATTTGTATGGAACCCCAAAAGACCCTGAATAGCCAAAGCAATCTTTTTAAAAAAGATTTATTTATTTGAGAGAGAGAGAGAAAGTACAAGCAGGGAGAGGGGCAGAGGGAGAGAGAAGAGAGAGAATCTTCAAGCAGACTTCTCACTGAGCACAGAGTCTGATGCAGGGCTCCATCCCAGGACCCTGAGATCATGATCTATGTCAAAATGAAGAGTCAGATACTTAACTGGCTAAGCCACCCAGGTGCCCCTAGACAAAGCAATCTTGAAAAAGAAAACAAACAAACAAGCAAACCTGGAGGTATCACAATTACAGATTTCAAGAAATACTACAAATCTATAACAATCAAAACAGTATGGTACTGGCACAAAAACAGATGCATAAATCAAAGCAATAGATAGAGAACCCAGAAATAAACCCACGATTATATGCTCAATTAACCTTCAACAAGGGAGGCAAGAATATACAATGGGGAAAATATCTTCAAAAATGATGTTGGGAAAACTGGATAGCTACAAGCAAAAGAATGAAACTGGGCCACTTTCTTGCACCATGAACAAAAATATACTCAAAATGGATTAAGGACCTAAATATGAGGCCTGAAACCATAAAGATCCTAGAAAAGAGCACAGGCTGTAATTTCTCTGACATCAGCTATAACAACATCTTTCTAGATATGTCTCCTGAGGCAAGGGAAATAAAAACAAAATAAGTTATTGGGACTGCATTAAAATAAAGGGCTTCTGCACAGCAAAGGAAACAACTAACAAAACTAAAACACAACCTACTGAATAGGAGAAGATATTTGTAAATGATATATCTAATAAGGGGTTAGCATCCAAAAATATATAAAGAACTTATATATTACTTAACACCAAAAACCCTCCAAATGATCCAAATCAAAATGGGCAGAAGACATGAACAAAGAAGATATATGGATGGCCAATAGACATGAAAAGATGCTTAACATCATTCGTCATTAGGGAAATGCAAATCAAAACTACAATGAGTTATCACCTCATACATGTTTGAAAGGCTAAAATCAACAACATAAGAAACACCAGGTTTTAGTGAGTATGTGGAGAAAAAGGAATTCTCATGCACTGTTGGTGGGCATGCAAACTGGGGCAGCCATTGTGGAAAACAGCACGGAGGTTCCTCAAAAACTAAAAATAGAATTACCAGGAGTGCCTGGGTGGCTTAGTCAGTTAAGTGTCTCCCTTCAGCTCAGGTCATGTCCTGGGGTCCTGGAATTAAGCCCCACATCAGGCTCCCTGCTCAGTGAGGAGTTTGTTCTCCAACTCTCTTTACCTTTCTCCTTGCTTGTGCTCCCTCTTTCTATCTCTGAAATAAACAAAATCTTTTAAAAATTTAAAAAAATAGAATTACCATATGATCCAGTAATCCCACTACTGGGTATTTGGCCAAACAATATGAAAACACTAATTTGTAAAGATACATACCCTATGTTTATTGCAGCATTATTTATAACAGCCAAATCATGGAAGTAACCCATGTCCACTGATAAATGATAGGTAAAAAAGGTGTGATGTGCATATACACAATGGAATATTACTCAGCCATAAAAAGAATGAAATCTTGTCATTTGCAACAACATGGGTAGACTGAGAGTATAATGCTAAGTGAAATAAGTTAGTCAGAGAAAGAGAAATACCACATGATTTCACTTAAATGTGGAATTTAAGAAACAAATGAATAAAGAAAAAAAAGACAAACCAAAAAACAAACTCTTAACTATAAAGAACAAATTGAGTGTTACTAGAGGGAAGGTGGGTAGGGTGGATGGGTGAAGTAGGTGAAGGGATTTAAGAGTACATTTATCATGATTGAGTCAAGTATAGAATTATATATAAACTATACTGGAATCAAAATAGATAATAAAAATACGGAGCACATGGGTGGCTCTGTGGGTTAAGCCTCTGTCTTCAACTCAAGTCCTGATCTCAGGGTCCTGGGATCAAGCCCAGCATCGGGCTCTTTGCTCATCAGGGAGCCCACTCCCCCCCTCCCCGCCTGCCTCTCTGCTTACTTGTGATCTCTCTCTCTCACTCTGTCAAATAGACAAATAAAATCTTTAAAAAGAAATAATAAATAAATAATAAAAATAAATAAAGTATTGGTTGCAATGACTTAAGCTAAAACTAAAATGACAGATGCATAGCTTTTTCAAATAACTTTTCTGCCAGTATCTACTCATGCATGTAATAGAGTCTTTACTCTAAGACTTTCAGTATAAGAGAGCACAGGGAGAAAGTTGGCTAGAGAAAAGATATTAGAAAGTTAGGATTTTCATTTGCATATGAATATACTGGCAAAGGCCTGGCTGTAGAGGATACTGGAACTAATGTTTCAACATCCATTTTATTTCAGGATATTTGTATAAGCCAATCATGATAAGACTATGTCCCTTGGAACTGTTAATTGGGGGATGAGTAGACCTAAGCCAATATGGATCAAGGACCTACTGGAGTTCCTGGGAAAAGGTCTAGTTTCAGTCTCCTGCTAGAAATAATCAAGGAAGTATATTATTCTAGCTGTTGTTGGCAACCATATTATGATCATGAGAGTAACCAGTTTTGATAGAAATCCAACTCCATGGCAGCAGAGAATTGGGGTGCTTAATGACATCTCTAAGCTGCTAAATCAATTAGCTCTGAAATCGAGCCTACTTTTAGACTTCCTAACAGGTGAAATAAATATCTTTGGTGTTCAGGCCAATCTGAAGCAGGGCTTCTGTAACTTATGGCTGATGGTATTCTATCTAACATGGAATTTGGTACCTGAAACTGAAGTGCTCTAAGTTTCAGACCCTAAAATGTGATGTGCAATTTGTTGAGTGGAGAAAAGTGGGACCAATAACAATGGGCACTCCATTATTATTCCTGGTCGAAAAGGTTCTAGAAACTTGAGAAAGAGTAAAACTGTTTTATCTTGGGGGACAGATCTATGCCTATTTAAGGCTATAGTATTTGAGGAAATGATAGGAAATTAAGAATATTGGAATACATCAGCTCCTTCTTGCTGCCTTAGTAAAACCCTATAAGAGAGAAAATGAAACTAAAGGTGGCTCATTTGATAGCAGAGAAGGAACAAAATATAGTTCTTTTCCAAGAGAGGACTTTTCTGTCTATAACCTATATTCTAAATTTTTTGAGAGTCCAATAATTTTGATCCTTGAATGCTGAAAACAGACAAACCAAAAAACAAACAAAAACCAAGAAACAACAATAACAAAAAAAACAAATACCAAAACAAATGAAATGAAACAAAACAAAACACCAAAGACTTTTCTTCCAACAAGTGGCAAAATGGGTGGAGTGTAAACATCCACAGACAAGGTTTAGAAAACTCCCAGAAACTAGCTAGAATGATTAATGCCGATCTTTCCTTACTGAAGCCAATCCATAAAGACTGGGAGATGTGGCTGTTTCTTCAAATGTAAAGACACCAGTGCAAAAATACAAGGAATGTAAAGATTCAGGGAAATATGACACAACCAAAAGAACAAAATAAATCATTATTAACCAACCCTAAAGAAATGGAGATCTATGTATTTCCTGATAAAGAATTCAAAATAATCATCTTAAATAAGGTCAGTGAGTCACAAAAGAATACAGATAACTAAACAAAAACAAGAAAACAATATATGAACAATATGAAAATATCAACAGTCATAGAAACTACATAAAAGAACTAAACAGAAATTCTGAACATCAAGAATTTAATAATTAAATAGGAAAATTCAATAGAGAGCTTCAACATCCAACTTGACCAAGCAGAAGAAAGAATCCATGAACCCAAGCCAAGTCACTTAAAAAAAATTAGAAAGAACAAAGAAAGCCTGAAGGAATCATGGGACATCATCAAGTGTACCAATATGCCCATAAAGGAGAGAGAGGAAAAGGGACAGAAAGCTTAAAGATATGCAGGAATTTCAACATAATAGATTATATATGACAAGCTACAGATAACATCATATGCAATAATGAGAAATTGAAAGTATTTCCTTTAAGATCACTAACAAGACAAGGATTATCCATTGTTCCCACACCTATTCAACACAGTACTAAAAGTCCTAACCATAGCAATTAGGCAAGAAAAAGAAGTAAAAGCCATCTGACTGAGAAAAGAAGATACACTATCTGTCTTATAAATGACATGATCTTATATATAGAAAACCCTACAGACTACATACACACACACACACACACACCACACACACACCTATTAAAACTAACAAACAAATTCAGTAAAGTTAAAGGATACAAAATTAATATGCAAAAATCAGATGCATTTTATATAACTATCAGTGAACTATCTGAAAAAGAAATTAAGAAAATAATCACATTTACAATTATATCAAAAAGAATAAAATACTTAAGAATAAACTTAACCAAAGAAGTCAAAGACTTACACACTGAAAACTACAAAACAATGGTAAAAGAAGACACAAAACATTGGTAAGATAGCCCATGTTCACAAGTTGGAAGACAATATTGTTTAATAGCCATACTACTCAAAGAAATCTATAGAGTCAAGATCAAAATCCCAATTTTTTAAAGAAATAGAAAAAAAAATCCTAAAACATATTTAGAACCATGGAGGTCCCCAAATAGCCAAGACAATCTTGAGAAAGAAAAACAAAGCTGAAGCAATTATACTTCCAGATTTCAGTACAGCATTTTGTATGTGCAAGATGAACAGGTTCTAGAGATTTGCTATAAAATATAGTGCCTATTGTTAATAATATTATATTGTATACTAAAAAAATAGTTAACAGGGTTTATCTTATGTTAAGTGTTATTACTACAAAAAGCAGGGAGAGTACAAGATAGATACGCTTATTACTTTAATTGTGGTGATGGCTTCATGGGTATGCCTATGTCAAAACTCATAAAATTATATATAGTAAATATGTATGTGCATTTCTTTGGTATATCAGTTATACTTCAATAAAGTTGTGGGACGGGGCACCTGGGTGACTCAGTTGGTTAAGAGTCCAACTCATGATTTCAGCTAGGTCATGATCTCTTGGGTTGTGGAACTGAGCCCACTGTTAGGTTCCACACTGAGTGGGGAGTCTGCTTGGGATTCTCTCCCTCACTCTCTTTCCTTCTGCTCCTCCTCCCACAAGTGCTCTTAAATAAATAAATACTCTTAAAAAAAATAAACTTGTGAGGAAAAAAGTTAAAGGCTGAAAGCATTTGTATTCTTAGAAATTAGGTTCATATTGGTTGAGCTATATCTTTATTGTGGTCAACCATAAAATGTGAAAAAATTTTCCAATTTTTTTAATAAAGTTTGCCCATTGAAATAATATCCCTAGTTACACAAGATTTTTGAGTCACATACATATTGCTGACAGAATTAAAATATAATGGTTGTTTCTATGACTGCTCATTCATGAAATATCTAAATATCTATTGTATGCCATGGGTTTATGGGTTTTATCTCTGTTTTTCCATCTTAGATCTCATATGGACTTAAAATTGGAGAGAGAGTTGCTTTTTCTCAGAAAGTGGATCTCTCTGAGGCTGAACACCTGAATAGAAACAATTGAGAACAAGTGAGTAGAGGGAAACCAAGCTCACTGATGCCAATTCCCCAACCTCCCCCCCACACCACCATGCTTTCTTACTGTATCCGGAGATGTAGACCAAATTATTTGAATTGCATAGTAAATTTGGAGACAGAGGGAGGTTAACCATTCCCATTAACTTAATTTAATAACTTTCATATTTTACTATTGTTTCTAGTTATTGATTTATTTATGACTTGGATAGGAATTTTAAGCCCAGTATATATGACCAAGGAAACACTGAAATCCAGTGGAATGGTTAAAGGTGGATATTTGAAAGAATGTAAAAAATTTTAGTATGGTGATTTTATTTGTAAAATTCTGCAAAAACTGCAGATATTCATGGGTAAAACTAGATAATAAAAGATTGGTTTGCCTCTATTTGATTAAATGGAAGTAATACTTCAACCAAAACACTTTATTGAGCAGAAATGGGTAAGTAGAAAATGACCTTTCTCTCTGCATTTATCACTCTTATGTGTGACTAAAAGCACAAACTTCAGTCCATGTAACTTGGGAAATTTGAAAACAGACATCTCTTGGTCATGTTAAAACAACCTTCTCTTAATAAACATTTTCTTTTATCCATGAATCTACTCTTAACATCCTGCCATTTGTGTTTTACAAAATCAGAAATATTTGCAATAATTATTTAAGTTGTAAACTACATGAATCCAAGAATGAACAGGTATGAAAAAATAAACCCAAGAAGAAATACCACAAATGGGGGAAGTAAATTTTCCTTTGATTGCTATCTGCTTAGTGGACCAGGAGAAATAGTCTCTCACTCAGCTATCCAATTTAAGACAACTGCTCTTTCAGTTCTTTTTGGCCAAAAAATTACCAATATGTAAAATTAATAGAAAGTACACTCTTAGGAAATAAACTACATGTCACACTAAATGGTTATGGTAATTGTGAAATACAAAGTTTATCTAACATAGTATAAATACATATCACAATTTTTCTCAAAATATATGGCCTAATCAAAAAGAGAAAAACCTTTATAAAAGCATGTCATTTGGGCGCCTGGGTGGCTCAGTGGGTTAAGCTGCTGCCTTCGGCTCAGGTCATGATCTCAGGGTTCTGGGATCGAGTCCCACATGGGTCTCTCTGCGCAGCAGGGAGCCTGCTTCCCTCTCTCTCTCTCTCTGCCTGCCTCTGTCTACTGTGATATCTCTCTGTCAAATAAATAAATAAAATCTTTAAAAAAAAAAAAAGCATGTCATTTAACTATGAAGAGTAGTGTTAAGATGGAAAAGTTCCATGGAAGGACCAACTTTTCATTTCAGATTATAAATAAACATTGAAGGAAATCAGAACATACACTTGATCATACATAGTAGAAATCAGTAAAGATTTTTTTCTTCATAAGGGCACATTCTTCTGCTCTCCTAGAATTCAGGCACTTAACTATTTGAGAAGCAGTTCACTTTTTCTATCCAAAACACTACAAAATGGCCATCTACTAAGGGCTATTTTTTGGCCAAAATAAGAAAAAAATGAACAATTTCCTTGCTTACTCATGATGAAATAGTTTCGTGTCAAAACTTCAGGTGGATTACTGCACACATCTTTCTCCCCCACACCAACTTCTTCTACCAAAACTTTGAACACTCTAGCTGATTCCACATATGATAGCATTGCTTCATTTAAAATCTCTCAATACATGATAAATTTACATACAAACCTGATGCTATACCTCATGTTTACAAATTGGCAAATAAAATGCAACTTTATCTTTTATTTAATTAATCAAGGCTTTTCTTAAGGAAATAAGTTATGTTCCTAAACTAGGTTCAGTTCCAAATAGAGTGTTTCTGTAAAATTTGGGCATGAGAAAAGAAAGTCATTCCTGTTTTTGGCTCTTTCAATTTCTCTTCAATAATATTACTAGAGGAATCTTTATAAAATGCAAATACAAAATCTATCAATAGCTAAAAAAAAAATAAAATCTATCAATAGCTTTCCATCGTACTCAGGAAACATCCTAATTCTTTAGAATGACATACTGTAAATATTTATTGAATGACAATTATGTGTCAGATACTGTTATAACACCTAGGGATAGCAATAGACATCCCTGCCCTCACAGAGTTTATATTAAAGTGGAAGGACACAGACATTTAAAGAATAAATAAGAAAATTATGCAATGTAATTAAAGGAGATAGTAAGAGGGGGAAAAATCAGGGAAGGGAGATATCTAGTTCCTGGGAGGTCAATATTAATAAGGTGATCAGAAAAGAAAGACATTTGACAAAAGAACTAAAGGCAGCAAGGGAATAAGTCAAGCGGATATTGAGGTAGATAACCTTTTAGGCAGAAGAGCAAATGAAATGGCCATGAGAATGTCACATGCTGTTTTGTTCAAGGAGCAGTAAGAAGGCCAGTGTGACTGGAGGTAAGTAAGAGAGAAGAGGAGTGAGAGAGGATATTATTGATAAGGGGACCTTGTAAACCAACTATTGACTTTGGCTTTTACTTTTGGTGAGATGGGATGCCACTTGAAGATTCTGATAAGCATGATATAATTTGATTTATATTTTAGAAGGATCATTCTGTCTCCTGTGTAAAGAGAGGTTTTTAGTGGAACAAGAACTGAAGGAAGGAGTACCATTTAGGACAATGATCGAAATTTTAAAACAAATGCTGATAATTGCTTAGGCTAGAGTGGTAGAGATAGCTGTGGTTAGAAGTGCTGGATTGACAATAAATTCTGAAGATAGAACCAGTAAGATTTATTGACAGATTGAATATGGAGCACAAAAGAAAGTAAACAAAGATGATTGCATAGATTTTTGTTTTGAGCAGTTAGTAGAATATGGAATTCCCAATAATGAGTGACAGAGAAGACTTATAGAACCATCATTTCTGGAACCATTGCCACATTTCTATAGTATTTGTTAGTACAGTTATTTATCTTAAATATGTTTTTTAAACATTCAAATATACTGATGTTAAAGGATACCATTTTCATTTGCTACTCAAAGAAAAAAGTATTATCACTACTTCAATGTGTGGGCCTTAATTAGGTGGTGATAATTAGCAATAGGAGTAGTGATTGAATGCCCTTCAGTATCTTTCACTGTTTAATAATAATGATAATCAGAGAAAGACAAATATTATATGATATCTCTGATATGAGGAGTTTGAGAGGCAGGGTGGGAATACACAGGGGGAAGGGAGGGAAAAATTAAACAAGATGGGACGGGGAGGGAGACAAACCATAGGAGACTCTTAATCTCAGGAAACAAACTGAGGGTTCTTGGAGGGGAGGAGAGGTGGGTTGGATGCTGTGGCTGGGTTATGGACATTGGGAAGGGTATGTGCTATGCTGAGTGCTGTGAATTGTGTAGGACTGATGATTTACAGACCTGTAGCCCTGAAACAAATAATACATTGTATGTTAATTAAAAAAGGAAATAAAATCTTTTTAAAAAGAAAAAAAATAATGACAATCTTAAGTTTTAATCTATTGGTTTCATTCTTCTTAATTTTAAGAATACAGTTGTTTTACATATACTGGTTATATACACAATTCTTAGAGATAAATGCAGTTTCATTTGGGGACATTGTTTATTTCAGTATAGCCACAAACCAAAAGAATACTGCATATGTTTCAACCACAATTATGAAACTAGCAAAACAAAACAACTTTGAGATATAATCTATACACCATGAGTATACAATTCAGTGGTTTTCTAGTATATTCATGAAATTGGGCAACTATCACCACTATCTAATTTTAGAACATTTTCATTACCCCAAAAAGAAACCTCATGCCTATTAGAACTTACTGTTCATTCTCTCTTATCACAGCCCCTGGAAACCAGTAAACTACTTTCTGCCATGATGGATTTGCTTTTCCTGGATATTTTATATAAATGGAATCATACAGTATTTGGCTTTTTGTGATCACTTTCTAGAAATTAGCATAACGTTTTCAAGGCTCATCTGTATTGTAGAATGTATCAGTTCTTCAGTATTTCCACTGCCAAATAATATGTCATTGGATGGATATGCAGCACTTTATTTATCCATTCATAAGTTGATAGGCATTTGGCTTGCTTCCACTTTTTGACTATTTTAATTAATGCTGCTGTGACCATTTGTTTACAAGCTTTTGGATATGCTTTCATTTCTTTGGCATATACCTAGGAGTGGAACTGCTGGATCATACAGTACTCTAATATATTGAGAAACTACCAAATTATTTTCCAAAGCAGCTGAGCCGTTTTTTTACATTCCCACCAGCAATACATTATGGTTCTATTTCTTCACATCTTTGTCAACACTTGCTATTGTCTTTTTTCATGTTAGTTATCCTAATGGGTATGAAATGGCACCTCATTGTGCTTTTGGTTTGCTTTTCCCTATTGATTAATGATATTCAGCATCTTCTCATGTGCTTTTTGGTCATGTGTACATCTTTTTTGAAGAAATGTCCAATCAAATCATTTGGCCATTTTTAAATTAGGTTATTAGCCTTTTCATTGTTGAGTTGCAAGTGTTTTTTATACATTCTGGATACAAATCACTTATAAGATTCATGATTTACAAATATTTTCTTCTATTCTGTGAGTTATCTTTTGACTTTCTTTATGGTGTCCTTTAAAGGACAAAAGTTTCCCATTTTAATAATGTCCAATTTATTTTTTCTTTTGTTGATTTTGCTTTTAGTGGCATATCTAAGGAACCACTGACTAATTCAAAGTCAAGAATATTTACTCCTATGTTTTATTCTATGAACTTTCTTATTTTAAGTCTAAAATTCAGGCCTATAATTCAGTTTTGGTTAATGTTCATATATGATATGAAGTAGGGGTCCATCTTCATTCTTTTGCATATAAATATGCAGTTTTTTTGTGATTTATTTTTTTAAAAATTTTTTAACAAGTCCCAGTACCAGCTGTTGAAAAGATTATTCTTCCTCCCTTTGGCATCCTTGCCAAAAACTAATTGACCATAAATTTAAGGGCTTCTTTCTGGACTCTCAGTTCTATTCCATTGACCTATCTGTCTGTTCTTATGCCAGTAAAAACTAGCAAATTGTACACTTAGCAATTAACTGCCCATCCATCCCTTTACATTCACAGTTATACTAGAGCATCCCTACATGTCTGTTTTTCCTACTAAAATGTAAAATTTTGTAGGCTAGGGATAGCTACTTATTTTTGTCCTCCTATAGCCCATGATGTTGTTCAATAATGTACCTTAAATATTTTGCAGACAAAAAACCCTAAATATGACTGTCTAAAAAGAACATGACCTAATGTACTCAGTGTTAACTGCATACACAGTTGACCCTTAAACAACATTGGTTTAAATTGCACAGATCAGATTTTTAAAATAAACACAGGATAATGTTGTAAATGTATTTTCTCTTCCTTATGATTTCCTTAACATTTTTCTCTAGTTTACTTTATTAGAAGAATATGGTATATAACACATACTACATATAGTGTGTGTGTGTGTGTGTGTGTGTGTGTGTGTGTGTGTGTGTATACTGTTTCGGTTATCAGTAAAGCTTCCAGTCAACAACAGTCTATTAGTTAAAACTGGGGGAGTCAAATGTTACATATGGATTTTCAACAGTGCAGAGGCCAGTGCCCCTAACCCCCACATTGCTCAAGATAGTCAACTGTAATGAGAAAGCCAAAATAACAGTGGCTTAAGCAGATATGTTTCTCCTTCACATAAAAGAATTTAGGAACTAAGCAATCAGAGTTTATTTGGCAGCTATATAAAAATATCAGTATCATACCTCTCATTTTTAACATGCCTAGATTATAGTCCCCTGTCCTTAAGGTCTAGAAGAGTTACTAGAGCTTCAGCCATTATATCTGCATGGCCACACTTCATTGCAAAGGGAAAGTAGGGAAAATGATCTTTATTGAGAAGCAGCAATATATCCTGCTAAGAAGCAGGATTCTTTTTCTAAGCTGGAGGGAAGAATGGATATTAGGATGAAATTATCATTCTCTACAACAAAAATAACAGAGTAACTTTTAAAAAATCCTTTGGGCCTGAAGAAAGCAAGGTATTTAGGAAGCTCCAAGGTGAGTTAGTGTCTTATAGCTGCCCCAATAAGACTGGTCTGAGATGAGTTTGGGGTGGATGTAGAGCTTGTTCTTCTTTTAACTTAGACTCTGATGCCCTAGCTAACTGTGACCCTTATGTGGTTCTATCCTCACCAGTGGAGTGTGGCACTTGAATTTATATTCCCTAGGAAATGGTACCATACAGTCTAATTCTAAATCTTCCCTAAATGCTTGATCCATCAAATTTAATCACTTTGGGCTCCATTTTCACAAGAACCTACTATAGTGTACAGAACAACGAATTAATCTCTTAAAATCAAAGAAATACTAGGGTTTTATTACATTAATTCTAAGTAGTGGTGAGCAAGTCAACAGAACTTTCAGTGATTTTTTTAACCACACAAAAATATTTCTTTTTTTTTTTTAAGTATTTCTAATAGTTGGAATTTTGCCACTATATAGCCAACCACAAAGACTGAATGCAGGAATAAGAGTGTGTTATCTCCAGTTACGTGAGTGTGAGACAACAAAAACTTATTTTTTGTCTTCTGTATATTCTACACTGAAAACACGTTATCTTTTGCCTGACCTGTATATATACTTTTAATAGTCAACAATAATTTTTTGCACTTTTATGTTGCCTCTTACCCTGTTCATAGGTAGTTCTAAATCAAACAACCATGATTTCTCATTTGAAGGAGTAAAATTCTTAAGCATTATTTTTCTTCCTGTTTTCAAAACATTATGTCATCATTCTGGTCTATGAAGCAACAAACCTGCAGCCACTCTTTTAGGAACTATACCTGTATCTTAATGGAACAAGTATTTTCCTTGGAGAACTCTTATTATTGCTGCCCCAAGCCATACCCCAAACTCAGAATAACAAAACTGTAAGGATGCCCATTATACCCATAACATCTAAGGTACCTTCTAGATGGTCCCTGGAGTGCTCCAAGGGTTTACTCCCTCACCTTAGAAAAGAAGAAATGCTAAAAAATTAGTTGTTCTTGCTATGCTTCATATTTCAAAATTAACTAAATGGTTTTCTAAGAGCTGTCCTATTTTGCAGAATAACAATTTTGGGAATCTATGAAAAGTGAGAGTGAGAGAGTAAGAGTGAAGGGTGGGGGATTGAGAAAAAGCTTAGTTTCACCAGGTTGATTTTGCATAGGAAGAGTGTTATTAATATGGATATTTTCAATGACTATGTGCCTTTAAGATGGGTAGAAGCTTTGTCATATTTGTATACAAGAGCTGATACAATAATTGTCAACAAGCTTACTAAAAGATTTTATTCCTAGGTTAAAATAACCTTATCCTATGGCTCACAATTATGAATCAGATGAAAACATCCCAGAGACTTGTCAATGCTGTAAAGCCCATAATACATTCTTACTGCACAGGAAAATCTGCCTGAATCCTTAAGAAATAATTACAGATGCATACACACATACACATAAAAAGGCATATATAGGTTGGTCTATAACAGGCTAGGCATAAGAAGTAAAATGAACTCTACAAGAATCTTAATATCACCAGGTGAATAGTTCAGAATTATTTGCCCAATACTGTGAGACTAGCTTGATGCTTATCAAAGACAGAAGAGAGAATTAAGAAAAAGGTACATATTTATAAATTTTAAAAAATTTACAAAAGAGGCAAGTTTGACTCTAAAATTAGCCACCTGTATAACTACTTCTGGAAGCTCTACCAGTGTAAAAAAGTCCAGTTTCCATGAGGTGGTGTGAAAGCTTTCTCTCTGGTTCCTAGTAATAGAAGCTATAGGTGCATCTTAATTGCAGAGGCTGGCTCCTCCTCCCATCTCCATGGATTGCATGGGTGGGCCCTGACAGAGTGTTGATTTACTTTATTTCCTCTTTTTCTCTAGCATTACTGTCTTCTATAATAATTTTTTTTGCCTTGATTTACAGATGTATTAAGTGTTCTCATCTGCTTTTGTTCTATTATCTAACCCATTTGAAATGAAAATCTCTCCTCAAAATATTAGGCATATTGTGGCTTCCTAAACAAAGCAGATAAAAACAAAGCAAAACATAATTTAAACATTTTTTTGAGGAGGTGGAATCATTACTGTGAATGTTAGTCACTATACTCTGCTACTACACAGGACTCTCAGGACCTGTTGGGGTACATGAGATGACTGGGTCATATACTAAGTTTCTAGAAGGCTGTGCTTTTCTTTGGTTCCTATATTTATTTCAGTTTTTAAATACTTTATGCTTTTTCTATTTTTCTATCTCTTATGCCCTATTCTTTTAAACTGTTGGTGATCTTTTGTTCTGCACACAGCCCCATTCCCACAGTTCTTTCGCAGCTACCAACATCTTGAAAACAAGTAACGTAAGTTGGCTAGAATTGGGCTAAAGAAAGCATAGGCATAACAGAAATAAAGAGCTAGCATCCAGGTTATTACCCCACATTCCAGAGCCTATTGCAGATTGAATATCCATAACATGTTTCTTCACTGAGGACAGAATTATTCTCAGTACAGCATTCCAGGCATACAATACTAATAATTCAGCGCATGAGAAGAAACCCATTTACCATCTTCTCCATGAGATTTGTTGCACAAAGGAATTTTAAAAAATTAATTTTCTGGTTTTTGGTTGTGTTAAAGAATGAGTTTGTCTTTCAACTCAGGTCAGGAAAGGCCAATTTTGATGGTAAACAATAGCAGAATGTACCATCTCAAAATATGTTTCATTGGCATCAGGATTATTTTGAGTTATTTTGAAAAACTTGCAGACCCAGGAGAGGCTCTGAAAATAGAGCAGAACTTAGTATTTTATAAGGGGAAAATTATGTTTATAAGGAAATTTACATTAGGAAGAGGCCTGTGCTAGGAAGAAAGCTATTACCAGAAATAAGTTCTTCACCTGAGAGACTTAAGTGCATGACAAGGCAAGGTAATTTTGCTTCCCAAACATTCCCTCTTTTCATCTTTTCATGAATTGCCTTCTCCCCTTTGAAGCCACAGACTCCCATCCCTTTCCTTAGCTCAGGATGGAATATAAACTTCAGCTGTTTAGGTGCCCTTTGAGTCTCATATTTTTGTGGGGATCCTACAGGTAT
The DNA here is from genome assembly GCF_010015895.1 of Lontra canadensis. NCBI lineage: Eukaryota > Metazoa > Chordata > Mammalia > Carnivora > Mustelidae > Lontra > Lontra canadensis. The sequence continues at coordinate 86,197,733 of NW_022630995.1, forward strand.
GCATGTATGCCGTTAAAATTATTACATTTTTCTATTAATCTTTTTTATAGGAGGGGGGTCTCTGCCAAGCACCTAGGTGGGCAGAGGGCAAATGATTGTTCCTTCTCTACAATGGACAGAGTCCCCTTAGGTGGGACTGATATATTATGGAATAATAACCTTATCTCTAGTGACCTCACAGAATGATTAAAAATTATTTGGTTAATTAAATTAGATTCTGAGTTTAATTTGGGTAATGTTGGGATGGTAAAGTTTTCACCTGTTTCTTTCTCAACCCTCAAATTAGGCAGATTAGCGAACCTGGATGATATGAAGATATTATGCAAAGGAAATCCCATCATTTTAAAGATCTTCGTAGAAAAGGACAAGGTGGTAGCATATCAGAAACAGATCATGGAATCACTTATTCATTCCAAGTTAATAGATTAGTGTTGTGGGCTTTCATTTATGCTATCTTGTTTGTTACACATAAGAGTCCAGGGAGGTCCATATTGCCATTTTAAAAATGAAGACATGCTTAGGTAAGATAAATAATATGTTCAAACTCATACAGCCAATAAATAATAAATAGGACTCCTACCCCAGGTCTGACTCCCAGTTCTAATGATGGACCTCAGCATATTAGTATAACCACCAATCAGCACACATTTCACTAGATCCTCTCCTTTCTCCCTCTTGCCCCCTCCCCTATTTGATAATATGGAACCAACATAGGCAGCACAGAAAAATAAGCTCATACCAATGATAAGGAATATTAGATTTTTATGAACTTTCTGAGTAAGTATCAGAAGACTTAAAATGTTCATAGTCTTTGACCCAGTAATTCCATTTCTAGGATTTTATCCTAAGGGGATGACTAGAAATTTACACAAATATTTATGTGCAAAGTTTTCAGTGAATTACAGCACTGTTCATATGGTGAATGATTGGAATTAATGTAAACCTGATAAAAGACTACAGTCACACAACAGAATTTTATGTAATTATTAAACATAATGTTTTAAATGAATATATAATATGTGAGATATTTATAACACATTAAAAGAAAAATAAGCACGAAAAACTATAACACAGAAAAAAAGACTAGGTGGACTTATACCAGTATATAATATCAACAATTACCTCTATAAGGTAAGATTACAGTTGATTTTCACTTTTTTTTTTAGCTTTCTTGTAGTTACCAAATCTTCTATAATGAATATATATTATGCATTATTTTTAAATTAGATAATAATGTTATATTTTTAAACAAAAAATCAGGCTATAGCTTTAAAAATTATTATTAGTGTTAAAAACAAGACCCCATGCCCAAAATGAAGTCACTTATGCTAAGCCCCACATCACTAAACCAAGACTTAATTACAGTTTCTGTTCTCCTAGGAATGAAATCTTAAACCAGTCAATAAGGAATCGCCTGCTCATCACTAGATAATCCACCTGACAGACCCATGCCATCCCCTAAAAGAAAGTAGCCTTGTAATAACCAACTTTTTTTTTTCTTTTTTTGCTTGGTATAAGTTGCTCATTCTTGCTCCCTCTGGCTATAAAAGTCTTTCATTTTGTACAACTCCTCAGAGCTCCCTTCTATATGTTAGATGGGATGCTACCCAATTCAAATGGATTTTTGTTCAAACTCTTAAATTTTTAAATACACCTCATTTTATCTTTTAACATGAATGATGGAACAATGGATTGTCGATGATACATCCAAAGAAGCTACTATAGAAGAGGGAAGAACAAATGGTTAACAGAGAACTTAGAAACAAAGTTAGGGGAAGTATTTAAAGGAAGATAATTTTATCTTCAGAAGATTTTAATGAAAGCACTTATCTTAGCAGAGGAGAAAGCTAATATTTACCTGTAAGTTGCAAGCTTAATTCTTAATGTACAAGAAAATAAAGTTGTTAGTGAAATACATATAACCAGAAAATGTTTCTTTACCTATTTTGCCATAAGAGGAGACAAATGGATGTGAAAGTGCTTTATAGACTTGAAATGTCTTGCAAATCTATTGCTGTTACTGTCAGCTTATCCCATTCTACTTCTGCTAACTGCTGTGTATCTTGACTTGGATCTTTTATTTACACAAAAAGTAAAGTTCCTAGGGTTTGGAAGATCCTCCCATTCTCATTACTCACTTCAGGCAGTGAAGTGTCTCTAGGTTGCCAAACGCAGACAACTGCCTAGTGTGTGATATCCCATGTCAGCTTTAGAATACTGTACTCCTAAAAGTACAATGCAACTTAAATCCACAGTAGATGCAATTATTTTCTTACTTCACATACAGGAGAAGTGTTAGGAAACATCAAGTTCTCCACTGCTTTTAAAAGACCCCAGAAAGAGATGAAGAAAAAAGAGAGAGAGAATACCTAGCTTCTGTAGCTGTGTGAATTAAGCTGCTCTAACTTCTTAGAAATCCTAAAACTGCTCAGGTAAGGTATTGGTTAGGCGAAGGTGGATGATGCCTTGCCTGGCTCATCAGCTATCACTGATAGAGTGAAATGAGATGGAATAGCAGGCACAAACTAATCCAGCCTTCTCTGTATAGCCTAATGCACCTAGAATTTAGCATCACTATTTTACCCCGGAAATACACATGATCATTAGGGGTCAGGAAGTCTTGGGGTTTTGCTCTAACTTCACCACTAACTTAAGAATGTGTTATTGGGCAAGTTATTTAACCTGTACAAATGTTAGATTTCTTATCAGTAAAATGTGACTCAATGAGATAATGAATTTGAAAACACTTTGTAAAACTAAAAGTACCAAGGAAATAATTCTTCCATCCCAAAAGACTATGAACATTAAAATTGCCCACATGGAAGAAAAGCACACATGAATGAGACATAACTGTGATCCACAGATAGATTTACAGTATTATCACATCATAGAGGGCCAGAGGTCAGATAAAGACTAAGACTGGGCACCAACTTATGCCTGAAGAAATTCAGGTTTTCACGGGAAGCACAGAGCTCTTAGCTGAATATTCTCTGGGTAGTATGGAGATTATTCCTCAATATGTCCTAATTTCAAAGGGAGACAACTGTGTCTTGAAAAGCCAAGAGGCCTGTAGACACTAATACGGGCATGAAACATCAGTCTAAATTAAAGTTTTATAAAGCAATGAGAAAAGGTCAGGAAGAAAACATTCTTGCAGGAGGTGGAGTCCTTGAAAGTCAGCTTTGATGAATGGACAATGTGTGCAACTGACTGACCAATCTCTTTGGTAGGCAGCTTCAGAGACTAGGGCTTTTCTTTTAAGAGAACTTGGGCTACTCTTGAGTCTAAGAGGCTGAGTCACAAACAATGTTTAGCAATGAAAATAGCTTCTTATTGAATAGAATTTTATTTTCAAAGGGGAAGTAGGGGGTGTGACAAAGGCAGTAGCCTGCAGTCTCTTACTGATTTTACCACCACTACAGCCAGAGAAGCCAGCTGATGTGTCAAACATGTTAAAAAAGTGAAAGTATGCCACAGTGTATGGTAGTTTTATCCACAAGCATTTAAAGAAAGAAATTGGCAGTCCAGCTTCATAATGGTGCCTGTTATATGATAATAGGGATAAGCCCGGGGCTTAAGAACTCAGTCTTCTACAGGGTCCCATCAATGTAGCCATATACTGACCCATTCTCTAATGGAAATAGCTGGAGAACTAGAAATATCAAGACTTTGAGAACATCAAAGGCCTCATTGGAAAAGCCCCCACACAGAAAAATGTGTGGGCCTGAATTCTTCCATTCTGGAAGGGTAAAGGCCCGAGTTGATGATGCTGGGATGAAATACTGAAGTCTTTAGAGAAGCAAAACAAGTACAACAAAGTTGACCCACAGATTATTAAATAGCCCTTCCCTTAGAACTAATGCTTAGTTTGATTTGAAAGGTACAGAGAAAGATTTTGCACTTTTTAGTAATAAAAAGATCATGATCATTTAACTTGTCTCTAATCTTTTCTGAAAGATCACTGATCTCTAATCTGTCTTTTCCTTCATTTTTTTTCCATCAAAGGAACTATTTAATGCTTGTTTTTAAATTTTACAAAGATGTTTTATATTCTTCAGAATGTTACCTGATGCATAAACGGTACTAAACCAAACCATTTTTCCTTTGTTTTTTTGTAGTACAAATGCTCCTTTGAATGGTTAACCTTTCCTGCCTACCACTCTTCCTCATCCTAAATGTACATATCTACAGTTTAACCATGTTGTCAAAATCCAGTTTGAAGTCATATTCTTTCTTCAAAATTCTTTATATCCACTTCTCTTGAGGCAGTAATTTTTATGTTTTACTGAGATTACACTCATCTATATACGCATCTTTTATAATGCACATCAATTTCTTTAAGAAAGAATACAATGGTGGACTTTGCAGTCAGAATATTCTGGTTTCAAATCCTTGTTCTGCCACTTACTCGCAGTAAAGGATTCATGACATACAACAAATTAGTTAACATATCTGAGATTCAGTTTTCTAATCTGCAAAATGGGAATCATTACAAGTTCATTATAAGGTTTAAACTAGACTGTGTGTGTTCACATTGTTCTTTTCTCTCCCTTTCTGTATACCCGAGGTGCTAGAGAAATGTCTTTTTAAAGACTAGACACAAAATATAAGGTAGTAAAATTGGAGTTATAAGCAATCTCATTGAGGATTTCCTCAATTCTCTCCAGTTTAAGTTACAAGTATATACCCATACCATTATTATACTGAAGCTGTTACTGCATTATACTGAGGACACATTAACACATGTCCTAAGTATCCTACCTACTCTACAGACTTTAAGAATATTGATCTGATCTTATTTAAGCATTATTATTTTACACTCATAGTATTCCAGATGTTGTAGTGGATAAACCTAAGTCTATTAAAGAGGTTAAAAACATAACAAGTTGAAACTTATGAACTGGTTTACATAGAGCACATATAAAGTCTATTATAAAACTAGCATCTGTACTATTGGATGCAAAGCCTTTTCTCAATATATGTCATGAGTTGTTTGTAGTACTTTATTCATTTTTTCATAAAAGGTGCTCTAAAAATTATAATGGATACCCTTTCTAAGTAACTTTTGTCAATTCAATTCTGACTTCTATATAATAAGAATCATCTTGGAATAAATGAGACCAAATATGCCTGCTCTGAGGCCTGCTCTTACTCCACAAGTCACATGCACACACAAACACCCCCACCCCATGACCTGCCTCAGCCTCCTGGTCTGTTTACTACCATGCCTTTCTCAGCCCCAGCCACACTACTTAGGCCAGTATTGGTACACCTCAAGCTAGCCACATCATATTCTCTTTCTCCTAAAGTATGTACAAATAGTGTCCAGAAATTTTAGTTAGTAAGATACCTACAAACAAACTTGGCGATCCCTATTGTTCTTATCTTATGCCTTATATTTAAAGAAATATAAATGATCTGTTTAAAAGAGAGAGAGAGAGAAGTGAAATGGACATAAAGTGGGAAAAATATTTAATAGCTTGGCTGATCCCTGAGACCAAGAGGAAGTAAAACCACCCTGGTTGTTGTGACATTCTAACTCACCTTACATTCCCTTGATGCCCAGCAAAAATAATAAAGCAGCAAAAATACATTTGTCCAAACCCTCCTCCCCAAAACTAGCATTTGTACCCTTTCATGCAAGCCCTTTTCTGGGTATTTGTTAAACATCATGCCCATTAAAAAAAAATGTACAACAGTTATTAAGAGATTAAAACAGATACAAGAAATATTCAAATTAAAATAGCATAAAACAGTACCTCAAGCTCAATGAGCATTCATGTATTCTAGCCTTAATTTTTCTAGCTGATTGTGTAAGAAGTAATCTATCATGTATGCATTAGCTCAGTCATTGTGAAGATCAAAAGGTAAAACCATCCTAAACAGGAAACCAATATTCTTCCTGTTTAATCAACAAATCTAAAAATTTATTCTTTTCAACTATTTACTCTTGTCCACCATACCATAGCGCTCCACGTGTTCACCATAGTTTTATGACAAAGAGAAAATTTTCATGAGCCACTTTTGTATCCCCACCCCCTTAAAGAAAGAGGGAGGAAAAATTGTTTCATACAGAAGGCGTTAGTTGTATGAATTACAACAGCCACCTAAGTGTGGGCTCATGTAACCAACAGGGATTTTACCTACATCCATTCAGTCAGTTTATGGGGGTTTAAAGAAATTCCAAAGAGTCATCAGAAGAGGAAAAATAAAGGTAATGCTTTTTGCCACACAGGTAGAATCTTTGAAAATATGTGTAATATGTAAAACATTTTGACACCCCCATAAATATTTTTCCAGAATTAAGAGTATAAATTGCTTCTCTTGTTCAAGTGCTTCCTATCAGCCTCTGTAATCACTACTCACAGTAACCTCAACTCCTGCCACAATGTACAAAATGCAACTCTTGTCTTGCATCGTACTGACTCTCGCACTCGTCGCAAACAGTGCACCTACTACTTCAAGCTCTACGAAGGAAGCACAGCAACAGCTGGAGCAATTGCTGCTGGACTTACAGTTGCTCTTGAATGGTGTTAATGTGAGTATATTCCCTTTCCTACCAAAATTATTATATACAATTTTTTGAACTGGAGTTCATTTTTTAATGAAAATATATTATGCTTTCTCAGAATTATGAGAGCCTCAAACTCCCCAGGATGCTCACATTTAAATTCTACATGCCCAAGAAGGTAAGTACAACTTTCTACATTCAATTTATGTCTTTTTTTTAAATAGATTTTATTTATTTATTTGTCACAGAGAGAGAGAGAGAGAGAGAGCGTGAGCACAGGCAGACAGAGTGGCAGGCAGAGACAGAAGAGAAGCAGGCTCCCCGCTGAGCAAGGAGCCCGATGTGGGACTCGATCCCAGGATGCTGGGATCACGACCTGAACCGAAGGCAGCTGTTTAACCAACTGAGCCACTCAGGCATCCCCATTCAATTTATGTCTTAATAAAATTCAAAGCTGTATGAAAACTTGTTAACTGATTAGATTAATAGCACTTCATCTGAAAAGCATCAGTAACTTCAATATTTAAAAAAACAATTTGGTAAGGAAGCTTCTGTAAAATAGCTTTTCATATATATTTTTCTGCATGTATTTGTGTGTGTTTTGGGAAGAGACAAGAATAATATTCCCAGTTTATTGATGGGACAATTTTAAAAGATTATATTGACTTATTTTTATTTAAAAATTTAAAACTTGAGAGATATTTGATTATATCATTTTACCATGCAAATTATCAAGTTGATTTCCTATTTTTAAAAATCCTTCATCGTTTTAGGAAAAATTCCTAAGGTCCTACACCTTTGAGAGGCAGCACAGTAATGACCAATAATATGGTCCCTAGGACCAGATTATCTGAACTGGAATCCCAGCTATGTCTTAGCTTTTGTGACCTTGAGCAAGTTGCCTACTCTGACTCAGTTTCTTATCTACTTATGTGAATGATAGTTATAGTTCATATAGTTTTGTGAGGATTAACAGGTAAATGCAAAGTACTCAAAATCGTGTCTGATATAGGATAAATACCACATAAACATTAGCTATTAGTAAAAACAAAATTCTCCCTCAGAATATAAAGTAAAATTTTGGACTTACACATCTTTTATGCCAATAGACCTAGAGACTTATGGATGCTATATGACTTGTTTTCCAAGATTTGGTCATTTGGGTATTCAGATAAACATAGATCATCTAAGCTCCTATGGCTATACTAGAAGTATAAAGTTTCTTAGTAGTTGTGCCAGTCAACAGAGAATGTGCATAACTTTGTGCTGGAAAGAGTTTGTCCGAGGGTGAATCCAAGCCCAGAAAAAAAAAAAAAATGGGATTTAAAGGTCATGGATGTAATCTCATTGACCTCTTATTAACTGAAAAAAAATTATTCTTCAAACTACTCTTTTAAAAGATGAAAATAACTTGAGATGCTTCTTCAACTTAAGAGCCACATAACTCTTAACTCTAGCTTCATAAAGACACTAGACTGTTTTCTGAGGAAAACAGCTTCAAATAGTTAAGCCCTGAATTTGTAGTAACAAGTTAAAAGGCCAGTGGATAGAAATGTCGTCAAATGTGTGTGGTGTAGTCCTAAGTCACGCTTTAAAGATTTCTAGAAAGATAACATGAGATTATGTGCATAATTTAGAGGGTGGTGAAATTCTTTGAAATCTAACAGTTTCTAAACCACATCTCAAAATCTATTTGAAACCCAAAGTAATGTGATAAGCTCCACTCATTTGCTCATTTTACCACCATTTTATTTTGCAAAAAAATTTCAGGAAGTTATAAAAACACTTAATTCAAAGGATGCCATGTTAGAGCTATAAAGAAAAAGAACTAAAATTTAATCTTGGCTCCACCTAATCATGTGACTTTGGGAAAACACTTAAATTCTGAGATTTATTTTCCTTCTTGGTAAAATGGAGATAACACTGCATTGCTATCTCAAGAGGTGGCTGTGAGACTTAAATGGGCTTGTTTGGGAGTAGACACTTTAAAATTATAATGTGCTATGATGAGAGCTGTAAACTGCATAAAACTGATAAATCACAGACCGGTACCCCTGAAACAAATAATATATTATATATTTATAATAAATAAAATTATAATATACCAGAAAAATACAAAATACTATCATTATAACAGATCACATGGGTGAGGAAGTATATAGGTTTAAGTCAGGAGGGCCACCCAAAATTCCTTCAAATATTCTACTCTTTAATTTGGTTGGGACACATAATTTTTTAATGCATCTTAATATACTTATAGAAAAGTAAAAAATTAGGACATTTATATGACTTGCTATATTGAGAGTCATTACTATATGATTAAAATTCCCTAATCTATAAAGTGCTGGGATTGTGACAGTATCTAAGAGCTCCTCTGTTCTTAACATTCTATAATTCTCAACTCTTAGATTAAATGTTAGAATTATAAAAAGTGATCCTATACTTCTATGCTGTGACTGCTCTGATTCTAATAATTTCTACACAGAGGGGAAAAGAATTCTGCCTATATCTGTGATTTGCATTTGGGTACAGAAATGTTGACTTTGGGCAAAGCCAAATTAAGTTGAAATTATTGACTTATCATTTAACATTCATTCATTCACTCATTTTAGAGAGAAGAAGCAAGCATGAGCAGGGGGAAGGGCAGAGGGAGAGGCAGGCTCCTTAGTAAGCAAGGAGCCCAACATGGGATTCCATCCCAGGCCCCTGGGATCATGACCTGAGCTGAAGGCAGCCACTTAACTAAGCCACCCAGGCCCCTCTCATTATGTAACATTTAATGCTAAACATGGGTAGATGAATTCCAGTTTTTCCAGTCTTATGAGCTACACTGGTACATATTTAAAGTAATGCTGACAATAGGAAGAATAATAAAAAACTATTCTCACTAGAGACTAATTTCTGGTTCTGACCTTTAGGGCAAACTGACCTGACAACTATTTTTATTATTATTCAAGGCCACAGAATTGACTCATCTTCAATGTCTAGCAGAAGAACTCAAACTTTTGGAGGAAGTGCTATATTTAGCTCAAAGCAAAAACTTTCACTTGACAGACATCAAGGAACTAATGAGCAATATCAATGTAACACTTCTGAAACTAAAGGTAAGGCATTACTTTATTTGCTCTCCTGAAAACAAAATAAATGGAAGATTATTTTAAAGTAGTATAACATTTTTATAATTTGTGAAGTTCTCATGCATTTTAAGACCAATGTGAACATGTATCATTTTTATGTTAGATGATACACTATGGAACAGGGGAGAATAATTTAGAGGGTTTCTGCCTACCATTCACCTAGAGATAAGCCCATAAGCCAGCACTCTGTCACCTCTTTGTCACATTAATACAAAACTGGGAATGGGAAAAGACAACTGAATTTTGCAGAAAGCGGACAGGTTTCTAATTCTTTCAGATCATTTTCCAGAATAGCCAATCTAATTACCTAAAGGCTTTTAAAATGCAGTTTCCCTATTATTTGGTGGAAGGTTTGAGAGATTTACCTAAAAAAAAAAAAAAAATTAAAACTAAAATCGCCAGTGGGCTAGACAATTAACTCCTTATTTAGAGATAATACATTTAAGAATTTAAGTATTTTTAAATGCATAGGAAATACTAAATATACAAGAGACTCAGGTGATGTGAAGAGATTCATGGCTCTCTTTTCTCATCCCATCTGACAAAGTACAAATTTCATGAGTTAATAGGCCTCCAAAATAGCATAATTTTAATTATAGTAGAGCCAAGTTTCTAAAATTATAGTAATTCCAGTTGTTTCCAAATAAGTCATTGTATTAGTAGACTGTTTCTTTTCATCTACTTAAAAAATACATTGAAATCAATGTCATCTAAACATTGATAGATAATAACAATGGCAAAAGGTTTGTTACAAAATTTTTGACCATCAGAAAACTCATTAATTCTTGATGTAAAATTAAGATAAAATTATGTGCAAGTCAGAAAATGTCAGCTATTTTAAAATTTTTAATTTAAAATTAAATTTAAAAGTTAAAATTTAAAAAAATTTTAAAGCTAATTTAAAAAATTTAAACCTTCCCAAGAGGTTGTAATATTCAAATAATTATATGTAAGAGGGTATATAATACTGCAACAGTTTATTTAAAAGAAATACTTATCTTACTAGGTTTATATTTCCATGGTAGGAATTACCTCAGTTTGAAAAATTGCTTTTATCTTGTTATATTTCAAAATATTTGTCAGCTAGAGGCAGAGTTGAAATAGCTCCTACCAGCAGAGGACGTTATTTTCTAAAAAAGTCAGTCCACAGAACATAATTTCTAATGTTTAGACTTTTAAAATTTGGGAAGCTTACCTGCATTAATACTAAGGTGGAGTGGGAATGGGTATGAGTATTTATGAAAATGTTCTTCACATAAATATTTTCCAAACAAAAGCTTATCCTAACTTACTCTGGGCTGGTTCTATTTTGCTTTGGGGAACTATGAGGAGATTCACTAAAGTTAACAGGAGGTTTAAGGTCTGAAAAAGAAGTATAATATGTAAATGACTGTATACATGTAACCTATAAATAGATATATGCCCAGAGGAAGAGAGGTTTAACAATTTTATTTTGCATGCAACATTTAATGAAACATTTGTCTAGAACTGTTTTTACTTAAAAATGTTTACCTTTATACAATCCAGGAAAAAGAATTCTTGTATTCACTGAGATGGGCAGAATTGAAAAATGAGGAAAATCTTAGTGTACATGTTACTATCACTTGTTATCAACATAGAACTTTTTGCCATACCATTTCAATCATTTCAAGAAAATGTGATTGATTAATATATTAAACATACTTGAAAATAAAGGGCATCAGTCATAAATTATTCAACTGGGAATAAGTATATATGGGAAACTACTTTGAACTAAAAAAATTAAAAATTTTTCTTTTATAGGGATCTGAAACAAGTTTCAAATGTGAATATGATGACGAGACAGTAACCATTACAGAATTTCTGAACAAATGGATTACTTTTTGTCAAAGCATCTTCTCAACACTGACTTGATAATTAAGCACCTCCTATTTAAATGTACCAGGCTTTCTATTTATTTAAATATTTAAAATTTATATTTATTTTTTGATGTATGGTTTGCTATCTTTTGTAATTATTATTCTTATACTTCATATGGTAAATATGGATCTTTTAAGATTCTTTTTGTAAGCCCTAGGGGCTCTAAAAACTGACTTATTTAACCCCAAATATTTATTTTTTATATGGAATTGTTAAATATGTCTATGTAGATCAGTTAATAAAATTATTTAATAAAGTTGATGAATAAAAATCAGCCCAGCCATTTATTGTTCTAGGAATAGCACAAAGTAAAACATTTCTGAACTCATGTGAACTCATAAGATAGTTAAGATGCTTCCAAAACCCACTCTTCCCCTGAAGAGGTATGTGGAATAGGGAAATGGGCTTCTCAAAGTTCTTGCTTTCTCCTTTCATAAGCAGATTGGATCCTTAATTCTAGTTTGAGCAAATCTCATCAAATCACACTACTTTCCTTCTTCAGGTTATGTCTTAAAAAAGATGCCAAACTTGAAACTCTTCATATAATTGTTGTGCCTCTCTATCCATTCTCCAGCATCTTACAATTTGCTGTCAGGAGGCTTACTTGTATAACATATACCAAAGTTCTCCCCTGCCCTCTGGCTTTCCAATGGCTCCCACTACTGGGGAGCTCTGGTAGGATGTCTGGGGGACAGAAAAGATCACCTGACTCTCCATGTGAAGTAGTCTCTGGATGGCTTTACCTCCCAACCAAAAAACCCAGTTTCTCTCAAGACTTTTTCCTTCTAGGTTCTGCTAACTTTTCCTTCCACTCCTCCCTTCAGCCCTAGGGATAGTAACACTTCAACCATTACTAGCTCCAGGGAACTGCATTATCCCTTGCAGCTTCCCTGTACCATGATCATAGTTTGGTAAATTGTCTCTTTATTAGATCCTCCTTGATGTATTCTGAGTATGCCATCTCTTTTCTGGCTCAAACATATTAATCATGCCAGAAACAGCCACAAGAAATAGATCACCAAAATCAGATCTGGGTCTGGCTTCATTAGGAATATAGGAGTGAGATCGTGAGAGTTCATGAGATATGAGATGTAGATATTTTGCCAGATATAGAGGCTGAGAATTTTAAACATCTATTGACAGAGCCAAACTCATTTTCTTTAATAGCATCCTTTTTGAGGAAAAATCACTCTTCTGCTTAAAAACCTTCCAGTGACTTACAAATTAAGGGAAATTTTCCTCAGAACTCACCTCTACCACCTGTCATTACCTCTAGGCCTAAAATGAAAGTTAAGATCTCAACATCACTGAGGTTGTGAGAATAAAATGTGTTTAGACCAACAAGGGTGAAAACTAAGTCAGGTGGAGGCTGATTTAATTTAGGGCAGTGAAACTCCCTGGGATTCAGAATTTAAAGAGAACTTGCAAATGGCATTAATAGTTAGTTGAATAAATTCTTGCACTCCACAGTGGCCTTTTAAATATTTAAATACCAGAGTTTCCCTGTAGAATAAAAAGTCCAAAGGACCAGGGAAATAGAAATACTGGAATGGATCTATTATGTGCAGTCTTCTCATCCTGCCTAAGAAGTTATGAAGAAATGGTAAGGGGGACACTAGCTAGCATCAACCAAAGTTGTATCGTGTTTTTGTGTTTTTTTTTTTTTTTTCATTAAACCAGAAATAACAGATGGTGATGCAATGGAATTGGTTTCCCTGAGACTAGTGGAGGCCTAGAGTAACAAAGTTCAGGTGAGAGGTTCAGGTGAGAGCATTTAGCCCTCAGAAACAAGGTGGAAGCAATCACTAACTACAATAAACCAAAGGACAAAGTGCTAATCAAAGTGTTGATCCAAAAGGATCTGCAATGGTGAGTGAACACAAGATCCCTAAAAATTCAAAGATCCTAACTCTGCTGGGCAGAAATAATTGAAAAATCACCATAATTGGGAATCATGGACTGTTTCCATGGGGGGAAAAAACAAACAAACCATGCCTTGTTCAGGTTTAACTTAAAACATAGTTAAAGTTATACATAAAGTTAAAACATAACTTGGCTTGTGACAAAACCCTGGCAGAGAAAAATGATGTCTGACCACAGAACACCAAATGATTATGCCACCTGAACTTCCCATCATGGGCTAGTTATTAACTGATGTACTGAAACAATATTGGGTGAACAGAGCAGCACTTCATCAAAAGACGAAAGTGAGTAGGTTTGAATGGGTCTAGGGGGAAGAATTAAACTGCATAAGGAGGTAGCTTAGAATCTTGTGGTACTTGATTAACCATTCTTTCTCAGTCCATCCTTTTGGATTCTTGGGGAGCTTCCTATTACAAATTTGAGAGGGAGGAATAAGAACCTAGTTTAAAAATTGATTTGCTTCAGATGCTATTATCAGCCAGAAAATGGATGATCTCAGAACTATAACCCTATTCAAAATTGTGAATTTGTCTATTTCATGCAGAAGGAACAATGAACATAGGTATGGATCTAGAATAGACTGACTTATGGGAAGTGACAAAAGACTTCACTAGATGATCATACATTGAAAAAGAAAATGGAAAATAATGACAAAGAGGTCTGGGGAAGGGTTATGTGAATGGACCTCTTGAGAAAGTAGAGAATGTAAAAATACTAATGTTCCTCTATAAAGACTCTCATTATACAAGTAGACAAGATGACCCTTCCTGTGAATGCCAACCAGCTTCTTTCCCTGGTTAATCTAGTACTTACTCAATAGATCTATGTAAAAAGTGGCTATGGCAACAAAGATGGAGGCTATATATGAGCCCAACAACATAGCCTTTCACTCACAGTGACACTCACAAACTGTCACTGCCATCTGCCACTGCCACTGAGTACCCAGCTTCCCAAAAGCAGAAGACAATGCTGAGCATTCAATATGGCACCATTCCCTAGAGAAACCAGCTGGCTATCAGATGGCAGACTGATTAAATTGATCCCTATCACTATGGAGTAAATATGGAGTAAACACTGTTTTGTCCTCAAGAGGATAGATCTATGTTCTAATTCAGATTTTCTTTCTTTTCCTCATGTTCTGCAGCACCACCATTAGATTTATGGAATGCCTTCTCCATCACAACAATGCCTCCAAACAGTTTATGACAAGAGAAGTGTGGCAATGGCATCATGCTCATGGATTTCACTGATCTATGTATTCCATCATTCAGAAGCAGTTGGCTTGATGAGTGTGAAATAACCTGCTAAAGTTTCAGTTATGGCACCTGTTTGAAAATATTATGAAGATCAGGTATGGTCCTACAAGATGCACTATTTATGTTAAACCAGCAGCCAATATATGATACAGTCTCCCCTGACAGATTGCTAAGTCTGGCAATCAAAAGTATACTTACTACTCACTTACTAACTCACTTGAAATATCTTTACCTCCAATCAGTAAAACCTTAACTTTGTCATTTTTAAGGTCCTAGTGTTCAAGAAGGCATGTTTCTACCAGCAATCTTGACTTTGGTAACTGATGACATGGAAGCTAAGACTATGTTTTGGCCATATAGGGACTTTTCATGCAGCTGAATGAACAGGTACATAAAGGACAACTGTACTGGCCAGACTGATTGGTTCTGATGATAAGGGGAAATGGAGGTTCCTGCTACAGAACAGAGGCAATACTACACAAAGGGTAGCACTATATTTAGAAACCAGGAATTCCAGTGGGGCATTTTTAAGCACTCTATTTCCAATAGTACTAGTCAATGGAAAACTATACCAATCCCCAAAATGCAAGAACATCAAAGACTCAGATTCCCCAGAATTGAAATTTGAAGTCCACTAACCAGGTAAAGAATTCCATCCAGCCAAAGTAATGGCAGAAGGTAAAGGAGAATATGCAAAGAATACTGGAAGAAGGAAGCTATGATTACCAACTCTCATGACTAGCTATTGAGCAGGGACTAGTGTATTTATTTTACCTGTATTTCTTTCTTCTTGTCCCATACTATGTGAAATGGGACTTCACATAATCTCACTTTCTTTATGTGAAAAATACTGGTGGTGCTTAACATTTTAAGTTTCAGGAAAAGTATTTCTGAATTGATATAACTTCACAATGATGCCAAACTTGGAGAACTTCATTTGTCTCCTCTGCTAGGGCCACTTTTCTCCCAAATGAAGGAAGAGTGTACATGTTGAAGAATAAAGGGACAAAGTGTGCCAGATATCTTCTATTTTCTCCTTGATGACTCTACACCTTTCCCCATCCTGCTAAGCAGACTTGTGAGGATTATCTTAATGTGTTTTCCTTGCTTTCTGGTTTCTGGTTGAGTTTGGCCAAAGAGGATCCATGGTAAGAGTTGGATGAAAGATCACCTCAGGATGGCTGCATCACTTGATGAAAGGTATATTCCTCTCAAAGTTCTCCTTTTTTCATGACCCTGTCCTTAAGTTTCCAATAATCTACTCACTCCTCCTCCCTTCAGGCCTAAGCCTGGCAGAAGTCTCCCTATATGAGGACAGAAACCAATGTAGGCAGGTCTTGCATGTTATATTCCTCAAGAGAAAGAATGTGTACAAGGGACATCCTGGATTTTCTCTGAGGGTATGTTCCAAGTTATGGCACAGAGAAATGGAACCCAAGTGGTAGTCCCACAAGGAAATCGAAGTAGGAGTTCAGAGTTTCAAAACATATGGTATTTGAGAAGCAAAACAAAGGGAACTGTGGAGGAGGAGCCCATACATCCACATACAAATTTTCTTCCATGGCTGATCCATCAGCGGCCCATGAACCTCTCAACCACACACACACACACACACACACACACACACACGGCAGAAAACAGTAACTAGGAAGCAAATGAGCTATGTAGAGAGCTGTGTGGTGCTGAGGAGACACAGGATGGAGTTTAAGTTCTGCCATGGGTAAGGTCTAGTAAACATGTCAAGATTTCAGATGAGAAAAAGAAGGGCTAAGATTCTAGGTAAACAAACCTTGAAATAAGGGCATTTGTGAAATTTAACAGCTCTAACAAAGCCTAAAACCACACCTCAAAAGGATTCTACTAGCCTCCTGAAGAAAATTTAACTTAAAGATACTATCATCCAGAGCCTCTGTAATATTTCATCCACATATGGCATTAGTTAAAAAATTATGAGGTATGCTAACACATGCAAACACACCCAAAATTAAGAGGCAAACCAGTAAAAAAAGAAAATCTCCAACACAAAATTCAGATATATAGTTATAACACAAAGACTTTAAAATAACTGATTAATATATTCAAGGAAACAGCATGACACCTAAAATATACATGGAAATATAGATTTCTGCAGAAAATTGAAATCTATTTGAAAAAAATCAAGTGTAACATTCTAGAACTGAGAAATACAGTATCTAAAATTAAGAAATCACTAGATGTATTCATCAGTATAATGGAAATAATCAGAAGACTGGATTAGTGATCTAAAGACAGGCCAATAAAAGAATATCCAGAGTGAATACCAAAGGGAAAAAGAAGGTATTAACAAGAAAAACACAAGAAACAAGTAAGAAAAAGCAAGCAGGATAAATATAAAACAACAAAATCCCCACAAAAAAATCCTTAAATCCACATCTAGGGAAATCACAGAACTGTTGAGAAGCAAAGACAAAAAGCATCCAGTGGGAATAAAGGCATTGCCTTAATAGAACAATACTAAAATTGCTGGCTAATATTTCAACAACCCCTATGGAAGTCGGAAAAACAAAGGAATGACATATAGGTGATAAGATAAAACACATGATAATCTAGAATTCTGTACCCAAAATTCCTTAGAAATTTAGGTGAAACAGATATTACAGACAAAATTCTGAGAAAACTAGTCAAAAGCAGACCTGAACTATAAGAAATACTAAAGGAAAAATTTTCTTCTGAAGGGAAAGTTCCCACATGTAAGCACAGACCTGGAAAAAAAAAATTAAGAAGGCAATATATCTTGTGCATTTTAACATACACCTAAGTAACATATCTGACAACAAAAAAAGAGCAAAAGATGATAAATAAAAATTTATGTAAAAATTAAAATATTGCAGAATCCTTGCATTGTTTGGGAAGTGCTAAAGGAACGTATTTTAGGTAGACTGCAGTTAAGTGTTAAAATAAAACAAATGGAGACCTATGTTGGAAACTTCCTGAGCAGACACCACCAGTTTAGTTATACAAACCAAAGCTTAATTTAGATTATTTTTTGCAAGACTAACTTGACCTGGGTCATTCCTGCCTTCACCTCTGGAAATAATAAGTAAAACTTGAACTGTTTCCCAGGTTGATATGAGATAACCACTGAATAATTCCCTACAATTTAAGAATACTCTAACACAACCTAGTCACCACTCTCCCACTGTATAAGCCTACTCATAACAATATACCCACACAAGCCTCATTCTATGTTTTGGTTTGAGTGCTTCCAGTTTGCTGACTGTCTTTCCAATGTGTGCAAAATGTACTTATAATTACTTTGGTGATTTACTGGTTTTATTTCTGTTATTTCTGAACTTTTGACATAAGTCAAGTTTGCATATTATAATATAGGTAACCTCTAAAAGCATAGTAGAACTAAAAAGTAATAAGGCAGGAAATAGAATATTAGAAATATCCAACCTAGAAAAAGAAAGAGATGAGGAACAAAGGGAGGCTAAAGGAAGAAAGAATAAATGAACCAGAAAAGAGCTAAAAGCTTAAAACAAGCCCATCAATCTCATTAAGTAAAAATGAATTGAAATCTCCAATAAAATATTACAGTTTTTTAAAAATATGCTTTAGATAGACAAGGAAAGGTTAAAAGAATGAAAAAGGATATAATGAAAACACTAGCCAAAACCAAAACATCCCCCAAAACAGAAATAGCTGTACTAATTTTAAAAATGGGACCTTACCACAGTTTGGCAATTGTGGCTATTGTTGCTATGAAAATTTGGGTACATATGGCCCTTCTTTTCACTTCATCTGTATCTTTGGGGTAAATACCCAGTAGTGCAATTACAGGGTTATAGGGTAGCTCTATTTTTAATTTTTTAAGGAATCTCCACACTGTTTTCTAAAGTAACTTGCATTCCCACTGACGATGTAAGAGGATTCCCCTTTCTCTACAACCTCTCCAACACTTGTTTCTTGTCCTGATAATTTTGGCCATTCTAACTGGTGTAAGGTGGTATCTCAATGAGTTTTTGATTTGAATTTGCTTGATGGCTAATGATGATGAACATTTTTTCATGTGTCTGTTAACTATTTGTGTATCTTCTTTGGAGAAGTGTCTGTTCATGTCTTCTGCCCATTTTTGATGTGATTATCTGCTTTTTGGGTGTTGAGTTTGAGGATTTCTTTCCTTCAACAGACAAACAGTTAAAGAAGATATGGCCCATATATACAATGGAATATTATGCCTCCATCAAAAAGGATGACTACCCAACTTTGTATCAACATGGATGGGACCAGAAGAGATTATGCTAAGTGAAATAAGTCAAGCAGAGAAAGTCAATTATCATATGGTTTCACTTACTTGTGGAGCATAAGAAATCACATGGAGGACATTAGGAGAAGGAAAGGAAAATTGAATTGGGGTAAATCAGATAGGGAGATGAAGCATGAGAGAGACACTATGGACTCTGAGAAAAGAACTAAGAGTTTGGAAGGGAGCAAGTGAGAGAATGCTAAGTCTGGTGGTGGGTATCAAAGAGGGCACATATTGCATGGAGAACTGGGTGTGGTGCATAAACAATGAATCTTGGAACACTAAAAAACCACACAAAATTAAGATATGAAAAAAAAGAAAGAAAAAATAAAGCTACCTTTATGTATTAAAAAATGGGATCTTGAAAAAGATATAGAGATATAAATAAATAGAGATAATATAAATAGAGATAAATTTCATAATGACAGGAATTTACTCCATAAGAAGATATAACAACCAAATTTGATCCATTTAATAATTCCACAGCTTCAAAATGTATATAACAAGACATCTGCTTTCCAGCTTTGAGTAACTGGTACCAGACTAGTCTCTTATAACCATAAAAGTTGAGCAGTGAAGAACAGGCAGTATAGAAATAAGACACTTAAGAAAATGGACAAAAATAAGGTGAGTCCTAGGGCACAGCCACCTCACTGAGCTAAAGCAAGAGAGAGTTTCAATGTTACTGAAACAAGTGAAATTTGTGGTGCAGCATTGTGGAGAAAAGAGAGTGGTATAGTAAGGAGCTACAGAAATATGTATAAAAGATTCATTTTTTTCTTTTCTATTTTTGGCTGAATACTAAGCTGTGGTTATTTAGAGGTGAGATTCCACGAGGCTAATCAAAGAACAACTAATAGGGAAGGCATGTATCCTTATAAATTGTGATCTAAACAACCACAAAAGTTTGTTTAAGATTAGAAGATGCTCCAATTCTTTTTTTTTTTTTATGTTCAGTTAGCCAACATATAGTACATCATTAATTTTTGATGTAGATGCTCAAATTCTAACAAGGCAGAGTAGAGAAACCTTACTGAACATCCTGGAAATTTGGTAGAAATCCTAAAAAGACCAGGACTTAGATTTTGGACCAATCTAGCCTTATTTTAAGGACCACTCTAGAATGCCCTAACAGAGCTGGAAAGCAAGTCTTGAAAGATTCAAGATAATCCACAAGTAAATTAATTCTACTCCAGAACAAAATTCAACATTGCCTAAAATAAGACAACAACATGGATGGAGCTAGAGTGTATTATGCTACGTGAAATAAGTCAGTCACAAAAAGACAAATACCATATGATTTTACTCATATATGGAATTTAAGAAACAAAACAGATGAACATAGGGCAGGGAAGAAAAGAAGGCAAACCATGAAACAGACTCTCAACTACAGAGACAAAAAACTGAGGGTTGCTAGAGGGAGGTGGGGGATGGGATATTAAGGAGGGCACTTGTTGTGATGAACAATGAGTGTTACATGTAAGTGATGAATTATGAAATTTTACTCCTGAAACTAATATTACACTTTATTATTTAACTAAAATTTAAATAAAAACTTGAAACAAAAATAAATAAAAATAACAAAACCCAATCCAGCATAAATAAAAAATGAATAGGCATGTGAAAAAACATGAAAATGTGACCTATGATGGGCAGAAAAAAAAAAACTCAACAGAAGCAGAAAAGCAAATGACAGAGATGATGGAATTCACTATTATAAATAAGTCCAAGATTTAAAGGACAAGCTGAACACAATGAGGAAACAGAGAATCTGAGAGAAATGAAAACTGTAAAAATGAAACAATTTAAAAAGCAAAAAAATGAACCACAATGCTAGAACAGAAATTTTACAACTGAAAAATACATGAAATGAAAAATTCTCTAGCTGGGCTTAAAAAGACACCAAAGATCAATGAACTTAAATATACTCTAAAGTAAATTCCAAAGAAACAATGACATTAAAACACAAAACAAAAAAAGTCTGAATAAAAAGTAAATGGGGGGGGGAGGTACCTAGGTGGCTCAGGCGGTTGAGTATCTGTCTGCCTTTGGCTCAGGTCATGATCCCATGGTCATTGGGATCCCTGCTCAGTGGGGAGTGGAGCCTGCCTCTCCCTCTCCTCCCTGCTCATGCTCTCTGTTGCTATCACTGCCTCTCTCTCTCAAATACATAAAATCTTAAAAAAAAAAAAAAGTAAACAGAAACTCAATTACTCGTTGAATATCAAATGATTTAATGTGTACATAATAGGAATACCAGAAGAGGAGGAAAGGGAGACAAGTTGAAAAATAGTAAAAAATAATGGAAAATGATTCTGCAGTTTAAAGCTTTCCCATGAAGGAAACCTCAGGACTAAACAGCATTTCTTATTATTCCAAATATTAAAGGAATAAATACAAACAATCTGAAAGTAGAAAAAGAAAGGAGGGGCACCTGGGTGGCTCAGTGGGTTAAGCCTCTGCCTTTGGCTCAGATCATGATCTCAGGTTCCTGGAATCGAGCCCCGCATTGGGCTCTCTGCTCAGCAGGGAGCCTGCTTCCCCCTCTCTCTCTACCTGCCTCTCTGCCAAATAAATAAATAAAATCGTAAAAAAAAAAAAAGAAAAAGAAAAAGAAAGGAGACTTCAAAAATCATTCTATAAAGCTAGCATAACCCTGCCACCAAACTAGCATTACTAGAAAGATCAAGTATAGGCCAATATCTCAGATAAACACAGATTCAAAAAACTTTAATAAAATATTAATAAAATCAGTGTTACATATATAAGGTAACATGTGTGACCAAATTAGGAATATAAGACTGGCTTGATGTTAAAAAACAAAATGTAACTCACTGCATACAAAAATATTAAACTTATATAGACTACATGTATCAATTCAATTGTGTATAAATATCATTTAAGAGAACTGAAATAAAAACAGTGTCCAGAGAAGTAAGACTAGAAGAGAATTTCCTTCATCTGAGTATCTTTGTCACAACAACCACAGCTAGTATGTTAATGATAAAATATAGAATACTAAATTTGAGATTAAGTTTGAGACTAAGACAAGGATATATACTGCCATTTCTATTCAGTAGTGTAGTGGATATTCTAACAAATTTAACAAGAAAGAAGTAAATTATTATAAAGAAATAAAATTATAATTTTTCACAAATGTGTATAAATAGAATATCCAAAAGAATCTACAACTATAAAATATTAGGATGGGTGAACATAGTAAGGTAACTAGTAATAAGATTAATATAAAAAAATTAAATTGCATTTTATATGACATCCTCAGACAGATAAGGAAAATTTAACAATACCATTTGTAATAGCACAAAAATATTAAAAAATTAGGAACAGATGTGCTGAAATATATATATCTCCTTCTCAAAAACATTACTAAAAGAAAGTAAGACCTAATAAAGCATATACTACATTCATGAATTATAAAACATAGTATTCAATTTATCTATAGCGTTAATGCAATCCCATTCAAACTTTCAAATTTTAAATGTGTGTATGTGGTAAAAGCAGACATAAAATCAAGAAAGTGAGACTTAATATTTATATGGAAATACAAGGAATTTAAAATAGCCAAGGCAAATATACATTCTTGTCAAGTGCACATGGAATATTCTCCAGAACAGATCACTTATTAGGTCACAGAACAGAGGTCTCAACAAATTAAAAAAGATCAAAGTCATACCATGAATCTTTTTGGACCACAATATTGTGAAATTAGAAATCAACCACAAAAAAAAAAAAAATCTGAAAACAGCACAAATACATAGAGGTTAAATAACATGCTACTAAACAGTGAATGGGTTAACCAAACAAACAAAAAAATCAAATAAGAAATTAAAAAAATACATGTAGACAAATGAAAATGAAAACACAATGGTTCAAAACCTTTGGGATGCAGTAAAAGAGGTTCTAAGAGGGAAGTTTAGAGTAATGCAGGCCTACCTAAGGAAGAAAAATCTCAAACAACTTAACTCCACATATAAAGGAGCAAGAAAAGGAGGAACAAACAAAACTCAAAACCAGAAGGAAGCAAGCAATAAAAATTAGAGCAGAAATAAGTGAAATAGAAACTAAAAATACAACAGAACAGAGCCATGAAAACATGAGCTGGTTCTTTGAAAAGATAACAAAATTGATAAACCTTTAACCAGACTCATCAAGAACAAAAAGACAGGACTCAAACAAAATCAGATATGAAAGTGAAGAAGTAAGGATCAACACTACAGAAATGCAAAGGACTAAGAGAATATTATGAAAAACTATATGCCAACATATTGGGACAACGGAGAAGAAATGGATAAATTCCTAGAAACATATAATCTCCCAAAACTGAAACAGGAAGAAACAGAACATTTTATCAGACCAATTAACCAGCAAGGAAACTGAATCAGTAATTTAAAAACTTCCAACAAACAAAAGTCCAGGACCAGATGGTTTCACAGGCAAATTCTACCAAACATTTAAAGAAGAGTTAATACTTATTCTTAAACTATTCCAAAACATGGAAGAAAAAGCTTTCAAATTCATTCTTTGAGGCCAGCATTACCCTCATAATAAAACTAGATAAAGACACGGAGAAAAAAGAGAACTATAGGCCAATATCTCGGATGAACCTAGATGCAAAAATTCTCAACAAAATTTTAGCAAACTGAATCCAACAATACATTAAGAAAATCTTTCACCACAATCAAGTGGGATTTATTCTTATGATACAAGGGGTGATTCAATATTTACAAATCAATCAACATAATACATATCAATAAATGAATAAAAAATAATCATTTCAATAGATGCAGATAAAGCATTTGACAAAGTACAACATCCATTCATGACAAAAACCCTCAGTAACCGTAGGTTTGGAGGGAACATGCTTCAACATAATAAAGACCATCACACTCAATGGTGACAAGCTAATAGTTTAGCCCCTAAGGTCAGGAATAAGACAAGGATGTCCATTCCCACTACTTTAATTCAACACAGTACTGGAAGTCCTAGCCACAGATAAGAAAAGTCCTAGCAATCAGATAAGAAAAAGAATTAACAGGCATTCAAATTGGTAAGAAAGAAGTAAAACTTCCACTATTTGCAGATGACATGATACTATACATAAAAGACCCCAGAGACTGCTTGAGATTCTTTCCCCCTTTCTTCTCCCACCCCCCTGCTCCTCCCCTAACTTTCTCACTCTAAAAATAAATAAAAATCTTAAAAAAAGGGTGAAAAAATTCAGAAAAGTCACAAGACACAAAATCAATATACAGAAATGCATTACATTTATATACACTAATAATGAAGTAGCAGAAAGAGGAATTAAGAAAACTATCCCATTTACATTCACACCAAAAATATCCAAATGCCTAGGAATAAACTTAGCCAAGGAGGTGAAAGACCTGTACTCTTGAAAATTATAAACCCTAATGAAAGAAACTAAAGATGACACAAACAAATGGAAAGATATTCCATGCTCGTGGGTTAGAAGGAAAAATATTAAATGTGTTACTACTCAAAGCAGTCTACAGATTTAATGCAATCCCTATCAAAATAGCAACAGCATTTTTCATAGAATGAGAACAATTATTGTAAAATTAGTATGGAACCTTAAAAGACCATGAAGGACCAAAGCAATCGGGGTGCCTGGTTGGCTCAGTGGGTTAAAGCCTCTGCCTTTTGCTTAGGTCATGATCCCAGGGTCCTGGGATAGAGCCCTACATCGGGCTCTCTGCGCAGCGGGGAGCCTGCTTCCTCCTCTCTCTCTGCCTGCCTCTCTGCCTACTTATGATCTCTGTCAAATAAATAAATAAATAAATACTCTTAAAAAAAAATAACCAAAGCAATCTGAAAAATAACAAAACTAGAGGTATCATAATCCCAGGGGTGAATATATACTAAAAATATGAAGCAATCAAAACAGTAGATACTGGCACAAAAATAGTGTGTCAAATCAATAGAATGGAGCCCAGAAATAAACCATGATTATATGCTCAATTAATCCTCAACAAAGGAGGCAACAATATGGAATGGGAAAAGACAGTATCTTCAGCAATTGGTATTGGGAAAACCGGACAACAAGCAAAAGAATGAAACTACCACGTTCTTATACTATACACAAAAATAAAACTCAAAATGGATTAAGGACCTAAATGTGAGACATGAAACTACAATAGTCCTAGAAGAGAGCACAAGCAGTAATTTCTCTGGTCTTAGCCATAGCAATATTTTCTAGATAATTCTGAGACAATGGAGAGCAAAAATAAACAATTGGGACATCAAAATAAAAAGCTCTGCACAGCAAAGATGATAAAATTAAAAGACAACCTATTGAACAGGAGGAGATATTTTCAAATGACATATCCCATAAAGTATTAGTTTCCAAAATACAAAAAGAAATTCTACAATTCAACACTCAAAAAAGTAATAATGCATTTAAAAATGGACAGAAGACATGAAGAGGTATTTGTTCAAAGACATACAGATGGTCAACAGACACATGAACAGATGCTCAACATCATTCATCATCAGGGAATTTTAAATCAAAACTGCAATGAGATATCGCCTAACACCTGTCAGAATAACTAAAATCAAAACACAAGAAACAAGTCTTGGCAAGGATGTGAAGAAAAAGATGCACGGTCAGTGGGAACGCAAACCGGTGCAGCCACCGTGGAAAACAGTATGGAGGTTCCCCCCAAAATTAAAAACAGAATTACCACATGATCCACTGATTCCACTACTGTGTCTTCACCCAAAGAATACAAAAACACTAATTCAAAAGGATATATGCACCTCTATGTTTACTGTAGTATTATTCACAAAAGCCAAAGTATGGAAGCAGCCCAGTATCCAGAGATAGTTAAATGGATAAGGTAATGGTGTGTGTATGTATAGACACACACAGACATACACACACATTCACTAGAATATTATTCAGCCATAAAAAGGAATAAAATCTTGCCATTTCCAAAAATACGAAAGAATCTACAGAGTAAAATGCCAAGCTATGTCAAAGAGAAAAACCATATGATTTCACTCATATGTGACATTTAAAAAAGCAAATAAACAAAGAAAAAAAGAGACAAACTAAAAAACAGACCCTTAACTATAGAGAACAAACTGATGGTTCCCAAAAGGGAAGTGGGAAAGAGTCTGGGTGAAATAGATGAAGGGGATTAAGAGTACACTTACCTTGAACACTGAGAAATGTATAGAACTGCAGAATCACTATACCATACACCTGAATCTAAATGTAATACTGTATGTTAAGTATACTGGAATTAAAATTTTTAGGGGCACTTGGGTGGCTCAGTGGGTTAAAGCCTCTGCTTTCGGCTTGGGTCATGGTCCTAGGGTCCTGGGATCGAGCCCCGCATCAGGCTCTCTGCTCGGCAGAGAGTCTGATTCCCTCTCTGCCTGCCTCTCTGCCTACTTGTGATCTCTGTCTGTCAAATAAATAAAATCTTTTAAAAAAATCTTTTTTTTTAAGTAAAGTTACCTAATTTTCTTTCTTACAAAACAATTACCCTGACTTTGTAGTTAAAATTTATAAAAATAAAATGTAAATACATAAATTAGTAAAATAAAATAGCTAAGATCTTCCTAAAGAAAAACAAAGTTAGAAGGTTCATACTGCAAAATATCAGGACACTAAAAAGCTACTCAGTAAATAAGAGTGTGGAACTGATTAACAGAGCAGTGGAGGAAAAAGGGACCAATGTATATAATGTTATACTAGATGTGCAACTATAATTCAGTGAGGAAAAAATAGTCTTTTCAGAAATACTGCCAGATCAATTGAATGTTTCTTTTTAAATTACAATAGCCCAAAGATGGAAATAAGGTAAACGCCCATCATCAGATGGATAAACAAAAAATGCAGTATATCCACACAATGAAATACTATTCAGCCTTAAAAAGGAAATTCTGATACATGTTATAGCATAAGCAAAACTTGAAAACATTATGCCACGTGAAATAAGACAAAAACACAAAAGGACAAATATTGTATGATTCCACTTATATGAGGTACCTAGAATTGGCAAACTCAAGAGAGACAAAAAATAGACTACTGCTCACCTGAGGGTTAGGGGAAGGAAGGAATATTAGTTATTGTTTAGTAAGTACAAAACTTCTATTTGTGATGATGAGGATTTAAAAAGTTCCAGAAATGGGTAATGGTGATGGTTGCCCAACACTGTGAATGTACTTAGTACCACTAAATTGTACAGAACTAAATTGTACTGGCTAAAACAGTAAATTTTCTTTTGTATATTTTTGTTAACAATAAAAAATGTGTGTATGTTCATTATAGCTTTATTTACAACAGGCAAAACTGGAAACAACCAAAATGTCCTTGAATGGTAAAGGGATAAAAAAAATTGTGATAATATACTACATGGAATACTATTCATCTATAAAAAAGAACTAACTGTTGATACACTCATGAACTTGGATTAATCTCAAGGTCATCATCATGAGTGAAACAAGCCAATTTCCAAATAGTATATATATGATTCCATTTATACAACATTCTCAAAGTGAAAACATTATATATAGAGATTGCTAGAGGTTGGGGGAGAAGACTTGATGATAAAGCCTAAGGGAGTTCCTTGTAGTGATGGAACAGATTTCTTTTGTGGTGATAATTTTATCCATATATACATATGAAAATATTTCATATAACTATACACATGAAAAAGGAAGTATAAATGAAAACTGATGAAATCTAAGTTCTGTGGTCTACTTAATAGTATTGTGCCTATGTCAATTTCCTGGTTTTGATAATTTTCTATAATAAACTAACTAAATGCACCACTAAGGGAAGGTGGGTAATGGGTACACATGATCTCTCTGTACTACTTATTCAACTAACTTATGAGCCTATAATTATTTCAAAATAAGAGTTTTTAAAATTCTGAAAGGAAAAATAATTCCTTTATTTAAAAAAGAACACATGAAACTGTGTCACATACTATAATAATTAAGAAAGTCCTTGGCTTCTAAAAATGCAAGTTATGTTTATAAGTACACAGTTCTATAGGAGGTGTGGTAATTAAAATTCTAGCAATAAATGATTAAACAAGATAATTGTTTATATAAAAGAACATATAGCTAAGGAAGCCAGAAATGCTCCAAATTTCTGTAGTAGTAAATTTTACTATTTCTAGATATGAAGGCTAGCTGTATCTTTCATTTTTGGGAAAAAAATTTTTAAAAATTGACTGCAGTTTTCAAATAAATATTAACTAATTACTATAGGAAAGTCATTGTCCAAGAAACAATAAGTTAAAAAAATGAATAAATTTACAATTTAGTAATAAAAATGTAAAAATAAATGTAATAAGATAGGGCAGAATATATAGGAGTTCAGAGATAAGATATTTAAAACTGAAAGGTTCAGAAAAATTTCACGGAAAAGTTATATTTATATTTGTATAACTTTATAAGCTATAGCTAAAATGGAAGAATTTTGATTAAAATGGATTGGAGAGTTTCCAGTTCAAGATGGAACACAGATCCTTAACTGACTTCCTCTTACAGGCACAATGAACCTACAGATTGTAGAATAATTTTCTCTGAAGAAAACCTGTCAGACCAGCTCCCTCACATTGGGCAAGTAGGAGGGAAACAACATCAAAGCAAAGTAGGGAAAAGCAGAGACACAATCTCACCATAAATCTCATCCCCAGCACAGTTACCCAGAATTAGGAGAGAATTCAAAATGTACAGCTTCTCCCTGAGGAGAAAAGAGTCTGTGCCCCACATCAGGCACCCCAACTTTTAAAACCAGCATCTGAGGGACAAGCTCCCAAAACATCTGGCTTTGAATACTAACACAACTCTTGCCCAGGAGACCTGTGGGGGCAGTGGCCAACTGAGAAATAGTTTTCAAAGGGCTCATGCACAGACCCAGCTGCTCCAGGGCCCAGCACAGAAGCAACCTTTCAAAAAGAAGACTCATTAATTTTAAAGCACCAGTCTGAGGGTCAGGGGCTTTCTGGAATACTCTGCAGGCACAGAGTCTAGCAGGTGCTATGTTCTTGCTCTCCACCTGCCTTGCTAAAGTCAGTGAGTATCATCTTTTCTCTCTTTTTTGCAGCAGGTGCGTCATCTTTGGCCTTTCTGCCTCACTCCAGCCAAAACATCTTTGTGTTCTCCCTCTGCCACACTCCAGAATGGCAGTATCTCCTGGAATGGAGCTTCCACACATATGGTATCCTCATTTTTACATCTGGTGACAGTCTTTGTGGTTGCCACCCCATGCTCATCTGGTGCTTGTGGCTGGTTGTGGGAGGCAGGGGGAGCTTGGGGAACTTGGGATCCTGGGTTCTCTGGGACTGTAACAGTCAAAGAAACAGAGAAACAGTTCTTCAGAAGTTACCACTCCAAGAGCACTGCACAGATAGCAGACTAAAATACAATAAAATACCCCCAGGCTTTCTGTGAAAGAGGCCTACTTACTAGTCCTGGAGTTTCAACCTTAGTAACAGGCTTCAGGTTTGGTATGTCTAGAGGCTACAGAGGTCATTTCAGGGAGCATAAATTGGAGAACACTGTCATTGTACTCTATCCCTACCTTGCTACAGCTCACTAGTGTCTCCCAGAAAGGAGCTTATACGCTTATTTGGAGCCCCAATTTTTATGACTGCTGCCCAGAGGATACCCCCAGATTACCTGTCTCTGGGGCCAGCAGGACTTATGCTTGTTGTCACATGTGACTATATATATTTATGCATACATTAGAAGCTATTGCCTGAGGGACTGGCTTACAATGAGATCTGAGATCCTCCACTTTGAGACACTGAAAGGTTTTAGTACACCCTCAACTACTGGGAGCTATTAAAAATAAAATAGAATTTCAGTAATGTACTGAAATAAAGCATACTGTGTTCGTGTGTGTGTGTGTGTGTGTGTGTGTGTGTATGCGTAAATAGAAAATACTGAACAGTTTCCAGTAATTGATGGTGTGCCACTAACTGGAATCTAAACAACAACTTAAAAACAAACTAAAAAAACAAGACAAACAACCCTTAAAGAAATAGACTGCTTGGACAATCACAAAAGCTAGACAATAAGAGCTAAGACAAGGTTGAACGATAAGTTTCATCCCTTACCCGAGCCCACTCCTACAATACTGTTTTATTTAATGCACAGAAACCAACCAGAGATTCAAGGAAAATGAAGAAACAAAAGAGTATATTTCAAGTAAAGAACAAAATGAAACCTCAAAAAGTCCTTAATGAAATGGAGATGTTATTTACCTGGTAAAGTACAAAACAATGGATATAAAAATGCTCACTGAGCTCAAGAATGAATAAACAAAGTAAAAGTTTTAACAAAGAGACAGAAATATATAAGACAGTACCAAAAAGAAGTCAGAGAACTAAAGACTACAGTAAGTGAACTAAAAGTTACAATAGAGGGACTCAATAGCAGACTAGGTAAGACAGAAGAAACAATGGGTGAATCTAAACACAGGGCATTAGAACTCACCCAATCAGAGCAGCAAAAAGAAAAAAGAATGAAACAAATTATGACAGTTTAAGACTTGTGGGACAATCTCAAGTGGGCCAATATTTTCATTGCAGAAGTTCAAGAAGGAGAAAGAAAGGGTAAGAAAAGTTATATGAAGAATAATGGCTGTGAACTTCTCCAACCTGAAAAAAGAAACAGACATCCAGACCCAAAAGTCCAAAGAGTTCCAGCTCAGGTGAACCAAGAGAGACTACACCAAGACACATTATAATTAAAATGTCAAAACTTCCAGTCCCATCCATATGAGATTATGCTGAGTGAAATAAGTCAAGCAAAGAAAGTCAATTATCATATGGTTTCACTTACATGTGGAACATAAGGAATCACATGGAGGACATTAGGAGAAGGAAAGGAAAAGTGAAATGGGGGAAATCGGAGGAGGAGACAACATGAGAGGCTGTGGACTCTGAGAAACGAACTGAGTGTTTTAGAGGGAAGGGAGGTGGGGGGATGGGTGAGCCTGGTGGTGGGAAGGAAGGCACATATTGCATGGAGCACTGGGTGTTATATGTAAACAATGAGTCTTGGACACTACATCAAAAATTATTGATGTATTGTATGGTGACTAACATAACACAATAAAAAAATGTCAAAACTTAAAGAGAAAAGAGACTCTTAAAAGTAGCAAGAGAAAAACAAATTGTTACGTACAAGGAAATCCCCAAAAGAGTATCAGCAGATTTTTCAGCGGAAATTTTTGCAGGCTAGAAGAAAATGGCATGATATAGTAAAAGTGTTGAGAGAAAAAAAACTTGCTAACCAAAAATACTCTTCAGATTGTTCCTCAGAATTGAAGGAGAGATAGTCTTCCAGATAAGCAAAAGCTAAAGGATAAAGAAGTTCATACCACCGAACACCCTACAAGAAAGTTTAAAGGGATTTGTTTAATGTATATTAAAGGTAGTAGATCAATTTTAAGGATAAGATGAAGATTAAAAGACAAAAGTGGGAAAAATAACTAACTACAATAATTAAAGAATAAACAAGATAAAAAGACATAAGCTGTGACATCAAAAACATAAAATGTGTGTTGGTGGAGTAAAAATGTAGAGCTTCAGAATGCTTTCAACTTAGGTTGTTATCAATTTAAAATAGACTGCTATAAATATAAGTTGTCATATGTAAGATGGATTGGAGATACTGTTCTCACAGAGTTGAGGGAAGAGCATTAGACAATACAGCAGGAAAGACAGACTATATTTTTAAAAACCAGAATTATTCTAATTGGCTAAAAAAACAGGGTATTATTAAAGAACTGGGAAGTAGTACATTAACTGAAGAATAATTGTGGTAGACTCAGAAAAAAAAAATTAAGGATTTCCACATGGTAAAGAACACTGAAGGCAATGCCGCCATCATATTTTTCAATTATCAAATATAGTAAAGTTTGACAGTCTCAGAGCTATAACATTCAAAGTCTAATTTGCAAATGATATAAGACTGTACCTTTTAGGTATTTTTCAATTAATGGAATAATTTTAAAAAGTGGATAGAATAAAATTACTAAAATTTTGGAAAAGCATCCACAGATGTAGCTTAATTATATTAAGTCGTCTGCCCAAACAATTTACATATTAGAATGCTTCTTCTCTAACAGTGAATTTCCTCTATATTACAGTCAAAGTGCAAGGTAAAACTCTGACAAGCGTACTAATAGATGTAGAACAATTAAAACTATAACTCCCAGGAAATAATTCATTTTTAATTTTTAATTGGTAATACCAACCTTCCAGGATCAGTATACCCTTTTCCTCCACTATTATGTAACAAATAAAAATTTTAGCTTATATAAAAACAGAAAACAATCCAGACTTCAAATACTTATAAAGAAAGACAATTTGGGCTCAGCAGAATTTTTAACAGAAAGGTGTATGTTATTTCCAAACACAAATGTTGTTTTGGTCATCAGGATGATCCTTGGGTACTACTAAGACAAACAAAATCAGTTATTTTTGACATCTATTATGGCATAAGAAGTGACAGCTTAAACTGTATTTTAAATCAACTTAATTTATAGGATGGTAACAGGATCAAAAGTTTTCTAAAGGAAATTCTCATGTTTCCTATTTACCTAACAATATTCTTTTTCCTTTCTCACATCAATGAATGATTATCTTTATCTAGGACCATCAATTTCAGCTCATTCTAAAGAAAATAAACTTGCATTTGCAAGTAATAGTGATTCTTAATTAACTGTCATTATAAAGCTTGACAACATTCATATCTAATCCCCATCAATATTTTCAAAGTATTTGTACATATTTAATACATATATTTTACTCAAATTATTTTTCATAAGGTTCATCTAAGGCTTCCTTAAAGTAATGTTCAGTCGTGTCACTTAACCTTATGTGCAAAATGAAACAGAATTATCTAAAAGTACCACCCAAGAGCTTCCTTTTTTTTCTTAAAGGGTTTATTTATTTACCTGACAGAAAGAGAACACAAGTAGGCAGAATGGTAGGCTAAAGAAGAGGGAGAAGCAGAATCCCCACTGAGCAGAGAGCCCAATGTGGGGCTCCATTCCAGGACCCTGGGATAATGACCTGAACCAAAGGCACACACTTTAACTGACAAAGCCACCCAGGTACCACCACCTCCCCCACCAAGAAATTGTTTCAATTGTTTCTAACACAGATATAAACAAATGTCTGTTCTATTCCCTATAGGTAGTGCCTTTTTTTTTTAAGATTTTATTTATTTATTTATTTGAAAGAGAAAAGAAAGCACAAGCAGGTGGAGAAGCAGGCAGAGGGAGAGAAAGAGAAACAGGCTCCCCTCTGACCAGACAGCCTGACGTGAGTCTCAATCCCAGGACCCCGAGATAATGACCTGAATAGAAGGCAGATGCTTAACCTACTGAGCCACCCAGGTGTTCCAGAGAGCCTTAAGACATGATCAACACCACATTTTTTATTAAGAAGTTTAGGAAGCTGTGATCATCAGGACAATATGGTACAGGCACAAAAACAGACACACAGATCAATAGAACAAAATAAAGAACCCAGAAATGGACCCTCAACTCTATGGTCAACTAATCTTTGACAAAGCAGGAAAAAATATCCAAAGGGAAGAAAAGACAATTTCTTCAACAAGAAGAATGAAACTTGACCACTTTCTTAAAACCATACACAAAATATATTCAAAATGGATGAAATCCCTAAATGTGGGACAGGAATCCATCAAAATCCTATAGGAGAACACAGTCAGCAACCTCTTTGACCTCAGCCTCAGCAGCTTTCTACTGACAGTCTCCACAGGTGAGGGAAACAAAAGTAAAAATGAACTATTGGGATTTCATCGAGTTAAAAAGCTTCTGCACAGCAAAGGAAACAATCAACAAAACTAAAAGGCAACCTATGGAATGGGAGAGGATATTTGCAAATGACATATCAAATCAAGGGCTAGTATCCAAAATCTAAAGGGAACTCACCAAATTCAATAACCCAAAACCAAAAAAATCCAGTCAAGAAATGGGCAAAAGACATTCACAGACATTTCTCCAAAGAAGACATACAAATGGCTAACAGACACATGAAAAAATGCTCAAGACCACTCATCATCAGGGAACCTGAAATCAAAACCGCAATGAGATACCACCTCACACTGGTCAGAATGGCTAAAATGTAAAACTCAGAAAGCAACGGATGTTGGTGAGGATACAGAGAAAGGGGAACCCTCTTGCACTGTTGGTGGAAATGCAAACTGGTGCAGTCACTGTGTAAAACAGTATGGAGATTGCTCAAAAAATTGAAAAATAGAGCTACCCTATGACTCAGCATTGCACTACTACATATTTACCCAAAGGATAAATAATAAGTGATTAGAAAGGACACATGCACCCCAAAGTTTATAGCAGCAATTTCCAAAATATTGAAAAAGCTGAGATATCCATCAAGGGATGAATGGTTAAAGAAGTGGTGTATATTTATAGATATACAGATATGGGAATACTACTTAGCTATCAAAAAGAATGAAATCATGCCATCTGCAACAACAAGGATGGAATTAGAGTATATTATGCTAAGCAAAATAAGTCAGAGAAAGACAAATACCACATGATTTCATACATATGTGGGATTTAAGAAACAGAACTAATGAACAAACGGTAAGGTAAGGAAAAATAAAATAAGGTAGAAACAGAGAGGGAGGCAAACCATAAGAGACTCTTAACTATAGAGAATAAACTGAGGGTTGCTGGAGGGGAGGTGAATGGGGAGATGGGGTAACTGAGTGTTGAGCATTAAGGAGGACACTTAATATAATGAGCACTGGGTGTTACATGCAACCAATGAATCACTAAATTTTACCCTTGAAACTAATAATACAGTGTATGTTAACTAAATCAAAATTTTTTTAAAATCTTAAAAAAAATTTAGAATGCTGTCTTCTAAATTTTTCATACCACGGCACAGACAAGAAAATGGCATTACTGAACATAGGGGCAACAAACAGGCTGCCTAAGGCCAGGGTTGACTGTCCAGAGCTCTAGCTATCCCTAGCACTAAAAGATCCCTCACAGAGTGAATGAACACTAAATCTCAATTCATAAGCCATTTTTTATGCCTAGATTTCAACTAATAACTGGGTTAGATTGAAGGTGAAACCTGACAAAATACAGGCCAGAATGTTAAATACCTACAAGTTTGAACTTTGAAAATAACCTGAATACAATCTCCTGTTCTCTTATATTCACATTCTCAGTGAAACTGCTTTACTTCCACTTAATTCTATGTACTCATAGTTTATTCCCCCCATTTTGGCTTGAGCCATTTCAATAATACATTCATATCACCCAAAATTCTCTAAGCATAGTTGATCTGATTGCAACTAGGCCAATTATCTGAACTGACATCCACTATTCTCCCTCAAAAGTCATCAATATCACATTAGATGGTTCTACTGTAAATTCATGCACATTGATGAACTCTCCATCTTACAGCAAAAAGATCCAAAAAACCCAAACTCAGCCATATTAGTCTCACCACCACACTGCAAGAAAGAACTGAATTCAATCACTGACTCCAAATCCTCATCTCTCATTTATTCCTTAATTGTGGCCAATCTTTTTGCCACCACCAAACTTTTATTACTGTGCAGGGTGGTGTTTTTCAGTGTGGTCAATGTACTACCCACATCAAATTATCTGCAGTAACTTGTTAAAATGTAGATTTGGGGGCTTTTCCAAAATCTGCTTATCACCCTGGAGTGATGCCTCTTCTGAGCAATTAGCTTGGGAAACTGCTATTTTAGCCATTTGTGACAACTGTGGTTGCCAATTCCAGTGATATTTTTGTAGTTCTCATTCTCCTTGACCTGTAGAGCACCTGAGAATGCCTACCCTATTCTTTGAAATTTCTCTTTCTGCCAACCTCACTCTTCACCCATCTGTTGCTTCCTCTTATTTTTCCAAATGCAAAATATAAGACTTTCTTGGGAATCTAGCCCTAATATTTTTTTCATGCTCAAGAAAAAGCAAAAATCTTTTCTCCCAATTTGAGAACTGCCTCTTTGCAAGTGATTCCTAATTTTTTATCCTTACTCTAAAATTTTCTCAAAGGTCTCTATACCTCTATTTCCAATTGCTGAGTATCTCCGCTTGAGATACAAAATGATATTAGGTTCCAACTGACACAAGAGAACAATATGAATATGAATTGTAATGAGTGAAACACAAATATGTTTAAATTCATAATGATACTGAAAAAATTCTCACTGTGAACTTTAAAAAATGATAGGGAACCAACTATTTCAAAAACATAAAGACAGAGAGCCAATCTAGCCTTTGTGTGCTAACTACACCTCAGGTCATCAAATCATCTATAAGCAAACATTTCTTTTAACAGAAGCATTCCATCCAATGAGAGAACTTATCAGCTGCAATCTCCAGTGAAATAATGGAACTGGGCAATGATCAACGACTGCTAATATTACAAAAAGAGAAAACCCTCACATTGTGTCTTGTGATGAATGTATATATACTACCTATATTTTTGCAAAAAAAAAAATTGAACCTCTATTTGAAAGCATCTAGATTTAACTACTTATTTTTGGAAATACAGATCACAGAGAAACACACTAAATGACATCATGGAAATGTAAGCAGCAAAAATGAGATCGTGTAAGACTCCACTTGGAACGTAGTTTGTTTGTTTTCCAGGAACTAATTAAAAGAAAAGAAGTGAGAGGAAATCTGTAGATTAACAGACATTTAACATACAAATTGTGTCCAACATATGGATATTGGTTTTCATCTTGATTCCAACAATCTATACAACCCTTAAGAGATGTTGGGAGAATTACTATTAATTTTTAAGGTATGCTAACTGGATTGTGGCTATAAAGGTGTGTATGTGTGTATTAAAGAGTTCTCATGTCTCACAGATATGTATCAAAGCATTTTCAAATGAGAGAGAAACCAACAAACAGACTCAACTATAGAGAACAAACATGGTTACCAGAGGGAAGTGGGTGGGGGAATGGGTGAAATAGGAGAGGGGGATTAAGGAGTGCATTTGTGATGAGCACCAAGTGACACACAAAAGTATTAAATCACTATATTGTACACCTGAAACTAACATTACACTGTATGTTAACTGGAATTTAAATAAAAACTTAAAAAATAAAACTAAAAAAAAAATAACTTGTCTGGCATTTTTTCTAACATAATCCAACATATACAAAATAAGACTGCTATGTTTTAATAATTACTGAAGCTGGGTGATGGGTACATGGGGATTCATTTACTATTCTATTTTTGTATGTTTGGAAATTTCCATAATAAGTAAACAAAATGTTGTGGAATCATGCCTTAATGTATGTCACTTTCCTACACAACATCCTTCAAGGTTTCCCATGTGACTACCCAAATGAGAACATCTGCTAGATTCAACCCTCAACTTTCCCATCCAGTGTTCTATACTCTAGCCTCAAACACTGTGACACTTCCCATCTAATCTTTGGATTATTATTTCCCACTGTAATATATCCTCTCTCCCATTTCAGCTTTCTCAATTTTTATCTATCCTTTAATGTTTATCTCAGATAACAGAACCTGAGAGCTAAAAGAGGACTTAAATTTAGATCTAACTAGTTTAGTGGCTTTTGAACAATTTTAAAAGTTAAAGTCTAGAAGGCTGAATTTAGAAGTTTGCTTTTCTTCAAGCAAATATCTTATATGACCATAATACATAAAAGAAGCAATAAGCATTGCTGATTTTCATGTAAGGCAGTCGAGAGTCCTTTCTATCAAGCTTATATCTCTGAACAAAGAATGCCAACAACTAGTATCAATTTGTCTTGCAAAGATATTTTTAGAATAGGCAAAACAAAACAAAAAAACTACACAGACCTTATCAGAGATTATAAAGACCCAAGCTAAGAGGAATAAAGTCTGAGACCAATAATGCTTAAGTCATCTGTGAATGAAACTAAGGAATAGGTTTAAGAGGCTGAAGTATGGAACAAACTCACAATTTCACTGATGATACATTAGCCTAACTCAAGTATAACCAAACTTTGTCTTTTGATCTAATCACTGTATAAACAAATATAAATGTAAAGCTAAATAATATTTTGTTGATTATCAGAAATCCCTACTTACCCAAATTATAAATACTAAATCACATTTGGATGGATCTTACACAACACTTGAAAATGGTCAATCTTATTTAAAGCATTTACGATGACTTTTAATCAGAATAACTAATTTATGAAATTATTCTCTAACATGTTAACATTTTTCTGCATATATATGTGCAGTTTGCATTCATAAACTTCTTGGACATGAGAAATGGTGTTCTAGTTGCTGTTTTTCACTATCACACAAGCATGGTGATTGGCAAATATTAGGCACTCATATGTTCATTGAATTAATCAACACATGAGCAAAAATTATTATTTGTATTCCTGGATTCTAATTCTTAATTTAAAAAGAAACAACCTGAGTGAGATACCCAGAAACAATGTTGAATATATTTGCTAAACAGCTTAAAAGCAAAAACTTTAAAGAAATTTTCTTTCAAACTATAAAAAGGGCTTTATAATGCCT
The DNA here is from genome assembly GCF_010015895.1 of Lontra canadensis. Classification (NCBI taxonomy): domain Eukaryota; kingdom Metazoa; phylum Chordata; class Mammalia; order Carnivora; family Mustelidae; genus Lontra; species Lontra canadensis. Next base: position 86,236,338 of record NW_022630995.1, read on the forward strand.
GTAAAAACAAATGCAAAATAGCTGCATAATGACTCAGGTAATAATTTTTCAAAAAAAAAGAGAAAAAACTCAATATTTTAATATAAATTATTATTTTCAGCAATCTCTGGACACTGCTGTTGCAAGACTCTGGTTTTGAAAGCTGAAAACCACCAAAAATTTTAAAATATATTTACTAGTCAAAGACACCAAAAAACAAAAGATTTTTAATATGACAATGGATTGCCTAAATCACATACTAAATTGCTCTATACAGGGAGATTTCACAATCCAGGAGCCATAGCCATGCTGCTGCAAGTACGATTTCAGCAAAGTTTTAGCTTCTTGATAGGATCCAGACATACTCTATAGAAAGAAAAAAAAATTGAATTATAGAATATAGGCAGAATTTGGCTTATGAAAAGTAACCCCAATCTTGCTTCGTAAATTTGACATTTTAAAAATTAAAATATTTTTGAATTCCTATTTTTCTCATTGTTTTTGAAACTAAACATTTTCCTTTCCAACACTCCTTAAAGACAACTTTTTGAACATTTTTTATTAAAATAATCATACTCATCACAGAAAACTTGAAAAGTAGAGAAAATATAAAGAAGAAAATAAAATCTGTGTGTAAGGCACAAATAATAATCACCATCATTTTGGTTCCCTTCATTTTCTATAAATCAACATATAAATGAACTTAAAAAAAAGCTTTACTGAAGTATAATTACATACCATAAATGCACTCACAAGTACACAGTTTGATGATTTCTAGTAAACTTATAAAGGTATGCAACCATCCCACAGTCAAGTTGTAAACCAATTCTATCACCTGCAAAAAAGTTCCACTGTGCCCATCTGCAGTCCAAACTGCAATTCCCAGATCCAGCCAGCCATGAATTTATCTGTCTTTAGAGTTTTCCTTTTTCTAGAGATTTCATAAAAACTGATGGAACATAATATGAACTCTTTTGTGTCAGGCTTCTTTTGATTAGCATAATGCTTTCAGATTCATTCATATTGTTTCATGTATTTGTAGTTTGATCTATTTCATTGCCGATTAGTACTCCATCATATGGATTTATCATATTGTTTATAGATTCACCAACTGATGAACAACTGAATGTTTCCAGTTCTGCACTATTATGAATAATGCTGCTGTAAACATTTATGTACAAGTCCTCTGTGGTACAAGTTTCTGGTCCTCCTAGACAGACACCAGTGAAAATGCTGGATCACATGGTAACTGTATGATTATCTTTTCAAGACAGCCAAATTATTTTCCAAGGAGACCATACTATTTTACATTTTCATTGGCAGTGCAAGAGTTCTCCAGTTTCTCTGCAACAATACCTAGTATATAGTGTTTTGGAGTTTAGTGGTTGTATAGTATGGTCAACACCTACTGACCGATGAGGATGAGCATCTTTTATATGTGTATTAGCCATTTGTATATATTCTTTGCTACTTTTAAAAACTGGGTTGTTTGCCCTCTCAATATTGATTTTTAAGAGTTCATTATGTATTTTTACAGATACAAGATCTTTATCAAATGTATGATTAGCCCATTTTTTCCTCCAGTCTATGGCTTGTATTTTCATTAATGATGACTTTTGAAAAGCAAGTTTTACATTCTGAAGTCCAAATGATCAATTTTTTCTTTTATAGATTGTGCTTTTGATATCACATCTAAGAAACTGTTTCCTAACCTAAGAATACAAATATTTTGATATTTTTTGGAAGTTTTAAGTTTTAGCTCTCTCAGAAATATGATCTATTTTAATTTTTTTGTATGACTCATAGAGTCTAAGTTAAATTTTTTTCTTTTTGGTCCACAAATATCCAACAGTTCCAGCACCATTTATTAAAAATAAAAAGACTATTCTTTCTCCCATTAAGTTACCTTGGCACCTTTATATAAAATTAATTGACCATAAGTGTGTGGATTTATTTCTACCTCTTATTCTGTTCCATGATCTATATGTCTATCATTACATCAATACATTGTCTTGACTACTGTGGCTTTATGATGAATTTTGAAACTAGGTAGAGTAAATCTGCTTTTAAAAAATTGATTTGGGGGGCACCTGGGTGGCTCAGTCATTAAGCATTTGCCTTCAACTCAGGTCATGATCCCAGGGTCCTGGCATCGAACCCCACATCAGGTTCCCTGCTCAGTGGGAAACCTGCTTCTTCCTCTCCCACTCCCCCCTTGTGTTCCCTCTCTCGCTGGGTCTCTCGCTGTCAAATAAATAAAATCTTAAAAATATTTTGGTTCTTCTATGTCCTTTAAATTTCCTTTTCAATTTTGATCAGAACAGCTCGTCAATTCCTACACAAAAGCTTGCTGGGATTCTAATAAGAGTTTGCCTTGAATCCATAGATTAGTTTGGCAAGAAGTGACATCCTAAAATGTTTTATTTCCAACCCATTAAATGGTACATTTCTCCATTTATTTAGGTCTTCAATTATTCTCAGCAACGTTTCATCATTTTCAGTGTATAGATCTTATACTTAGTTAAAATCACCTCTAAGCATTTTTTATGCTATTCTGGAGAAAACAGTTTTCCCAATTAAAAAAAAAAAAAGAAGTGTTCATTCCTAGTATCTATATATATACACAATTTGTTTTTCTATATTGTCCTTATAATGTGTACTAAACTCACATATGATATAGTTGTTTTTAATAGATTCCATGGGATATTTTGCATACAAGATTACATTATTTAGAAATAAAACGAGTTTTTCTGTTTCTTTCCAGTCTCAATGCCTTTTCTTTTTCTTAACTTGCTGAACTTGCTAGGACATACAGAGTACTGTTGAATAGAATTGAGATGAGAACAGACATTCTTGTTTTCTTCCCTAATCTTGTGGGGGGCAAGGGGAAGAGTATTCTTTCACCATTAAGCATGATGTCAATTGTAGGTTTTTCATTGGAGGAAATTTACTTCTATTTCTTATTCAGTATTTTTACCATGAATAGCTGTTGGATTTTGTGAAATACATTTTGGACATCTTTTGAGGTAATTATGTGGGTTTTGAACTCGAGTCTATTCATATAATGGTAGTACATCCAATAATTTTCTGATGTTTAATCAACCTTGTATTCTTGGAACAAACCTCCTTTGTCATGGTGTATAATCCTTTCTCTGGGCTGCTGGATTTACTCTGCCAATATCTTAAAATTTTTGCATTTATGTTCTGGAGAGATAAAGTTTGTAGTCTTCATTTTTTGTGATGTTTTAATCCTGTTTTGGTATCAGGGTTATAGTGACCTCATAAAAGTTGGCAACTGTTCTCTCTTCTATTTATTAGTTTTTTGTAGGATTTGTGCTTCTTTTTTTGCATATAGTTTGATAGAATTCACCAGTAAAGCTGTATCTGCACTCTGCTTTTCTTTAGGAAAAGAATTTTGTTTTTAATTCCAGTTAACATTACAGTGTTTTATTAGTTTCAAGTACACAATATAGCAATTCAACAATTCCATACATTACTTGGTGCTCAAGACAAGGGCACTCCTTAATCTTCATCATCTATTAACCCATACCCTCCACACCCTCTGGTAACCATCAGTTTGTTATTTATAATTGAGTCTGTTTCTTGGTTTGTCTTTTTAGGAAAAGAATTTTAATTAATTCAACTACTTTATTTCAATCTGGATATTCTCTTTAGTCACATTTTATAATTTGTATCACTCTAGGAATGTGTTCATCTAACTTGTCTAATTTTTTAAAAACGTTTATACTGGATGCTTGGGTGGCTTAGTGAGTTAAGTGTCCACCTTCGGCTCAGGACATGATCCCAGGGTCCTAGGATCAAGCCCTGCATCTCACTCCTTGCTCAGCAGGGTGCCTGCTTCTCTCCCTCTGCCTGCCACTTTCCCTGCTTGTGCTCTCTTCTCTCTGACAAATAAATAAAATCTTAAAAAATAAAAGTTCATAATATTCTCTTATAATTATTTTAGCTCTTTGGGGTCTGTAGTAATGACTCATCTTTCATTCCAAATTTTGATTGCTTGTATTATCTTACTATTTTATCAGTTAATCTAAAGGATAATCTAAAGGATTATCAATGTTGATTTTTTTTCAATGAACCAACTTTCGATTTCATTGATTTTTTTCTATTTTTATTTTTTGTTTTCTAGAATTTTCTAACCATTTTATATTATTCCCTCTCTACTTTTAATTTGCTCTTCTAACATCTCATGGTGGAAACTCAAATTAACTCATTTTACAATTCCCTTCTTTCCTAATATAAGTGAATAAAGTTATAAATTTCTAACCACTCCTTCAGTTATATTCCACAAATTTTAATATGTTGTATTTTCATTCAGTTAATTTTTGATTCAGAAGATTTTTTTTTAATTTGCTTATAATTTCTTGACTCACAGGTTATTCAGAAGTTAAGCTGCTTAATTCCTAAATGGTTAACTTCCCAGATTTCATTCCACTGCTGATTTCTACTGAGACTTGCTTTATTGCCAATACTGGAGAATTTTCCAAGTGTACTTGAAAATAATGTATATTCGGTTATGTAGTGTTTAATACAGGCCAGTACAGGCACTGATATTTAAGCCTTTTATATTCTTATTTTCTGTCTAGTTGTTTTATCAACTGCTGAAATAAGACTATTAAAACCTCCTACATAATTGGAGGGCATTAGGAGAAGGGAAAAATGAAGGGAAGGTGGAAATCAAAGGGGGAAAAGAACCATGAGAGACTGTGGACTCCAAGAAACAAACTCTGGGTTTTAGAAGGGGAGTATGCGGGATGGGTGAACCTGGTGATGAGTATTAAGGAGAGCATTGATTGCATAGAGCACTGGTATTATATATAAGCAATGAATCATGGAACACTACATCAAAAACTAATGAGGTACTGTATGGTAACTAACATAACACAATAAAAAATTAAAAAGTACATTTTTCTGGGAAAAAACCTCCTACTGTAATTGTAGAATTATCTATTTCACCTTTCAATCCTGTCAGTCTTGGCTTATGTATTTTTGGGTTCTGTTGTTACTAACACACGCAATTATTACATAACTATTTGTTATGTTTCAATGCATTAGCCTTTTTACTACTATAAAACATCACTCATTGTCTTATATTTCTCAACATATATTTGATGTTAATATAAACACTTCAGCTCTCTTTATTGCTACAGTTTACGTATGTTTTTTCATCTTTTTAGTTTCAACTTGTTTGTGTTTTTGAATTTCATGTGTTTCCTGCAGACAGCATAGAGTTGAATCTTGCCCTTTTTTTTTTTTTTTTTTTTTTTTAACCCACTCTGATGACCTCTGCCTTTTCTCTGGAGCATTTAGTCTAACAGAACCTAATGTGATTATTGATAAAGTGGGTTCATGTCTGCCATTTCACTCTTTTCCAAGTCCCATGTCTTTTATTTCTCTGCTTCCTCTTTATCGCCTTCTAGTTTTTTCAAAAATGAATTTTAATATACAATTTTAATTCATGTGTTGATATTTTGCATGTAGTTTTCAGTTATTTTCTTCATGGTTACTTTAGGAATTACAATATGCTTCTGTATCTTTTTCTTTTTAAAGATTTATTTATTTATTTATTTATTTGAGAGAGAGAGAGAGAGAGAGATCACAAGTAGGGAGAGAGGCAGGCAAAGAAAGATGGGAAGCAGGCTCCCTGCTGAGCAGAGAGCCCAATGTGGGCCTGGATCCTAGGACACTGGCACCATGACCTGAGCTGAAGGCAGAGGCTTAACACACTGAGCCACCCAGCCACCCTATGCTTCTGTGTCTTACTGTATTCTACTTCATATTCATACTGACTTAATTTGGTAAAATACAGTATCTTTGTTCCAATACTGACTGATTTCTTTCTCTGTCCTTTGTTATACTATCACTGTCTATATTGCATCTACCTTTGTTACAAATTAATACACTGTTAATATTGTCTTAAAGAACTTCCACTTTCTAAAGAAAATAAAAGGAAACACACACACACACACACACACCCTTTTATATTTATCCCATGATTACCATTTTCAGTATTCTTTGTCCCTTTCTGTAGATTTATATGTCAGCTCGTGTTATTTCTTCCAAGGTTCAAGGACTCCCTTTGGAATTCCTCTTAAGGAAGTTATACTAACAACAAATTTTCTTTATTTTTGTCTGCCTGGGGATTTTTTTTTTTTTTATTTTGCTTTTAAGAATTATCTTGCTATACAATTCCCGGTTATCAGGTTTTTCGTTCAGCACTTTAAACATATTTTTCTTTTCTTTCTTTTCTCAAAATTATATTTCAGTTAACATATCATGTAATATTGGTTTCAGGAGTAGAATTTAGTGATCCATCACTTATGTATAACACCCAGTGGTCAACACAAGTGCCTCCCTTCATACCCACCACCCATTTAGCCCATCCCTGCGCTGACCTCTCATCCAGCAATCCTCAGTTTGTTCTCTGTAGTTAAGAATCTTTTATGGTTTGCTTCCCTTTTCTTCCCCTTCCCCTTGTTTCTTAAATTCCACATATAAGTGAAATCATATATTTCTTTCTTATTTTGCTTAGCATAATACAATCTAGCCCCATCCACATTGATGACAGGATTTCATTCTTTTTGATGGCTGAATAATATTCCATTATATATGTATCATATATATATACACACACACAAACACACCATCTTCTTTATCCATTCATCAGTCAACGGGCATTTGGGCTCTTCCCATAATTTGACTATTGTTGATAATGCTGCTGTAAATATCAGGGTATATGTGCCCCTTGAACCAGTATTTTTGATCCTTATGATCCAACAATTGCACTACTAGGGTAACTACCTAGTAGTGCAATTGTTGGATCATAGGATAGTTCTATTTTTAACTTTCTGAGGAACCTCTATACTGTTTTTCAAAGTGGCTGCACCAGTTTGCATTTCCAACAGTGTAAGAGGGCTCCCCTTTCTCCACACCAACATCTCTTGTTTCCTGTATTGTTATTTTAGCCATTCTGACAGGGCTGGGGTGCTATCTCATTGTGGCTTTGATTGCCCTAATAATGAGTAATGCTGAATATCTTTTCATGTATCCATTGGCCATCTGGATGTCTTCTTTGGAAAAGTGTCTATTGCTGTCTTCTGTCCCATTTCTTGACTGGATTTTTTTTGGGTTATGGGGGATTGCTGAGTTTGATAAGTTCTTTATAGATTTTGGATATTAACATCTGGTATGTCATTTGCAAATATCTTCTCCCATTCTGTAAACTGCTTTTTGGTTGATTGTTTCCTTCACTGTGCAGTTTTTAATCTTGATGAAGTCTCAATAGTTCACTTTTGCTTTTGTTTCTCTTGCCTCTTGACAAAGGTATAGTGGGAAGTTGCTACGGCAATGTCAAAGAGGTTGCTGCCTGTGTTCTCCTCTAGGATTTTGATGGTTTCCTGTCTCACTTTTAGGTCTTTTATCCATTTTGAATTTATTTTTGTGTATGGTTTAAAAAGTGCTCCAATATTGCCAACACCATTTGTTCAAGAGACTTCTCTCCTTTGGATACTGTTTCTTGCTTTGTTAAAGATTAGTTGACCATTTCTGTGTTTTCCATTCTGTTCCACTGATCGATCTGTTTTTGTGCCAGTACCATACTGTCATGATGACTACAGCTTTGTAATATAGCTTGAAGTCTGGAATTCTGATGCCTCCACATGCTTCTTTTTCAAGACTGCTTTGACTATTTGGGGTCTTTTGTGGTTCCATACAAACCTTAGGATTGTTCGTTCCAATTCTGTGAACTGGTGGTATTTTGATAGGGATTGCACTAAATGTGTAGATTGCTTTGGGTAATATAGACATTTTAACAATATTTTTTTTCTCCAATCCATAAGCACATCAATTCACTGCATTCTTTTCTAACAGATTTGTTAAGATATAATTCATATATCATAAAATTCATCCTTTTAAAGTATATAATAAATAAATGGTTTCTAGTATATTCACAGAGTTGTATAACCACTACCAGTAATTCCAGAATTTTTCATCACTCCAAAACCGAATCCTATGCCCATTAGCAGTCAATCTTCATTCTCTCCTCCCCCCAGCTCCTGGAAACCACTAATCTATTTTCTATCTTTATGAATTTGCCTATTCTGGAAACTTCATATAAATGAAATCATATTATCTGTGGCTTTTTGTCTGGCTTCTTTCACTTAACATAACATTTTCAATGTTGACCCATGTAGAATGTATCAATACTTCATTTTCTCTTTTATGGATGATTAAAGATATATGCCACATTTTGTTTATCCATTCATCACCTGATGAACATTTGGGTTGTTTCCACCTTTTGTGAATATGAATACAGCTGCTACGAACATCCGTTTACAATTTTGGTGTGAATATGTGTTTCCAATTTTCTTAATAATATACCTAGGAGGGGAATTCCTGGGTTATATGATAACTCTATATTTAATTTTTTTAAAGTTTATTTTTAGTAATCTCTACATCCAATGTGGGGCTTGAACTCACAACCTCTAGATGAAGAGTCACATGCTCGTCCAACTGAGCCAGCCAGACACCTCTCAATACTTAACTTTTGAGGAACTGTTGAATTGTTTCCCAAAGAGGCTGCATCATTTTACATTCCTACCAGCAATGGTGATGGTTTTGATTTCCTTACATCCTTGCCAACATTTAAGATCTTTATGTATCCTAGTATGTGTAAAGTAGCAAATCGCTGTTGTTTTTATTTGTATTTCCCTAATGATTAATGATGTTGAACATCTTTTCATATTCTTATTGGTCATTTATTTTACTTATAGAAATGTCTATTCAAATTCGTTGGTCATTTTAAAAACTAGGTCATGTATCTATTATTGAGTTGCAAGAGTTTTTATTTATTCTGGATACAAGTCCCTTAACAGATATGTAATTTGCACATATTTTTTCATAGTATGTAGCTTGCCTTTTCATTTTCTTAATTTTTGAAATGCAAAAGTTGTTACTGTAATAAAGTCTAAAATACCTTTTTTTTTCTCTTTTGGATTGTATTTTTGGTATCAGATCTAAGAAACCTTTCTCTAAGAATACACACATTTTCTTCTATGTTTTCACCTAAGAGTTTTACAGTTTTAACTCTTATATAGGTCTATCATCCATTTTGAGTTAATTTTTGTACATGGTATGAGGTAGAGGTCTAAGTTTATTCTTTTCCCTGTGGAAAGTTGTCCTAAGACTATTTGTTGAAAAAACTATTTCTTGCCACTGAATTATCTTGGTATTCTTCTTAAAAATCAACTGTCCATAAGTGTTAGGGTTTATTTCTTTTTTTTTTTAATATTTTATTTATGTGACAGAGAGAGAGAGAGATCATAGGTAGGCAGAGAAAGAGGGGGAAGCAGGCTTCCTGCTGAGCAGAGATCTTGATGTGGGGCTCGATCCCAGGACCCTGAGATCATGACCTGAGCCGAAGGCAGAGGCTTAACCCACTGAGGCACCCAGGTGCCCCATTAAGGTTTATTTCTTAACTATCAATTATATCTTATTGAGCTATATGTTTATCCTTATGCCAGTATTACAGTGTCTTGATTACTGTGGCTCTATGGTAAGATTTGAAATCAGAAGTGTGAATAATCCAATTATATTCTTCTTATTCAAGACTGTTCTGGCTATTTTAGGGTGGCCTCCATTGATGCTGAAATCAACCTTTAGATGTACTGCCCTATTGTTAATAACCATAAATAGTAGTAAATCATTGTGGTTTTTATTTGTATTACCTAATGATTAATGATGGGATTAATCTTTGTTTTGGTCTCAAGCAGTTTGAATAGGACATATCTAGGTATGGATCTTTTTAAGTAGTATGCTCTAAAATTCCATTATGATTAATATACAGTGTTATATTACTTTCAGGTATGCAATATGATTCAATATATTACTCAGTGCTCATCACAGTAAATGTATTCTTAATGCTCTTCATCTATTTTACCCACCCCTCAGCCATGTCTCCTCTGGCAACGACCAGTTTATACTCTATAGTTAAAAGTTTTTTATCTTCATTGGTTTCTTAAATTTCACATATGAATGAAATCATAAGGTATTTGTCTTTCTCTAACGGATGGATCTAACAGGTATGGATCTTTTCAAATTTTTTTCTTTTCTTGGGGATTTGCTGAGTTTCTTGAATCTGTTAATGTTTTTCATCCAGTTGGATGACTGGTTTTTTTTTTCAGTCATTGTTTCTTTTTTTTCCTGTTTGTCTCCCTCCTTTCCATTTGAGATTCCTAATACACATGTGTTGGTGTGCTTAATATTGTTCCACAAATCTTTGAGGCTCTGCTTATTTTTCTTCAATCTGTTTTCATTCTGTCTTTAAAAAATAACTATTGGGGTACCTGGGTGGCTCAGTGGGTTAAAGCCGCTGCCTTCGGCTCAGGTCATGATCCCAGGGTTCTGGGATCGAGCCCCGCATCGGGCTTTCTGCTCGGCGGCGAGCCTGCTTCCTCCTCTCTCTCTGCCTGCCTCTCTGCCTACTTGTGATCTCTGTCAAATAAATAAATAAAATATTAAAAAAAAACTATTGATTTATCTTCAAAGTTCACTGATTTTTATCTGCCATCTCAAATGTGCTGTTGAGCTCATCTAAAGAATGTTTCACTTATTAAATATTGTTTTGATTCTAAAATTTTCATTTGGTTTTCTTTTTTGTAGTTTGTTTCTCTACTGAGATTGCCAATTTGTTGGGGCTCCTGGATGGCCCCCTGCCTTAGGCTCAGGTCATGATCCCAGGGTCCTGGGATGGATCCCCACATCTGGCTCCTTGCTTGGCCAGGAGCCTGCCTTCTCCCCCGTCCTCTACCTGCCTGAAGCTCCCCCTGCTTGTGCGCACGCTCGATCTGTCAAAAAAAAAAAATCAATAAAATCCTTTAAAATAAAGAGATTGCCTATTTTTTGATACAGTTATATTTTCTTTTAATTCTCTGAACATATTTAAAATAGCTGCTTTGAAGTCTTAGCTATATTTAACATTTGGACCCACTTAGAACCAACCGGTTCTATTGACTATTATTTTTTCCTGAGAGTAGATTTCACCCTCCTGTTTTTTACATAACCCATATTTTTTGGTTAAAACTTAAACTTTGTAGACAACATATTGTAGAAACTCTGGATGTGGTTTTACTTTTTTCTGAAGTTTTTTATTTTTAAATTAGCTTGCTTAAATTGTGAGATCTGTTTTCTCCATGGTATGCAGCTGCTGTTGTCCCTTCCCAGTTTTTTTATTACTTATTTTTATATTTTAGCCTGGTTTACTAATAGTTATGCTATACCTGCACAGCTCAATGATATATGATTTCAGCAGACACTGCTCAAACACCTTAAACTTATAAGGCATCTACCTTCTCATCAATTTGTGTGTGTATTGGTGGGGGAGGTTGTGTACCTAGTCCCTCCACCCTACCCATGACTTTGCTTTCCCTGGTTTCAGTCACCATAGTCAACCACAGTCTGGATCCCCCTTATGATGTATCAGGAGGTCAATAGTAGCCTCACGCTATGTCACAATGCCCACATCACTCGCTTCACTTCATCTCATCAAATAAGCATTTAATCATCTCATTTCATCACAAGAAAAAGAAAGTTGAGTATACTATGACAAGACTTTTTGAGAAAGAGATCATATATCTTTTATTACAATACACTGTTGAAATTGTTCTATGTAAATCATTGTTGTTAATCTCTTGTGCCTAATTTATAAATCAAACTTTATCACAGATATGTATATATAAGAAACAACAGTATATATAGGATTCAGTATTACCTGTGGTTTCAGGCAGCCGCTGGGGTTCTTGGTAGTATCCCCCAGGATAAGGAGGGACTATTGGATTTAATGTTGCAGCCAGTTCTCTTTTATAGTTTCACTCGTTACTGGGTTCTCTAGGGTCTTCCCTGAACAAGTGTAGGTTCTCATTCAGCCAAGGATATATGGAGAATTTATCTCAGCCCTTCCATGGCTCTTTCATTTTTAAAATCTACCTAAGTAAGTTACTAGTTGGTTCATCACTTGCCCCAACAAGGACTGCAACCTTGGGGCAGCAAAATTATTGATTTTCCCCATTTGTTTCCTACTAGGTTTGGCACTTTTAGCTGACAAAGCTTCCAATTTTTACCCTCTGCCCCAAATCAAGTCTACCCTCAAGCAGCAAAACTACTACATCCTCACTCTAGTAAAATTATAGTTCTTGCCATTTAAACAAGCAGAGAAGAGGGAGAAAGAACAGGAACAGCCCTTGGATGAAGGTACCACAAACTCCAGTTGTTCTTATCCAAAGCCCGAGCTGTTTTTCAATAATACACATTTCTGTCTTCAATTTCCAGTGTTGTGAAAGGTGGTTTTTTGACAATTTTGTCCAGTTTTTATACTTGCTTTTCTAAATAGGATCTGTGACTTCATGCCACCAAAGACAGAAATTGCCTAGATAAGCTTTTATACTTAAAAATGTATGTACATACCCACAAATCTGTAGTAAATTGTTTCACAGGTTGGGAATATACAGTCTGAGCATTAAGATATTGTTGAAATTAAGAGACTTTCATACAATACCAGATTACTGACTGAAACTAAATTTAGGTTATCAGAAACAATTTGTATTTAATAACTTGATGTCTTGCATATGTCATATTATAACATGGTTCATCTCAGACTATACCAAACAAAAAAAGCAGATTAAAAAACACATCCAGTATAATATTCTAAAATATATGCATACATAAACATATATATATATATATATATGCAAAACACAAGAAACTGAAACTGAAATAACATGCTTACAGGATTAAGGGTATCATAATTTGAATAGTAGGAAGAATTACAAGTACTATTTTCCCTCTGTATTTAGAAAAATTGCCAAATTCTGTAAATATGAATTATGTTTGTAATACTAAAAAAATATATATTTTTAAAGACAGAAAAAGGCTATATACATCATCTACTTAATCAGGCCCAAGTCATACACTGAAATTAAAGCAGTTTCACATCTTTAAAATAGAAAAATTAATTTATATGGAAATCTTATTGTATTATTTTAGAATACTTCTAAAGTTAGAAAGTTAATACATACAGAAAAAATTTTATCATTTTGTTTCTCTGGGTATGAAAGCAGGTTTTGATAAAATATCGTCAAAATAGGTACACACCATACTAAAGTGGCTACTGTAGGTGGCAACATTCATTTACATATTCAATTTCTGGCATATTCATTTAAAAATTAATTCTATCAGTACATGGAAGTATCTTATATTTAGTTAACTATTTCAAGCAACTTCTCCTATAGCTCATTATCATAAAATTACATTTTTGTTATCTTAAATATTATTTCTATGATCAATTTCATTCCTTTAAGGACTTACCTTTGCTGCATGATATGTACTAGCTTCAAGTAAATCTTCTTTTTTAGCTTCTTTGGCAAGGAGGTTAAATCGACTTAACATTGCAGCTTTACAAAGCCGACTTGCCATTGACACACCACTTTTAAATGGGGAACTAAAGTAGAAAGGAATGAAACATCCACTAACTATTATTCAAGAATTTATGTTGACAATTGTAGAGATTAAAATCAACACAGAATCTACAAATACTTTTCTAAACTATATACAATGAAGATAGTGATTTTTACACAAAAATGTTCTGAATATTTGCTTTCTTTTGTTAACTTACAGCTTAAATTATTCTAAGTGTTGCATTAAAAATTAAAGATGGTGGATACTGGAACAGTTTATTGTTTGAAGCAAAATTAATCTATGTTGATTCAAATAAGGAGAGTGGTTGTAGCAGAATTGACTGGAAAAAGGCACAGGAATATTTTCTGGAATGATGAAAATGTCCTATATTTTAATGAGGTGATGGTTATACAGGCGTATACATAGATCAAAAGTCATTAACTATATAGTACATTTCACTGTATGTAAATTTGAACTTACTAAATATATATATATATATATTGACCTTCCTTCCGCCTATGTATACATATGTGCATGAAGATATATTTTTGTTTCTAATAAAAGTGGATCCATAGACCATGAAATTTTTTGCTATAACTCTCATTATATCTTAGTTGTTCTTGTATTCACAAAAATTGTCCAAATCCTTCACTCACCCCCATACTTTTTTATTGTGTTATGTTAGTCACCATACAGTACACCATCAGTTTTTGATGTAGTGTTCCAAGACTCATTGTTTATGTAGAACACCCAGTGCTCCATACAGTATGTGCCCTCCTTAATATCCACCATGAGGCTCACCACCCCTCAAAACCCTCAGTTTGTTTCTTAGAGTCCACAGTCTCTCATGGTTCATCTCCCCCTTCCAATATCCCCTCCCTTCTCTTTGCCCTTCCTTCTCTAATGTCCTCCATGTTATTCCTTATGTTCCACAAGCAAAACCATATAATTTACTTTCTCTGCTTGACTTATTTCACTCAGCATAATCTTGCCCACTCCCATCCATGTTGATGCAAAAGTTGGGTATTCATCCTTTCTGATGGATGAGTAATATTGCATTATATGTATATATGTACCACATCTTCTTCAGCCATTTATCTGTTGAAGGGCATCTTGGTTCTTTCCACAGTTTGGCTATTGCGGATATTGCTGCTGTGAAAATTGGGGTACATATGGCCCCTCTTTTCACTATATCTGTATCTTCGTGGTAAATAACCAGTAGTGCAAATGCAGGGTCATAAGGTAGCTCGATTTTTCATTTTTTGAGGAATCTCCACACTGTTCAAAGTGGCTGCACCAACTTGCATTCCCACCAACAGTATAAGAGGATTCCCCTTTCTCCACATCCTTTCCAACATTTGTTGCTTCTTGCCTTGTTAATTTTTGACATTCTAACTGGTATAAGGTAATAATTCAATGTGGTTTTGATCTGAATTTCCCTGATGGCTAATGATAATGAACATTTTTTCATGTGTCTGTTAGCCATTTGTATGTCTTCTTTGGAGAAATGTCTGTGAATGTCTTCTGCTCATTTCTTGACTGGATTTTTTGGTTTTGGGATGTTGAATTTGTTGAGTTCTTTATAGATTTTGGATACTAGCCCTTGATCTGATATGTCATTTGCAAATATCATCTCCCATTCCATAGGCTGCCTTTTAGGTTTGTTTCCTTTGCTGTGCAGAAGCTTTTTATCTCGATGAAATCCCAATAGTTCATTTTTACTTTTGTTTCCCTCGCCTATGGAGACTGTCAGTAGAAAGTTGCTGAGGCTGAGGTCAAAGAGGTTGCTGTCTGTGTTCCCCTCTAGGATTTCAATGGATTACTGTCTCATATTTAAGGCTTTCATCTATTTTGAATTTATTTTTGTGTATGGTTTTAAGAAAGTGGTCTATTTTCATTCTTCTGCATGTTTCTATTCAGTTTTCCCAAAGCCATTTGTTGAGGAAATTGTCTTTTTTTCCCTTTGGATATTCTTTCCTGATTTGTTGAAAATTAGCTGGCTGACTATAGAGTTGAGGGTCTACCTCTGGGTTCTCACATTGCTTCTATCTTTTAGAATTTGAGATTCTCTTTGTGTCCTAACATAGGATCTGTTTTTTTTTTCAATATTCTATATTCAATATTCTATAGGTTCTTCAAAAGTAGGTGTATTTTATGTTTTTACGGTGCAGAGTTTTGTGTAAGTTAATCAAATCTACCTTTTTGTTATTTAAAAACACTATATCCTTCCTTATTGTGTTGTCTATCTGATCATGAACTGAAAGGTCAATTACTGTCTCAACTAGTAGTGGATTTCTATTTTTCCTCCTCTTCTGTAACGTATGCTTTATGAATGTTGATACTATGCTATTTGTTGAATAGATAACCATAACTATTCTTTCTTCCTTGTGAATCACACATTTTAATAATAGTTTCCTCTGCCTTATGTAATGCTTTGGAGCTGAACAATGTCTTGTCTAATATTTAGATCACATCTGCTCTTTTCATTTGTACCATTTAGCTATAATAAGTTAATTAAGCTCATTGTACATTAATTTCAGCTTTGTTATGCTCATATTTTATCTGTTCTCAATAAAAGACTTTTTAATTTTTTATCAAAGAATTGTTTTGTCTGTGTATAGCTTGTTCATTAACAGCTGATTCGAGGTAAGAATAGTGTAATTCACACTAGCTGAAGTAATCAATAGTGTGCCTAAGTTCATAATGAGAAACATTTGTATGTGGTCTTAGTTTAAACCCATCTTTCAGAAAGAAAGCAGTTTAGGCATTTAAAATTTTAACATTATTCATTACCTCATTATAAATGTATGGTCATACTAAAAGTACAGTTTTAGTTTTACTCGATAATCAATGGCAAGGATGTTATAAAGAAATGTCTTAAAGGCATAGCATATTATGGTTACTGACAAGGGCTTTGGAAATAAAATGTCCAGATATGAATCTCAGGTGTGTTACTATTTGGGAGACTTTAAAAAAGATACTAAACCTAGCTTGAATCAATTTATCTGTAAAAGAGCAACACTACCACCTCATCTACAGTTATTGTAAGAAGGCAGCATAAACATAGTATATCAGCTCTCACATTCAAGTATATATAAGTAATATTTGAAAACACATGTCAAAATACAGGTTCTTAGAATTAGATAGAGAAATTCAGATTCAGTAAGAGGAATTTTTAAAACAAAACATTATATGACTCTAGTGTTAATTAAAATCATGAAATGATACTTAGAAAAATAAAGGTTCTGGAGACTGATTTTAAATACTCTCTCCATACAACTTACTATGTAATTTCAGTAAGTTACAGAACTTCTCCAGGTCTGTCTTCTCATCAGGGAAAAAAAAAATATTCTTTTTTTTTTTTTTAATTAGTACAATGCCTACAAAACAGTCACACTCAATCATTATTAATGCTCAAAATTCAAAAAACTGAACTCAGAATAATTTTAAAAGTTCCATTAAAATGAATTTTTACTTAATATTTTTAAGGATTTTGTTTTGTTTTTATTACAGTATAGACAGATGGGAGGTAGATTTATTGTGAAGCTTAACCTTCTGGGCCCCTTACACTTGCACAGGACCCTTCCAAATACAGCTGACCTTTAAACAACACAGGTTTAAACTGCACAGGCCCATTTATATGCACATTTTTTCCTGATAAATACAGTACTGTAAATACATTTTCTCTTTTAAGATTTTTTTTCAGTTTTTATTTAAATTCCAGTTAGTCAACACAGTGTAATATTAGTTTCAGGTGTACAATTCAGTGATTCAACACTTATATCCAACAACCAGTGCTCATCACAAGTGTCCTACTTAAATATGTGATTTTAAAAGAAATTAATAATGCTAACCTTTCAGTGATTTTTCCACTTAGGCCATCCACAATCTCCAAAGAAATGTCCCCCTGAGCCCAATTCAGACTCAGGGATTTATATTCCAAGTTCGTGTGAAGTGGATATGCAGCAGGTACTAAACTAACATGAGGTCTGTTGACCAAATAAAACATTGGAAGTTTTGAAGTGAGTGCATCATCAACACGTTGCTTTATAGCAATTTCTAAACCTCTAGTATCACTGCAATTCCCATCACCTAGAAAGTAAAAACAAAACACCCAGAAGTTCAATATCAATAGACAAAAAAAAAAAAAAACAAAAAAAAACAGTCTAAAGTCTATTTATTTTTTTCTTGCAACCTATCCTTTCCTACTTCTCAGCAGCTACTTCTGTATTTTTTTACCAGAACGAGGACAAAGTAACAATGGTCATAATTTCCATTAAAAAAAAGTCTACAGAAAATAACAAATCAACATTCCAGTGACTAAAAGTGAAGAGCCAGAACTGACCCAGAAAAAAATATAGTGCTTCTTACAAGGTTCTGTCAGAAAGAACTGGTTCATCCTGTCTTGAATTCTCAGATTACAACAAGAAACTACAAATAATATAAGAAATAAATGTGGCTGAGAAATGGTTGGTGAGATTAAGTTATTTTTCCACATCTATGAGCCACAAATTACAACTACTCCAGTACCACAGTGTTCCATTTTCACAAAACAATTTACATAATGACCATTTCTGGTTACAGTTGTGGCTAATATCAAAATCTTTGCGTTTTCAGTTATAATAATTGTTGGAAGAATGCTAAAAAAAAAGGTGTAATATCATTAGTGTAGTATAATATAGTGGATTGATCAAACTTAAAATAGAAGTTGGACAAGTCATTCCTATTTAAAAATTAGTAATTCAAAATTGGATCTCTTTTCTCCTTAAAGGGTCAGAAGTTCTCTCAAAGACACATTTTACATACCACTAAACATTATATCACAAAGTTTTGTTTCCACACATTGGAACTGCTGAGGTGGCTAGTGGTTTTACACTATGATTATTTGGAAACTAGAAAATTATGTAAAAAGAACATGAGTTACTGCTGACACCCTTTTTCTAAGCACTCCTTTGTGTTTTTTTTTTTAATCTCAGTACAGTTAACATACAGTGTTAAATTAGTTTCAGGTATATAATATATGGATTCAACAATTCTATATATTACTTGGCACTCATCAAGATGTGTACTCTAAATCCCCATCACGTATTTCACCCTTCCCCCCTCTCTCTGTTCTCTACAGTTAAGAGTCTATTTTCTGGTTTGTCTTTTTTTTTTTTTTCCTTGTTTCTGAAATTCCACATGAGTTAAACCATAGGTATTTGCCTTTCTCTGATTTATTTCATTTAGCATTATACCCTCTAGATACATCCATGCTTTTGCAAATGCCAAGATTTCATTCTTTTTGATGGCTGAGTAATATTGTATGTATATGCCACATCTTCTTTATTCATGTATCAGTAGACACTAAGTATTCCTTTGAACAACCCAAATTAAGAAATACTGAGAAATTAAGACTAGTTAAAAATATGCTTGGGCACACAAAAAAAGATATGCTTGGGCACAAATAGTTGAAAAGAAGTAAGGTCTATGGAATAGTCACTGTGTCTATAATGAACAGAAGACATGGATTCAAAAGAAAATGTTACATATTACACACTGTGCTACAGAATAAATGTGTCCCAATAAAATTAATAGGTTAAAACCTTTCCAATGAGATAGTAGGCCTTTGTGAGTTACCCTTAAAAAGAGGCTCTCATCCCTGCTACAGTATCAGTGAAATTTTTATTGTAGCAGCCCAAACAGATTAAGACATACTGTAATGAGATAATGGCACTGTTTGTGCCTAAAATACCAAGATACATGTGGGAAAAAACAAAAAAATGGAATTTGTAAGTCAAATTCCATTTGGGATTTCTTACATACCAAACTGTTTCACCAAAATGTTTCAATATGGTGGTATAACAGCAGTAATGTAATAGAAAAAAGTATATTAATATTAGAAATTTTACTTTTTCCCTTTATATGTTTACACTTTAACTATTAACTACATCCAAAGTATGGTTTTGGTTATACCTTGAGGCTACATCTTGTTCCTGGAAAAATACAGCTCTAAAACTGTCATATAATAGGGAAAGTTTGATTTATCTCGAGTCCTCTAAAATAACATGAAGCCCTAAGGTAAAGTCAAAAATTAAATCTAATCGAGGACCATAGCTGACCTGACTGGACACTCTTTTATACAGAAAAGATTCTGAGGAGATTAATCTACCATAAGTGTAATGTAAGTCAGCAGAAATGGTTGCTGAAACAGCTATTAAAAACTGAGAATGCATGAGTAAGAATATAATATATAAATCAAAGAATCAAACATTAAAGAACTATGCACTGGTCTTACATCTGGAACAGCATTAGTCTGAGGTATTACATTTTAACACCACCACCCATATATTACAGAACATCCAGAGAAAACAATTCAAGTTCCTGTGAAACACAAATGTGTGGCTAGGAGAAGACATAAAGGCAAGAAGCATCTTGCCTTTGTATTCATAATGCTCACTCTGTATTTTATTGCATGAATGGTACCCCTGAGAATAATGCGATGGTATACAACACCTAGCATACAGTAGGTGGCTTAATAAGTACCTGATGAAAAAAGAATATAAAAGATTAGATTATCAGAGACCAGTAATTATCAATCCTGGGTGCACATTAGAATCTTGAGGGGTTGGGATATTAATACCAATGCCATTCTCACATTATCTTAAAAGCTTCCTGGGTTAGCATAAAATACAACAAGCATACAAAATAAAATTTATTTTTCAAGTGTTCTGGGCAGAATTAGTTTTAAGTAGAAAAAGAGCACTTTCAAAAACAAATCATGCTGATTCAAACTGTTTTATTTATGAAACATTTACTGACCCCCCCCCCCAGCACAAACTGGACCAAGATGAGTGTGTCAAAGAACCTGCTTTCAAGAATGTCAAGTTTAACAGACAAAGCAGTGAGATTCTAGTCACTTGCTATGCTCAGACAAAGCTATCAGAGCTCAATTTAATACAAAAAGCAGCAGCATGAGAAGTTATAAAACTGGTTTTGAGTCCAGGCTCTGCCAATAGGCAGACTGACTGACTTGGGGCAATTATTTTACTAACACTAACAATTACTAACAGTAATTAATTACTGATCTTAAAAAAAAAAAAGAAACAAATACAGAATCTCTCAGGTTATCAAATGTTTCTTTAAAGTCCATGAACTATGTTTAAAACAGATTCTTTCACTAGGAGGGAATTAGCAATTGTTATTCTTTATAATCCAAATGTACAATTTAAATTAGTGTATTAAAGGAAGTGGACAGAAATACCTCTGTACAAACACTCTTGAAATTTTTAGACAGATGATCATACCATAATAGAATACCAAATTTTCAAAATACACCTTAAAAACCTTAAAAATTAAAAAATTAAAATCCAGCTCTTAAGTACTTAAGCAAAGTGGAATTTCTTCTTTATATGGATTTTTAAAAAGATTTTATTTTTTTATTTATTAGAGAGTACATGTGCATGAAAAGGGGCCAGGGCAGAGGGAGAGAATCTCGAGCAGACTAGACACTGAGCACAGAGCCCCATAATGGGGCTGGATAGCTACAACCCTGAGATCATGACCTGAGCCAAACTCAGAGTCAGACACTTACTGACTGAGCCACCCAGGAAATCCTACTTTGGATTATTTTCCTTTCAATAATAGTAAATGTCTTTTTAGCAAGCCTAAGACTTTTTTCCTAAAAAAGAATACTACCACCATTAAGTGATAAAATGAATATCTAAGAACACTCACAGCATAAAATTGGCTTCTGTAAATTTTCTAAAAAGTTAAGTAAGTTGATATATAATGAATACTCTTCCCACTGGTAACAGATCTAATAAATAAGGTTTTTAAGAATTTTAAATAAAGACCTGTAAAAGATTTCATAAGAATTATGAGAGAACAGGATGATGTAATTATCCTCAAAGAATTAGATTTAACTTATATTGTCAGTACAGAATTACAGGGAAGCAAATTTCAATTCTAAATAAGGAGGGGTTTTTTTTTTCTTTAAACAACTGGGGCTATTCAATTAATAGAACAGATTGGTTTTAAATCCTATACTTCACATTATATTTTAACACCACTACCCATATATTACAGTTTTAAAATAGGGTTAGATGATACTCTATCAGGAATGGTATAAAATGAGTTTACTTACTAAGTGAGAAGCTCTACTAGACTACAAATAAAGTTCAGTGAACTCTGAAGGTTCTTTTTGCTCTCTAAATTTCTCCTAGTGTACAGAAACTTTAAATGAATATTTCTCAGAACCATTCACATCATCTGTATCAGAATCACCCAGTGGTGCTCTTACATGTATATTCCTCTGTCTCAAAACTCCCTCCCCCAGAAACAGAATAGAGATCTTTAAGAGGTCCAAAAATTGGCATTTTTAACCAACAACTTAAACACATTAAAATCACTTAGGTTATACCAGGAAGAGCACCAATTAGCTTAAGATGTGTCCCACAAAAATGCTAAGAAAGAGAACAGAAACAATTTTACAAAGTCTATAGTGTTTTTATTGCTACCTGGTATTCCCCATTGCTAGGAGCAAGAGGACACTCAAAATGACAAGAGATTTAATTTTTAAGCTGCTGTCTCAAACCACTAGCTAAATGCTAAATAATTTTATAAGAGCCTATATCCATCCTTTTAAGAAACTAAATATATTATGGAGTCATGTCATATAATGACAAGTTTTACAGTATTTTCTTCACCAAACTCAGAGAAAGCTGTGATACTAGAGACAGCATAGACAATTCTTATATACTTAATAGACATTCAAGAAAAAAGGCCTTTCTTAAAGGAGATTGAGAAAAGTTTAAATCCTGAAAGAGTATGAGACCTAAAAGAAAACAAGGCAAAGAAATTCAGTAAGCAAATTAAATCTAAGAAATGTGCCACCTACAATATGTATTTGGAATAAGATGATTTAGAAGTAACTCTTTTGAGGGTAAGAATAACTGGCATTATCATATATTACCAGTGGGAACATGATTTGAAGGGTAACTTAGTAACATTTCTCAAAATTGCAAATGCATACATTTTTGCCTGCGATTCTACTTCCAGAATTCATCTTAGAAATAGATACACTTATACATATGCAAATAATATAAAAAGGTCATTCACTATATCATTTTGGTAGCTGAAAAAAATTGGAAGCAATCTAAAATTCCCTCAACCTACAAGTGGTTAAATACATTATGATACCTTTATACAAAGAAATACCATACAATGAGACACAAATAATAATGAATTCTTTACATACCTGACATGGAAATATTTACAAGATATATTATTAAACAAAAAAAACAAAATGCAGAAAAGTATGAACTGTATTATTTATACAAAATACAAAAAAGAAAAAAGAAAAGAAAAAGAATACACATTTACTACTTTAAGTATAAACTATCTTTGGAAAGAAAAACAACAAACTAGGAAAAAAGAATGCCACAGAAGAAAAATGGGTGCCTGGGGCACTAGGATAGGAGGGAAACTTTTCACTAAAAACCATTCTGAATCCTTTGAATTGTGAATCAAGTAATATATTTTCTATACAAAGAAAATAAGCTTAATTAGAAAATAAATAACCAATTTCCTTTTTACAGTTTATTAAAGCCAAATAAAAATAGCATCTTGTATACACATGGAACTGAAAAAAATATTACTTGTAAGAGAAACTCCCAAGAAATGGGTATAAAATATATAAACAACAAAAAAATCAATGAAAAACAAAACAAAACAAATATCAAGGAGGAAGCAAGATGGTGGAGTAGCAGCAGACTGAAATAGCATTAGGTCCCAGGAGTTCAGCTAGATAGTTACCAAACCATTCTGTACACCTACAAACTCAACAGGAAATAGAAAAGAAGAGCAGCAATTTTAGGAACAGAAAATCGACCACTTTCTGGAAGGTAGGATGTCCAGGGAAGTGAATCCAAAGCAATGTGAAGATAAACCATGGGGGAAGGCTCTGGATCCTGCAAGCAGTGGAGCAGTGGAGCAGTGGAGCACAAAATCAGGACTTTTAGAAGTCTGCTCCATTGAGGGATGGCTCCAGAGGCTAAGTGGGGGTGGAGACTCCACAGGGACAGTGTGATCTCAGGACCCATGGGGTCACAGAAAGACCGGGGGTATCTGAGTGTGGCAGAGCCCCCAAGTATCAGAGCGGGGAAGCCAGCTAAAGAGATGGGAGCCAAGGTGGGGACTCTCAGCTCAGGGTTACCTTAAACCCTGATCCAAGGCAGAGTCGGGCCACTGATCTTCAAGCAGGGACACCACAAGTGGCAGATCTGGAGAGACCCCCTCCCTCCTCCTCTGGAAGAAGCAGCATGTGGGAGCGTGCGGTAAGAATCTGCTGAGTTTGGAGATTCCAAAAGGGGCTCTGCGCCAGAGATAGAAAGGCTTGGTCACAGGTCGAGTAAGCAGAGCGCCGCCAGAGACCACGGAGACAGGAGGGATTGACTGCTTTTCTCTGAGGGCACACTGAGGAGTGGGGCCCCAAGCTCTTGGCTCCTCCAGGCCAGAGACTGGAGGCTGCCATTTTCATTCCCATCCTCCAAAGCTCTACAGAAAGCCTTCAGGGAACAAAAGCTACCAAGAGCAAACCCGACCAGATTACTTAGCTTGGCCCCTGGTAAGGGTGGTGCAATTCTGTCTCTGGCAAAGACATTTGAGAAGAACTGCAACAGGCCCCTCCCCCAGAAGATCAGCAAGAACATCCAGCCAAGACCAAGTTCACCGATAAACGAGAACTGTGGAACTCCAGGATTAGGGGAAAGGAACCTATAGAATTCATAGTTTTTTCCCATGATCCTTCAGTCTTGCAAAGTTAAATTTTTAAATTTTTTTTCTTATTCTATTTTTTTAAATTTTCCTCTTCCACTTTTAACTTTTTTTAACTATTTTATCTTATCAATACTTTTTTTTTAAAAAAAGCTTTTTAAATTTTCAATGTTATAGTCGTATTTTATGCCTTCATTATATTTAACATTATTTTTTGTATACATATAGGTTTTCTTTCCTTAAAATTCTGGGATATAATTTCTTCTAATAGATCAAAATATACCCTAAATCTAGCTCCAGCCTGATGACATTCTCTTCTTTTTTTTCTTTATCCGATAAACTAGCTTATCAATTCCTTTTTAAAAATCTTTTAATTTTCATCTTTACAGTCATAGTCCATCCCTTCATCATGTTTACCCTTATTTCTATACATACAGGTTTTCTTTCTTTAAAATTTTGGAAGGTAGTTTCTTCTAAGAGACCAAAATATACCCATAATCAAGTGGGTGGCTCTGTTCTAGTCACCAGTCTTTTATTTATTTATATATATCTATTTTTTTAACTTTTTTCCCCCTCTTTCTTCCCCCCCCAGTTTCAGGTCTCCTCTGATTTGGTTAGCTTATTATTTTCTAGTGTCTCTGCCACCCTTTTAGTATTTTACTCTCTCATTCATATACTCTTATCTGGATAAAATAACAAGGCAGAAAAACTCACCACAAAAAAAGAAAAAGAGGCAGTATTGATGGCTAGGAACTTAATCGATTAATATGGACATTGGTAGTATGTCAGAACTAGAGTTCAGAATGATGATCTCAAGGTGCTAGCTAGGCTTGAAAAAGGCAGGGAAGATATTAGAGAATCCTTTCTGGAGAAATAAAAGAACTAAAATATAACCAAGTTGAAATAAAAAAAGCTATTAGGGAGGTGCAATCAAAAACGGAGGCTCTTACTGCTAGTATAAATGAGACAAAAGAGAGAATTAGTGATATAGAAGACTAAATGATTGAGAATAAAGGAGGTGAGCAAAAAAGAGACAAACTCCCAGACCACAAGGGGAGAATTCGAGAGATAAGTGATACCACAAGATGAAACAATACTAGAATAAATGGGATCCCAGAAGAAGAAGAAAGAGAGAGAGGGACTGAAGGTATATTGGAGCAAATTATAATAGAGAATTTCCCTAGCATATCAAAGGGAACAAGCATCAAAATCCAGGAGACACAGAGAACCCCCTCAAATCAATAAAAATAGATCCACACCGATCATCTAATAGTAAAACTTGTAAGTCTTAGTGACAAAGAGAAAATCCTGAAAGCAGCTAAGGACAAGAGGTCTGTAACATACAGTGGTAGAAATATTAGACTGATAGCAGACTTACCGACACAGAACTGGCAGGCCAGAAAGGACTGGCATGATATACTCAGAGCACTAAATGAGAAAAACATGTAGCCAACAATACTATATCCAGCTAAGCTGTCACTGAAAATAGGAGGAGAGATAAAAGCTTCCAGGACAAACAAAAATTATAAGAATTTGCAAACACCAAACCACCCCTACAGGAAATATTTAAAGGGGTCCTCTAAGCTAAAAAAGAGCCTAAAAGTAATAGACCAGAGAGGAACAGAGACAATACACAGTAACAGTCAACTTACAGGCAATACAACAGCACAAAATTCATATATTTCAATAGTTACTCTGAATGTAAATGGGCTAAATGCCCCAATCAAGACACAGGGTATCAGAATGGGTAAAACAAACAAACAAACAAACAAACACTGATATGCTGTCTATAAGAAACTCATTTGAGACACAAAGACACCTCCAGATTGAAAGTGAGGGGATGGAAAACAATTTACCATGCTAATTGACATCAAAAGAAAAGTGGCAATCCTTTTATCAGTTAAATTAGATTTTAAGCCAAAGACTATAATAAGAGATGAGGAAGGACACTATATCATACTTAAAGGGACTGTCCAACAAGAAGATCTAACAATTTTAAATATCTATGCCCCTAACGTGGGAGCAGCCAACTATATAAACCAATTAATAACAAAATCAAAGAAACACATCAACAATAATACAATAATAGTAGGGGACTTTAACACTCCCCTCACTGAAATGGACAGATCATCCAAGCAAAAGATCAACAAGGAAATAAAGGCCTTGAATGACACACTGGACCAGATGGACATCACAGATATATTTAGAACATTTCATCCCAAAGCAACAGAATACACATTCTTCTTTAGTGCACATGGAACATTCTCCAGAATAGATCACATCCTGGGTCCTAAATCAGATCTCAACCAATATCAAAAGACTGGGATCATTCCCTGCATATTTTCAGACCACAATGCTCTGAAGCTAGAACTCAATCACAAGAGGAAAGTTGGAAAGAACTCAAATACATGGAGGCTAAAGAGCATCCTACTAAAGGATGAATGGGTCAACCAGGAAATTAAAGAAGAATTGAAAAAATTCATGAAAACACAACTGTTCAAAATCTGTGGGACACAGCAACAGCAGTCCTGAGACAAAAGTATATAGCAATACATACTTTTCTCAAGAAGCAAGGTCTCCAGTATACAAACTAAGCCTACACCTAAGGAGCTGGAATAAGAACAGCAAAGAATGCTAAACACAGCAGGAAAAGAGGAATCATAAAGATCAGAGCAGAAATCAATGAAATAGAAACCAAAAGAACAGTAGAACAAATCAACGAAACTAGGAGCTGATACTTTGAAAGAATTAATAAGATTGATAAACCCCTGGCCAGACTTATCCAGAAGAAAAGAGAAAGGACCCAAATTAATAAACTCATGAATGAAAGAGGAGAGATCACAACCAACACCAAAGAAATACAAACAATTATAAGAACATATTATGAGCAACTATATGCTTGCAAATTTGAAAATCTGGAAGAAATGGATGCACTCCTAGAAACGTATAAACTACCAAAACTGAACCAGGAAGAAAAAGAAAACCTGAACAGACCCATAGCCAATAAGGAGATTGAAGCAGTCATCAAAAATCTCTGAACAAACAAGAGCCCAGGGCCAGACAGCTTCCCAGAGGAATTCTACCCAACAGTTAAAGAAGAATTAATACCTCTTCTCCAGAAACTATCCCAAAAAATAGAAATGGAAAGAAAACTTCCAAACTCATTTTATGAGGTCAACATTACCTTGATCCCCAAACCAGACAAAGACCCCATCAAAAAGGATAATTACAGACCAGTATCCTTCATGAACATGGATGCAAAAATTCTCACCAAAACACTAGCTAATAGGATCCAACATTACATTAAAAGGATTATTCACCGTGACCAAGTGGGATTTATTCCAGGGCTGCAAGGTTGGTTCAACATCTGCAAATCAATAAATGTGATACAATACATTAATAAAAGAATAAGAACCATATGGTACTCTCAATAGATGCTGAAAAAGCATTGACAAAGTACAGCATCCTTTCTTGATCAAAACTTGTCACAGTATAGGGATAGAGGATACATACCTCAATACCATCAAAGCCATCTATGAAAAACCCACAGCAAATATCATTCTCAATGGGGAAAAACTGAGAACTTTTCCTCTCAGTGTTCCTAAGGTCAGGAACACAGCAGGGATATCCACTATCACCACTGCTATTCAACATAGTACTAGAGGTCCTAGCCTCGGCAATCAGACAACAAAAAAAAATGAAAGGCATCTGAATCATCAAAGAAGTCAAACTCTCACTCTTTGCAGATGATATGATACTTTATGTGGAAAACCCAAAAGACTCCACTCCAAAACTGCTAGAACTCATACAGGAATTCAGTAAAGTGTCAGGATATAAAATCAATGCCCAGAAATCAGTTGTATTTCTATATACCAACAGCGAGACAGGAGAGAAAGAAATTAAGGAGTTGATCCCATTTACAATTGAACCCCAAACCATAAGATACCTAGGAATAGACCTTACCAAAGTGGCAAAGAACCTGTACTCAGAAAACTATAAAGTACTCATGAAAGAAATGGAGGAAGACACAAAGAAAGGGAAACACATTCCAGGCTCATGGACTGGAAGAACAAATATTGTGAAAATGTCTATGCTACCTAAAGCAATCTACACATTTAATGAAATCCCTATCAAAATATCACCCAATTTTTTTCAAAGAACTGGAACAAATAATCCTAAAATTTATATGGAACCAGAAAGGACCCCGAATAGCCAGAGGAATGTTGAAAAAGAAAGCCAAAGTTGGTGGTATCACAATTCCAGACCTCAAGCTCTATTACAAAGCTGTCATCATCAAGACAGTATAGTACTGGCACAAAAACAGACACATACATCAAAGGAACAGAATAGAGAGCCCAGAAACAAACCCTCAACTCTATGGTCAACTAAGCAGGAAAGAATGTCCAATGGAAAAAAGTCTCTTCAACAAATGATGTTGGGAAAATTGGACAGCCGCATGCAGAAGAATGAAACTGGACCATTTCCTTACACCACACACAAAAACAGACTCCAAATGGATGAAAGACCTCAATGTGAGAAGGAATCCATCAAAATCCTTGAGGAGAACACAGGCAGCAACCTCTTTGACTGCAGCCACAGCAAATTCTTCCTAGAAACATTGCCAAAGGCAAGGGAAGCAAGGGCAAAAATTAACTATTGGGACTTCATCAAGATCAAAAGCTTTTGAAAAAAAACAAAAACCAAAAGACAATGGACAGAATGGGAGAAGATATTTGCAAATGACATATCAGATAAAGGGTTAGTATCCAAAATTTGTAAGGAACTTATCAAACTCAACACCCTAAGAACAAATAATCCAATCAAGAAAGGGCAGAAGACAAGAACAGATATTTCTACAAAGACATCCAAATGGCCAACAAACACATGAAAAAATGCTCAACGTCACTCGGCATCAGGGAAATACAATCAAAACCACAATGAGATACCACCCCACTCCAGAAAGAATGGCTAAAATTAACAAGTCAGGAAATGACAGATGTTGGTGAGGATGCAGAGAAAGGGGAACCCTCCTACACTGTTGGTGGGAATGCAAGCTGATGCAGTCACTCTGGAAAACAGCATGGAGTTTCCTTAAAAGTTGAAAATAGAGCTATCCTATGACCCAGCAATTGCACTACTGGGTATTTACCCTAAAAATACAATGTATTGATTTGAAGGGGCATGTGCACCTGAATGTTTATAGCAGCAATGTCCACAATCGCCAAACCATGGAAAGAACCTAGATGTCCATCAACAGATGAATGGATAAAGAAGAGGTGGTATATATATACAATGAATACTATGCAGCCATCAAAAGAAATGAAATCTTGCCTTTTGCAACAATGTGGATGGAACTAGAGGGTATTATGCTGAGAGAAATAATCAGAAAAAAAAAAAAAAAGGAAACCAGATGGGATTGGGAAGGAGACAAACCATAAGAGACTCTCAATCTCACAAAACAAACTTAGGGTTGCTGGGGGATGGGGGGTATGGATAGGGTGGTTGGGTTATGGACAATGGGAGGGTATGGGCTATGGTGAGAGTTGTGAAATGTGTAAGCCTAATGATCCACAGACCTGTACTCCTGGGACAAATAATACGTTGTATGCTAATAAAAATAATTCTTAAGAAAAAAGGACTATTGGGTCTTCTAGGATGGTGTCCCAGATGCTACCCCAAATGGTCTTTCAAACAGTGAGCATTTTGGGATATCGGGATGCTTGGGTGGGGCTCAGTCAGTTAAATGTCTACTTTTGGCTCAGGTCATGATCCCAGGGTCCTGGGATCAAGTCCCACATTGGGCTCCTTGCTCAGTGGGGATCCTACATCTGCCTGTGCCTGCTGCTCCCCCTACTTGTGCACTCTCTCTCTCTCTGACAAATAATACCTTAAAAAAAAAAACAGAAATGCAACCACCTAAAAACAAAAATATTACCTCTTTAAGGATGTGTGTTCTAGTTACTGCCTACTCATTTGACAACTTAAAAGGTCCCAGATCATAACCAAATGTGTGAAAAACGTAGCTAAAAAACCAAATGGGCATTTAAGACTTTTCTTATTTTAAAGATAATTAAATATAAGCTTTCAGACTTGAGAAGTTCAAGGAAACATCTTTCTCCCAAAGAAAGGGGAAAAACTGAAATATTGTGCAAACAAATGTGTAAGTTCAAAGTATAATACATCTAACTGGCTAATTTAAAATATTAGTTGTCCTCCTCCTGATAAGATAGAAGTCGAATTACACAAAGTATGATCACAAGTTACTATGAAACGAAAATCTCAAT
This sequence comes from Lontra canadensis, assembly GCF_010015895.1. Classification (NCBI taxonomy): domain Eukaryota; kingdom Metazoa; phylum Chordata; class Mammalia; order Carnivora; family Mustelidae; genus Lontra; species Lontra canadensis. Next base: position 86,266,823 of record NW_022630995.1, read on the forward strand.
GAAACAATATGTTTTTTTTTACCTTAAATAAAGGATCATGTATGCAAAATCTCAATTTATTTTGATTAAGTAAAATATATTTACTTAGTAAGAGAGGCCAGGAGGTAATGAAATCCCACTCACCAACAAGTATACTGCTGATATAAACTGGCTGTATAAAGTGACTCAGCAATGCTCCCTGTACACCAAGCACTTCCCATCTTGTTAATTTGTCACTTGAGGACATACTGCTTACTCTATTAACAACATCTGCAGGACAGTAGACAGTCAGATAAATTTTGCCTTCAACAGCCACATGGAGACTCAGTTCTTCATTGGCTTCAAACGCAGATATAGAATGTGGATTAAGACGCCTAGAAAAAGGAAAAGTTTTTTTCTTTAAAAAACAAAGTATACACAATGGAATATTACTCAGCCATAAAAAGAACAAAATCCTGCCATTTGCAATGATATGCAGGGAGCTAGAGCATATTATGCTAAGTGAAAGTCAGTCAGAGAAAGACAAATACCGTATGACTTCACTCATGTGGAATTTAAGAAACAAATGAGAAAAAGGAAAAGGTGGGGGGCAAACCAAGAAACAGATTCTTTTAACCATCATCAACACACATGGCTTCCAGGGATGGGTGAAACAGGAGACGGGGATTAAGGGGTGCACTTGCGTTGAGCACCGGGTATTGTACAGAAGTGTTAAATCACTATATTGTACACCTGAAACTAATATAACACTGTATGTTAACTTACTGGAATTTAAACTAAAAATTTAAAAAATTAAAAATTTAAAAAATAAAATCTATACGTACTTAAGAATTGTTTTCAGACATGTCTAACTTGTCAGTGTACATTTAATTCTAGTAATAAAAACAGATGTAAAACTAAAACAAGTTTGGGATGGAGTGACTTGGTCCCACAAGATAAATACCAAATAGAAATTAACCATATTTACAGCTTCTGGCAAAGATAAATTATTTTTACTGCCTTTACGTCCCTTAAAAATTTTTGTTCCTACAAAGGTCTTATTGTCTTTCTCTGTATGGAAATTTTTAAAAACTACAAAAAGAATGAAGGAAAAAAACACTGACAATTTGTATTCAAGATTCTTCTCCAATAAAATATGTTAAAAAAAAATTAAACGCAAAATCATTTGTCCTGAATTTTTTCTCCAGAAAGACTCCTTGCCTTTGTCTTCAAAGGTGTAACTGGAAAAATCCGTAACAAAATATTAACCATGGTTATCTCTAGATAGTCAGACTTGCTTTCTCCTTTGTGCTTGTCTGTCCTGTTTAAATTTTATGCTGATGCTACCCATTCATCAAGATAATGAAGTTTTAGCCACAGATTGACCAGAAAAACAAATGGAATTTCTTAGCTCCTGCATTAGCATGTGATAGTGCACAAATCTATGCTTTCCTAACATTTATGAAGTCTTAAAACTCGACAGAAAAAAAATTTCAACAGCATGGAAAGAAAGTGGTAAAGTACATGGAATATTTAAGTACTAGTAAAAGATCAGATTGAGTGGAGGAGGGGAGAAGTAGTAATAGATCAGATTAGATTGAGTGGCCCTCTAGCAGGCCACAAATAACACCTGAAGCCAGAAAGAGAATTCAGATAGATATGAATTTCCATGTTCTATTGCTCTAGGGATTCAGAATATATGATACAGCCATTCTGATTGCTTTCACTTTTTTAAAAGATTTTATTTATTTATTTGACAGAGACACACTGAGAGCAGGAACACAAACAGGGGGAGTGGGAGAGGGAGAAGCAGGATCCCCGCGGAGCAGGGAGCCCAGTGTGGGGCTCGATGTGGGGCTCAAACCCAGGACCCTGGGATCATGACCTGAGCCAAAGGCAGAGACTTAATGACTGAGCCACCCAGGAACCCCTCCTGACTGCTTTTAAAAACAACTCCCATGATACTTACAATTGTGACTTAATCTGGGCTGAACCTTTAGGCAACTGGTTCATATAGAGATAAATGTTGATAATCTGTTTCAGAGTGAGTAGATTAGAAGCTGGTTCTGTACAAAATATTGATTTTTCCATCATAGCAGGATTTTTGCTGTAGAAGAGTAGAAGTTGTCTATAAAAGTACCTAAAATAAAAAGGTTATAAGTTTATCAAGTCATAAAATTTTAAAGTAATTTATCTTAAGCGTCATATTCATAAGTGTCGTGAGCAATGTCCCTCCCCGTGTAAAAAGTGATAAGAACTCCTAAAATAACGGGAGCATTATTTAATGAAGAGTTAAATCCTGTAAGAGGTCCTCAACTGGAGCCCAGTCTGACATGTGACCTGCTTAAAAGCGCCACTCCTTGACTACCGTTCCACTCATTTCACACTTGGGTCCTCAACTGTCATATCCTCATTTCTCTACTGATCCCTCTCTTTGTTCTCAGACAGTTCTGCTCTCAGTCTCCTACCTTAAGTGTCAAAATTCTGCCTTGCTTCTATTTTTCTTTCCCCACCAAAACAGACAAACAACTGTGGTTCCTGCTCCTTAGTGATTTTAAAGACAAAAACATAGAAATACAAGAACAATACAATGAAGACTGTAAGTTATACTAAAAAGTGAAACAAGTCTCCTGAAAAATTTATACTAATCAAATCAAGGGACAAATACTATTTTGCTTATTAAATAAAAAATATGGTTTTAGTCCTTTCATCAGAAATAAGAAGAAAATTCAGCACAAGCATATAATAGGGCCAAGCATGGGAAGAAATAAACGTAAAAGAGGTAATCTTATAGAGGTCAAGTAATTCAATAAGCACCAACGAGGATTAAAAGACAATGACTTGCATTACCTTCATGGATTTCCTCAAAACCTTCCTTTTAATATTAGAGGATTCTTTCCTTAGAGACATGTACTTAAAGTTTTTTCAGGCAAAATAATGTTTAACTTTGTTTTAAAATACTCTACCAAAGAAAATAGCACCATCAAAAAGTGTGGATGCATAGGTTAAATAAGAACAGCAGAATGCTGGTAACTGGATATGATCATTGGATACTGGTATCAGAATGCTGATAACTGAATGGTAGAATTCACTATCCTTTTCTTACTTATGTTTGAAAATATCTATAAAAAAGTTTTACAAAATTTAAGCTCAATGCCTTAGCAGAACCAAAATCTGGTGGATCCTGGAGAAAATAACAGATTTCTCACTTTTCATACAAAGAGACTTCTAAGGAGTAACATTCCTGGCTTCTCTCTCCCACCTGCTATTCACTCCTTTTGTAAGGAGCAGAGTAACTGCAGAAGAATTTGGGAGAAGAAACTAGGTATGCTCACCTCATCCCTTTTCCCCCTCTTTGAGATCTGCCAGCCTGTATTAACTTAAAGTTATAAAACAAGTCAAGGAGGATGAAAAATATAGCACAGGGAGTATAGTCAATAATACTGTGATAACATCATATGGTGACAGAAGATGACTACATTTATCATGGTGGTGAATGTGTTAAGTATTGAACATAAACATGTTTAACATTGTATGTCAACTATATTTCAGTAAAAAAAAGAATACCATATCTACATTCTGCTATATGGTAAATTTTGCATAGACCTTATGAAGGGAACCTTACCAGCTTCAGGTGATATCTTTGGATAACTATGACTAACTTGGGGGGGGTGATATTACCAAGTCGACTTGGTCCAGATATAAAACTATATATTCCAATTACTTTGATAAAAAAGATGATATATTTTAAAAAGAGCTGTAGAACTCTTGAAACTGAGTTCATAAGGTCTTGATAATAGAAGCCACTAAAATCCACCAATTATAGACACTGTAGTTACTGTAAGATTTTTTAAAAATGACATGGAAATAATCAAATGACTTGGATAAATAAGGGACAGTCATATCCGTGGCTTAATAATCAGTAAAATTCCATTTGTAAATAAAGACATTGTTATGTGGTTACTTTGGACTGCAAGCATTAACATTTGGTGGCATTAAGTATATGTGTTACCTTACCTAAGAAGAGACCTTCTTGCTGTAACAACAGCATGAGTGTCATGCAACACTCTTCCATTTGGCTTAATGCACTGGCTGTAATTGTATTCACCTGTGCCAATAGCTACAACTTCATGCTGTCCAGCTGAAAGGAAAAGGTTAATGGTAGCAGGTTATTTTTGCCTCCCTCTTTCATATGTTCAACCTCTACCTTACCATTTTAAAGTTACTTATATTGACCAAAAAATGGAAAAATTTTGCAGTTTCAAATAAGAGTTTGAAAGTCTTCTAGGAACCAATATTTTCAATACTTCAATAATATTTCAATTAAAAAGACATTTTATAATAGTTCATCTAAAATTTTACCACAATCAATAGAATCATCAGATATCCTTAGTTTTCAAACATGCATTTATTTCTTCTACATCTAGATATGTTTGGCTTACTAGAGACTTCATTTGCTATTTTACTTTTGCAAATTAAGTTATCTACAGCGGCTCTCTTCTTTTTCTTAATCCACTCAAATTCTCTACAAATCATAGTTTCCCTGTTCTACTGACACTGCTTTTTAAAAGACTTTTTATTTGAGAGACTGTGCGTGTGAATGAACAGTGGGGAGGAGCAGAGGGAAAGGGAGGAACAGAATCCCCACTGACAGAGAGCCTGACCCAGAGCTCAATCCAAGGACCTCAAGATCATGACCTGAGCAGAAGTCAGATGCTTAACTGAGTCCTCCAGGCACCCCTGAAAATGTTTTAAAGAAAAAAGCACCTTATTCTTTTTCTAATATTTTTGCTCCATTTGCTTTTTGCTGAATGAGTTTCCTTATATAATTCTTTTTTCCTTTCACATCCTAAGTATGAGACCTTTCTATAACATAGTCACTAAGCTCATTGCTCTTTTTTCTCTGGAATATTCTCCTCTTGCTTTTTCTTTTACATCTGTGTTGATGATTTCAGAAAGTCTCTTAGACTTTCAGATAAAGTTCAGTTTCAGGGGTGCATGGGTGGCTCAGTCAGTTGTGTCAGGACTCTTGATTTTGGCTCAGGACATGATCTCAGTCAGGGTCCTGAGCTGGAGCCCCACAAGATGATTCCCTGAGTCGGGAGGTGCAGCAGGGAGTCTGCTTGAGATCCTCTCTCTCCCTCTCCTTCTGCCTCTCCTCCAGCTCACATGCCCGCACACTCTCTTTAAAACAAATAAATCTTTAAAAAAAGAAAAAAGTGTCACATTTGCAAATACCTAAAGGACTTTCATTAATTTGACAAAAACTGTTGAGGTCCTATGAAGTTCCAGGCGCTAAGGCAGATGCTAGGAATAAAATGTTGAGCAGGACATGCCTTCATTAAGCTTCTAATAGGAAAGACAGAAAAAGACTAAATAAACCACAAACTGTGATACATGCTTTAAAGGAAAAAAATATGGGGTCAATGTAAAGAATAATGGCGGGGGGAGAAGATTACCTATGCAAAGTAGTTGGAGAATCTCTCCTTATGAAACTGAAATTTAAGTTTCAGTATGAGGAGTGAGCAGCATGAGTGAGGTAAAGGGGATTGTGGTCAAAAGAAAAAGCTTGTGCAGACCTTGGGCAGAGGGAGACCAGTATAGCTGCTCCAGTAAAGAGTGAAAGGAATGGCATAAGATGAGGTTAGAGAATAAAGCATCATAAACCATGCTAAGGAGTCTGTGGTTTTACCCAAGAGCTATGGTGAAGCTACTGAAGGTAAGAGAGTGAAAACAATATTGGGTTACATTTTAAGATCACTTCTTTATGTGGAGAATGTGGAGAATGCTGTAAGTCCAAGAAGCTGAAGACATAATGACTTAAGATTTGAGTAATGAAGGGTGGTTGGAAAAGAATAATCAGATCTGAGAATGTGGAGACATAATAGAACTTAGAGATAAATTGTAGAGTACTAGGGAAAGGACTTAGCCTTTTAGTCTGTCTGAGCAAATGGGAAAATGCCATTTATTCAGATGGAGAAAGCTGGAGGAGGAGTAAAATTAGATGGGAAAAATATAAAGTTCCATTATCACAAACAAAGCTGCTCCAGTAAGGAGAGGATGGTGATGGGAAAAGGTAATTATACAGTGTCAGTGTAAGTTCTGAAATGGTGATGTAAAGCTCTAAGTTACAAATAGAAACTCAGTTCCTACTTCAACTCTATAACTCAACCTGCCGTGTTTCAGTGAGATACTAGTTGGATAATGCAAGAAAAAGAGAAAACCAAAAGAAGAAATTCAAGATATGATAGGGAATAGAACCAAAATTTAAATGAAGGGATTAGCTATAAGAGGAAAGATCCTTCCTCCACTCACAGTGGAGAAAATGAGCACAAATGCAAGGAATTACATAGATTTGGTGGTAGAGAACAGAAAGAAGTTTGGATTTGATAGTTTCTTACAGACAAAATTAAAAATTATGAGACATGGCCATTAGCTGAAAGCAAGATGGAAGAGAGGATGTAGGATATTTGAGGACAAAGAAAAGTATGAAATGGACATTTCAGGGAATGTGTGAGCAACCTTACTGGAGACACAGGGTGGTTGGGCAGTGAGGAATACCCATCTGAGGTTCCTAATACATTTTAAGTATGTACTGATTATCTGAGTTACTCCAGGAACACGTACATAACCTTACTCAGTCTTTTCCTACCCCACATTCACAACTGTATTTCCAAAACCAGATTTATTACTCTGATCCACGCTATTCACACTTCACATCAGCTTTCAGATTCCTGTGTATATGGAAGCACCACTGTACCATGTAAATTTGAAATGTTATGTTTTATTCATCCCACTTCATCTATCATTTGTTGTCACATTCATCTTATCACATCAATTTCTAAAAAATATTTTCTTTCCCTGTTCGTTTCTATCTCAACTCTAACGTAAGCAGCTGCATCACAATCACCTAAATTATGATTCCTTAATTCAGCCCCAATCCTTACAGTATTTAAAAAAAAATGTTGGCAATTATTGCTTAAACATCAACTTATTTTAATCATTACAAAAGTAATTTAAGCTTTTCCTAAATGCCAAGTACTGTGTCAAGTAGTTATATTATCACATCTAATCCTAGTAACTTCATTAAGTAGAGATTATTTCTACTTTTAAGAAATTAGAAGAAAACTGAAGGAGAGAATTATATATCATGCTCAAAGTCATTTAAGTAGCAGAGCTAAGTCTCATGCCATTCCCAAATTTAGAATCAATCCCTGACCAAAAATCTTTCACCATTACTATCTTTCTCATTAAACCCAACTTCTGACTGGACTTTAAATGACTCCATAATTCAGTAAATCTTATCAACCTAAGTATATTCTGTATTACTTTATTTTATACACACACACACACATATATATATACACATGCACATATGTATGGACTACATATATATATTTCTGCACTAGTAATAAATTTATTGTTCTATAAACAATTGTCACTGTTCTCATTGTTGCTTTCTTCTTTCTATTTCTCTCTCTCCTCCATTTATTCAAGTCTTATTAACTTAAAGTTAAAACTTAAAGTTTCAGTATCCAAATATTTTAACTCTGTCAGCTCTCAACTGTCTATGAATTCTTATACATGTTTGGAGATATATATACACTTTAACTCTAAAAGCCTTTGTATTTAATGATCCACACCCACTAGAAAAGGCCACTTCAAATCAATCAAATCTACACCATTGTAGAAATGGCCAAAGATAGTCATTTAAAACACTACTATATACAGCTCAAATGATTAAGATATTTAATACTTTTTCCACAAGGCCAAATACTTGGACTTACCTCTTTCAATTATAAAAGCAGCCAATGAATTGCTACATTTCAGATATTCTGAATGATTGGAAATTAGTTGATTAAATGTTTCTTTAACAATTTGTGAAATCTTTGCATACTGAATATGTCTCCCTTCTGGAAAAAAAAATCAAATGGAATATGAATTTGAAGAACACACTGCTTTCTCCCAGAGGCCTCTATTATTCCTATTATAACACTGCAACTGAGTGACTTTGTTATTTATAGGTAAGGGAGTAAATTATAATTTATGTCATGATTGATATTTTAAAGCATTAAATTCTATAAAATAACTACATTATTGAGCTTTATGGAAAAATCCTTATAAAAAAATTCTTAATATTACATATCAAAGAATTATTATTTATGAAATAGTCAAAAGTCCTACAAGACACAAGTCATTATTCTTTGAATAAGATGCTCCCATATTGCCAACCAACATCTCACTGAATGCTAGTAGTCTTCCCTCAACACTGTGATGATTAAAATACACTCCTTAGTATTTGCCCCACTAAGAACTACCGCAAAGCATTAAGCACCTCGACCCCTGATATAGTCCATGTTCCTACTAAAAAAGTCCTAAACTTTCAAGGGGGATAAAGATAGTTTTAAGTAACTAGGATCACTAGAGGACAGTTTATAACCAAGAATATACATCAAGGTTACCCATGCATTTTTTTTAAAAACATGACAGGGCTTAAAATTAAGATCCTGAATAGGGCCCTGGCCATTTGTTGCTTTGGTATCCCTACTAAAGAACCATTGTTTTGGAGAATGAGAGGTTGCAGAATGACCTAACACAGTGTTTCTCCAAGTTTAGTTGTAAGCCACTGATAGTTCCTGGTGTTTCATGAGGTTGCTCAGTAGTGTATCAAGTGGCTTGCAGTCGATTTCATATTTTTAGAGTAAAAAAAGCAATGAAACAACTTTGCTGTCATGCATTATATACGAAATGAATACAATTTTCACAGAAATTCTTTCTACCTGCTTAATAATCATTACGTTAAAAAAAAAGTACACAAATGATAAAAGTATATTTTGGCAATCTCAGCTAACATTCTGCTAACAGGACACAATACCTTTCATTAGGCCATTTACATATTTTTGTTTATATCTGTTAAACTTTAATTTTTCTCTTAATATTGTTAATACTATCTTCTTGCCAAAAACAAATTCACATTATCAAGAAGAATGTGAACAATCACAAAATTACAAAATGAAGCTCTGAGAGCAAAAAGAATGAAGTAATAGTTATATTCTTTTATCTCCTCACAAAACATATAATGTGGAGGTGCCAATTATTACCGTAATTGCATGCTAGCATATATTTCACTAAAACTGATACTGACAAAACCATCATTGTGTGGTGTACAAATTAGTGTTTAGTCCTTACGTAGTAAAAATATGAGAAGTACTCACAACTTGTCTCTGCGTACCAAAAACTCATGATACAGAAGAAGCAGTATCCATTTAATGATATTTAACTTTTTAAAAAATATATTTTAATCTATTTTTTAAAAGATTTTATTTTACTTATTTGAGAGAGAGAGAGCTCGCATGCAAGAGAGGGAAAGAGCATGAGCATAGGGAGTGGCAGAGGAGAGAAAGAAGCAGACTCCCTGCCAAAAAAAAAAGCCTGATGTGGGGCTCCATCCCTGGACCCTGAGATCATGACCTGAGCTAAAGGCAGATGCTTAAGTGATGAGCCACCCAGGTGCCCCAAGATTTTATCTATTTGAGAGAGAAAGAGGGCACAACATGGGGGAGGGTCAGAGAGAAAAGCAGACTTCCCGCTGAGTGGGGAACCTGATGCAGGGGGTTCCATCTTGAGACTCCAGGATCATGACCCGAGCCAACGGCAGAAGCTTAACTCACTGAACCACCCAGGCACCCCAGATTTAGCTTTTTAAAAAAACTGAAACAGCAATATAAAAATATACATTCAGAAGTTGCATCACCAAATGCAGGCAATGTTACCAGTTTCTAATATAAATTTTGAGAATCTAGAAATATGTATCACTTCAAAAAACAAAAAATGGGACATGTTGAAATGCACTTTTTGCATTTACTTGGTCTTGAACATCACTCAAGGGTAGACATTAGTATTACCTTATCCTTCTTAATGGGTCCACAGAATGAATGAACTGTAATTTGTTTGATCATATCATACAGAGTTAGCAAGTACTGCATTATGATATAGAGTAGAAAAACACACTGTGATTAGTATAGAACAAGAATTGAGTATGGGGCAAAACAAAAAAAAAATGTTCTGCTACACATTAAAAGGTTGTACCTAAATATCATAAAGCACATTTGGGACTTAACAACATACCAGTATACCTCTTGATCTTAATTCAGTGTTGAAGGTAAATAATATTGTGAATATAACCAAGTCTCAGTTACTAGATGTATCTCTTCTAAAAAATAGAAAATGCAATACCATTTTCCTTATACAGGTATATGTGTAATGTACCATTAAGGAAATAAAATGTTCTCCCAAATTGCTGAAAATGAAAGATAAGATTAAAAATATGACATGCATAATGCCATTTAACATTTCTTTAATTTTGAGTAGCTAATTTCAAGTGATCTTCAGTATCATGAATAACCTAAACCTATCTTCAGAGTCAAAATACCACTCTTTAAAAATTTCCATTTATTTCTTTGTTTATTTATTTTTAATTTTTAGGGGGCAGGAAGTCAAAGAGAGACAGAATCTTAAACAGCCTCCACACCCAGCATACAGCCCAATGCCGATCTCCATCTCACAACCTGGAGATGATCACCTGAGCTGAAATTGATTCGAAGCTATGGACTGAGCCAAGCAGGCACCCCAAAATATCATGATTTTTAATGAAATATGGTCCAGTTAGAAATAGGACAATGCAGACAGGCTGTGAAATAGTGATACACTCTATAACTGGCCCAACCAGGATCTGTTTTGGAAATTACTGTGGGCCTCAAATCTTTTTCCTCCAAAGACAACATTTAACTCCTGTGTTTACCCATAAGCTGGAAGGATGAGGTTTGCTCTACATGTTCTGACAATTTGACTCCTGTCTCAGCCTACTAAACTTGACTCTAATCATGTATTTCCTTAAACATACTGTTAACCACATTTTCTTTCTTCCTCACAGATTTATCTGTTTTCTCAGGGTAATATTAAACTATATTGTCAGTCACTGATCAGAGTTTTTATCCCACTATTCATTAAAGTTGCCCACAGAGGCTGAAAAGACAGACTAGAGCCCTCTCCCACATTAATGGATGATTACTTCTAGATTCACCTCACACTTCCCTTCTTTTCTTCAATTCTTAGGACTGTTAGATCAAATTACTATACTAAACTTTGGTGAATTTTGCCATTTGAATAGGCCTATTTTCCCTGGTCTGGTCCATTTACTCCAAACAAGCTCAGTCTTTCTCTGTTTTAGAAAGATAATGTAAATTTAAGAAAACAACGTACAAACCAAGTCTGAATAGGCATAAAGTTTATTTTTAAATCCTAATCTCCAGGAGTGCCTGGGTGGCTCAGTGGGTTAAAGCCTCTGCCTTTGGCTCGGGTCCTGGGATGGAGACCTGCATTGTGTGCTCTGCTCGGTGGGGGGCCTGCTCCCCCTTGCCCCAGCCTACCTGTGATCTCTGTCTGTCCAATAAATGAATAAAATCTTTGAAAATAAATAAATAAATAAATCCTAATCTCCAGATTTAGAAGAGAAAGAAAGAAACATTTTCATTTTAAATCTATAAGCACTCTGAACTTTGAAGTGTTAACCACTATGTAAACAATGGAGAAATAATTTCCTGACTTTCAGAGGATTCATAATCTGACAGGAAACGGATACAACTACAACACATGTTGAATATGACAAAGTGACATTTAAAAAAGGTTAATATTTAGGAAGCATCTACTGGCACTGATTTAAATATTCCACATATATGAATTCATTTAATCCTCATAATTACCAATGAGGTAATTATTGGTATGGCCATTTTATAGATGGAAAAATTAATGTGCATGGAGAAGTAGCTGATTGTAGATGATACAATTAGTAACTGCAATTGTAGTTGTAGTTTTCTTGGGCTTGAGTGATAAATAATTGCCATTAAAAGTAAATAGATTATTTATTTATTCATTTATCAAATAATTTATTATTTAGGGGGGCACCTGGGTGGCTCAGTGGGTTAAGCCTCTGCCTTCAGCTCACGTCATGATCTCAGGGTCCTGGGATCAAGTCCCACATCGGGCTCTCTGCTCGGCAGGGAGCCTGCTTCCTCCTCTCTCTCTGCTTGCCTCTCTGCCTACTTGTGATCTCTGTCTGTCAAATAAATAAAATCTTTAAAAAAATAATTTATTATTTAATAAATAAATTTATTAAATTTATTTATTAAAGATTTTATTTATTTGACAGAGAACACAAGTAGGCAGAGAGGCAGGCAGAGACAGAGGGGGAAGCAGCTGCCCGCTTAGCAGAGAGACTGATGTGAGGCTCAATCCCTGGACCCTGAGATCATGCCAGAGCCTAAAGCAAAGGCTTAACGCACTGAGCCACCCAGGCGCCCAAGTAAATAGATTATTTAAAATGAATGTCCCAACCATTAACCACCAGAAAGCCATTGTTTTTCATTAATGACAAGCCTACCAAAGCAAAACACTCTCAAAAGAGCAGCTATACGAAACTGATGAACCATCTCCTTATAGAAAAATAGCCATTTCTTCAATTTTCCTCTCCCCTCATTTCTCTTTTTCAGCAGAATACAGAAGGAAAATCTCCTCCTTGTAGAAGTGTGACAGGTTTGAATGATAAAATACTATCGTATACGTTAATACCTAAAGCATATTTTGATTATATGTTTAATTTTTTACTGGGTTACTCTTCTAAAAAAAAACATCATAAAGGGCTTTCCTACCATAATGTACTTTTGAGACATATGCTGGTTCGGGTGAGACAACAGGTTCTGCAGGGATAGGAGGAGGACCTGTAAATGAAAAAAAAAAAAAAAAAAAAGAAAAAAAAAAGCATAAAGAAACATGAAACTTCAATATTCCAAAGAGCAGTTACCCTACTATTCTATAACAAACAGCAATCTTAAAATGATTATTTTTTCTTTATAGTTCTGCCGACTCTAGGCCACCAAATATTAGCTCAGTCTTGATAAATGTCTTACCTATAATGAAATTATACACACACAGCTCTGGATTTCCTTATCTTATGCTGCTATACAGTTTGCATTGTCACAGATGCCATATTTCAAAGAGTTAAGAATGAAACCTTGTTTCAGATGCTCATGAACAATTTTCTATTTACACTACTATGCAAAATACTTAAAATTAATATCCCATCACAACTTAGTAAGTAAAAGTTACCATTTTTCCTAGGGAGATACTACATTCAAAATTTTCAAAGCTTTTAGTCTCATTCTTTGCAATGGCTTTCCAATTTGGATCATGACATGGGGAATCCAGGAAAAACAAACAAAAAAGAACATGACATTAAACTAAAGAAACAACAACAAAAAAGATCAGAAAGGATTAAAAGAGTTTCCGGGAGCAAAGGTTCACCTAAATTAATTAGTATCTCTCAAGAATCATTCATAAGAACAAATGAAGCAAACAATACTGCTACTCGGGTCTTAATTTTGAGTAAGACAAAATACTGACTGAACATATCAAAATTAGCAAGAAAAGACTGGCAATGTCATCTTACAGTTTACATTAGTTAAGCAAAGGCTAATAACTAGAGTTAGATATATACACTCCGGACTTTAACTAAGCAGAGTTTTAAAAACTCAGAGAAAGATGGATTTTTTCCATTTACTCAGGAGAGTTGGGCTCAGGTAGAATGAAAACCAAATATATTAAATCCTGTTCTTCAAGAACAAATAATTTCAATAAAAAATGGGACTGCACAAGTTGGCCTGCATTTTAAAGAACCATGTTCAAATAGGCAAAATAATCTTGAAAAAGAACAATATTGGAGGACTCACACTTCCTATTTCAAAACTTAAAACTAAGTGATAATAAATCAAAACAGTATGGTAATGGCATAAAGACAGACACATAGATTGATGGGATAGAGAACCCAGAAATAAATTCTCACATATTTTCTCAAATGTTTCTTGACAAGGGGGCCAGTATAAAAAGGGGAAAGGGCAGGCTTTTCAATAAATGATGCTGCAAAAACTGGATAGCCACATGCAAAAGACTGAAGATGGACCACCACCAAACCCCATATACAAAAATTAACTCAACATGCATCAAAGATGCAAACATAAGGGTGAAAACCATAAAACTCTTAGAAGAAAATCTAAGAGAAACGTTTAAGGATGACACTGAATTTGGCAATAACTATCTAGATAGGACACTGAAAGTATAGGTAACAAAAGAAAAAGTTGGGACTTCATCAAAATTAAATACTTTTATGAATCAAAAACCACTAATAACAGAGTAAAACTGCAAATCACAAAAAGAGAGAAAATACTTGCACATCATGTACCTGATAAGGGATTGATATCCAGAATATATAGCAGTCTTTCCCTATCGAGGGGATTGGTTCCACTACAGATAATACAAAACCCTAGATATGCTATGTTTCCAATACATGTCTTTATGATAGTTTAGTGTATAAGTTGGGCACAATAAGAGATGAACAATAGAACATATATACTGTAATAAAAACATGAACATAGTCTCTCTCTCTCTCTCTCAAAATATATTGTACTCACCCATCTTGTAATGATGGGAGATTTTAAAATGTAATGAGAACAAGTGAGGTGAATGGTGTAGGCATTGTGACATAGCATTAGGCTACTACTGACTTTCTGATATGTCAGAAGGAGGATCATCTGCTTCCAGACCATAGCTGACCACAGGTAACTGAAGCCATGGAAAGTGAAACCATGAATAAGGAAGGAACTACTGTATAGAGAACTCAATGACAACAACAAAAAAATAAGCCCTTTCAAAAATGGGCAAAGGTATTATTACCTTTCTCTGAAGAAGATATAAAATGGCACATGAGAAAATGCTCACCATCATTAATCATTAGGAAAATGCAAGTCAAAGCCACAATGAGATGCCACATCATACCTAGTAGAAGGGCCAATATCAAAAACAAAACAAAACAAAAAACCCATAAAATAACAACTGTTGGTGAGGATGTAGAAAAACTGGAACCTTGTGCACCACAAGTAGGAATGTAAAACAGTGTAGCCATTATGGAAAACAATATGGCAGTTCTTTAAAAAAATTAAATATAAAATTGTCATATGATCCAGCAATTCCACTTCTGGGTATGAAAACCAAAGAACTGAGACCAGAATGTCATAACTATTTGCACATCCACATTCATAGCAGCATTATTCACAACAGCCAAAAGTTGAAGCAACTCAAGTATCTATCGACAGGTGAATGGATAAAGAAAATGTGGTATATACATACAAGAGAATATTATTCAGTCTTAGAAAGGAAGGAAATTCTCACACATGCTACAATGGAGATAAACCTTAAGGACATTATAAGTGAAAAAAGCCAGCCATGAAAAGACAAATACTGTATGATTCCACTTTGCAATACCTTGAGTAGTCACATTCATACAGACAGAAAGCAGAATGGTAATTGCCATGAACTTGGTGTCAAAGGGGTAAGGGGGGGGGCGGAGATGAGGAATAATTGTTTAATGGGTATAGAATTTCAGTTTTGCAAGATGCAAAGGGTTCTGGATATTGGATACACAACAAAGTGAACGTACTTCACACTATACTGTACACTTAAAATCATTAAGATACTAAAATTTGTTTTATATATATGCATTATAAAATTCTGTTTGACTACACTAAAAGCCTTTTAAATGATTTTTTAATAAGGAGTATTGAAATAAACTTAGAACCAGGTTCTTAACTCATTGTGTCAAAAGTGTTAGATTTTCAGGGTGCCAGGCCGGCTTAGTTGGTAGAGCATGCAACTCAGTCTCAGGGTCATTGAGTTCATGCCCCACGTTGGGCATGGAGCTTACTTCAAATAAAAATTTAAAAAAAAAAAATTTTTTTTAAGAAGTGTTAAGATTTTCAAAACTTAAAAAATTAAAGAAGTTCTGTACAACTAAAAAAAATAAGATTATACTTTAAAAACACCACATATAAAATATGAAAAGATACAGATGGAAAATAATTTTGATGAGTCCAAAATTTTAAAAAAGATTAAGCTTTTAAGTTTTATGTTATAAATGAATAGATCAGAAAAACTGATATAAAGCTCACAGCAAAGAAATACTCACCTCTTATCTTCCATATCCCTTCACAAGTAAAATAAATCTTTAAACTCAGCTGTTTAGGACATTTTAAAGAATATAAGGGAAAAGGTGACCTAATTAAATTATTAAATTAAATTATTACTAGGCTCTGTGACAAGAGAAAATACATTATTAAAAAACCTTTAGTCTTAATTAAGGTACTATTGGTACTCTTTGAGAAAACAAGGGTGAATATAAATGGGGCATCAGTGGATATGGAAAAATGCTACCTTAATTTTCAGAAAAGGCAAAAGATAAATACTTAGAAACTAAAAACTGTAGCCTACCAGGCAAAATATTTGCTAGCCCTAGATAAGCATTTTAAAGACCCTTAGGGAAAAAAGTATTCATCTTTAGAAGCCAATCATAAACACCCATTTCTGACAATTAAATTAGTTGCTTTGGAAATTCTGTAGACTTGTTTTAATGTAATTTCAACAAAGCAGTTTAGTTTCTTGAGGGCAGAGGACAGATCTTACTTGACTCTAAATTCCCAATACCTACCACAATCCTTGGAACACAGCATATCCTGAAAGTATAGATTTACTGATTCTACTGCATGCTATAGTTGGAAGGAAACTGGGAAAATATTGCTAAGGATATACCTAGGTGGGTTAATAGCTGATACAATAATCACATATAAAGAATTTCCATTAATAAACTGAAGAAGTGTCTTAAGAATATTTCTTGCCACCAGTTCTGCATTTCACATTAATTTGTTGAAGACTCTGGAAAGGCAAAGGCATATCTATAAAAGAAATAAATCGCTTATCACATTAAGCACCAGGTGAGTAAGATTTGTTCACCCAGAGGATAAATCAGTGAGACTGAATAAATGAATGATGGACAAATATGAATATTGGTAAAGACAGCAAAATTATCAAAAGATAAAATCAAAACTCAAAATTATCAAAATTGAATTCACATCAGAAAGAGGAATTTCTAGGTTAAAATCAGTACATACCCTCCAAATATTAAAAGGAAAAAAAAGTCAAAGAAAACAATATCTACAGGACAAAAGGAAAAAAAAATAATATGACACTTACCATTCATAATAAATGCAAATGTTAAAGTTTTTTTTTTTTAAGATTTTATTTATTTATTTGACAGAGCGATCACAAGTAGACAGAGCAGCAGGCAGAGAGAGGAGGAAGCAGGCTCCCTTCTGAGCAGACAGCCCGATATGGGGCTTGATCCCAGGACCCTGGGATCATGACCTGAGCAGAAGGCAGAGGCTTTAACCCACTGAGCCACCCAGTCGCCCAAATGTTGAAGTTTTTTAATTGAAATATTCGTTATGTCAAAAAAATTTAATTTTATGTACAATAGAAAATCATTAAAAGTAAAACAGGATAAAGATATTAAACAAACACAAAAGGTAACTAAAAGTAGCACTGTAAGAATTAAAAGAATTTTAAGACCAAAAACACATAACATATATAAAATATGCAAGATAAAAAATAATTTTATATTGAATTTTTAAAAGTATACTAACAAAATTAAATTACTGCATCATTGCTTTTTACAAGTCAAATAACATGTAAGAATTTAAGTATTTCAATAAAATAAGGATAATATGACATTTATAGTGCCAGCATGTATAAGACAAAAATCATACCTAGCCCTGAAAATTAACCTGAAAAATAGTAAACAGAAAATAATATGAAAATTAACACAATACACTCCTAAGTACTTAATAAATCCAAAGTATGACAAACTATTTGAAAACAATGAAAAAAAAACTCCACATCAAAACTTACATGTAGCAAAATAAATCATTTTTAATTATTAAATAATGGTTTTAATTGAACAAAAATAAAATATGTGAAATAAGAGTTAAACTTAGAGAAAGAACAAAAAGATAATAAGTATTAGAAAAGAAAAAAGTGAATACACTAAAAGCCAAAAAAGCCCAGTAGTACAATAAGTGATAATTTGAATTTAAAAAGAATGAATTTATAATCACTGCTTAAATAAAATTTGTTTTTCTTTTTTAAAGTTAACTTATTTACAGATAATATAATCTACCATTAAGGGACCACTGACAAAAACTGCTTATTATGCTAACACATACATAAAATGGCAACATATTGAGGAATATGTTCTTTAATATGTTGCCATTTAATATATGATTAATATTTAATAAGAGCTACTATCATTTACATTACAAGTTATTCACCAAGCACTGGTTGAAAGCTTTGCATGCATATTTAATCCTAAGAACAGCCATAGGAGGTAGTCACTATCAGAGTCACCATTTTTTACTACTTATTTTTTTAATGTCCCCGTGTTTTAAATGATGAAACAGGTTTAGAAGGCAAATAACATGCCTATCCAGGATCAATATTTCAACCTGCATAATCTATTTCTGGAGTTTGCTTTAGGCCATTCTTTTTTTTTCTTTTTTTTTTTTTTAAAGATTTTATTTATTTATTTGACAGAGAGAGAGAGATATCACAAGTAGGCAGAGAGGCAGGCAGAGAGAGAGAGGGAGAAGCAGGCTCCCCGTGGAGCAGAGCCCGATGTGGGGGTCGATCCCAGGACGCTGGGATCTTGACCTGAGCCGAAGGCAGAGGCTTTAACCCACTGAGCCACCCAGGCACCCCAAGGCCATTATTTTCTCAAATAGCTTTACCATTCCTGAATTTAATATAGATAGGCAAACTTCACGAAAATTGCATTTAAAATCTCTATTAAATGTACTGTATTAAGAGCATAATAAGAATCTAATAAATTATAGAGAAAATCAAGTTTCTGGATGTGAAGCTACTGGGAATCTGACAAATTATGAGACAATTCACTCAACATGCTTATAGCTTATGGTGCTGAAATATACAAGAGTATTTTTTTCTTTTATATAAAAACTTTATTTTTTTATTCTTTTCTTTGCTATTTTTAATTCCAGTACAATTAACATACAGTGTTATATTAACTTCAGGTGTACAATATAATGTTCAACAGTTCCATACATTTCTAAGTACTCATCACCAGAAGTGTACTTTTAATCCCCTATACGAGAACATTTTAACTAATATTAAACATGTCAGCAATCAGCAACGGAAGGAAATAAATTCTGCAACTTCTATCTTGCAGTTGCCATGAAACTCTTCAAAAACAAATCCTTCAGGTGATTTCTTCTGGAAAAAGATACATTTTACAAATAATCAAGAGCATTTACCTGCTGTTTCTAAAACTCTTGGTTCAGGTTCATCCAATTGTAGAAGCTCATCAAGAGCTAATTTCGCTGCATTGGATCTAGACTCCTTTTTATTTTGTCCCAGTCCAGTCTTATATTGAACACCATCCACCACAGCACAAAAAGCAAAATATGGTCCCATAACGTTACCTTGAAAAAGAAATCAGAATGAATGCTGCAATAATTCACAGTATGATCTTGCAAATGACATTTGATAAGAAAAATATCCCAGTACAAATGTTGTGGAAAACGATCTTGGCCTATCAGTTTTGTGTTTTATTTTTTACAATGCAGGTTAAAAGTAAAGCTAGATGAGCCCCTGAACTAGTTCTGAGGAACCTATCCAGCAGCCAGTTTGGCTCCAGATTCAGATTCAACATGAACAGTAGAGACAGCTTTAGCGTACAGATCATACATGGAGCAACAATGTCTTGTATAATGAAGCCTGGCAATAGTAAGCATCCAACTATCTAATGAATGACCAATGAGGTAAAATGTGGAGCCTCTGGCAAAATCTCTCTTCTTTTGAAATTCAGTAATAATAAAGCTCAATTTCTCCCACCTTCTGAGTGCTCTGATACTCTTATATAAGTTCCAGAAAAAAAGGGATCCTTTTGCAGAAATCTTGTGAGTCTATTAGGGAGTTATGATAAGCTATTCACACCACCATAGCTTTGAGGGCAAGTGGAGAGGAGAAGAATCCACAAGGAAAACCAAAACAAACAATAGAGAAGACATGCTAAAGAATTAATTTAAACTCAATGTCCAGCCATCCAAAATCCATAGAAGGATTACCTTTACACAATTATTTTTACCTAGTTTTCATTTTTGCCTAATGAAAAATGAAATGGAATCATCTAAATTTACAGGGCAAAGGTTTTTCCAGTTCAAGTTTTACTTGTTTGTAATTCAGACTTTAGAAGACCTTTAGTCAACTTAAGATTCTACCCTGTTTATGGATGGCTAGGTACAATGTCACTCCACATAAGCCTCGTCGTCATCACCATCATTATTATTTTCTCACATATTACACTAACTTGTTTGTTTTTTTTAAGATTTATTTATATGTCAAAGAGAGGAGTGAGAGTGAGCATGGGCAGACAGAGTGGCAGGCAGAGGAAGAGGGAGAAGCAAGCTCCGAGCAAGGAGCCCAATGTGGGACTCAATCCCAGGACGCTGGGATCATGACCCGAGCCGAAGGCAGCTGCTTAACCAACTGAGCCACCCAGGCATCCCTGGGTTTTTTTAAGATGTACATCAAGGTTTTACAAGAAACTCCTCACCGCATCTGAGTAAACTGATTTTCTCTATGACTTCAGTTTCCCAAGTTCCTTCCTTATGATCACCTAGGTTCCGATCCAAATTTACAAAACCTGAGAGTATTCTGTATATTTAACTAGTGGCCCTGATGATTTTTATGTGTGAGATAGCATCCATCAAATTTGTTAATTAAGTACTCGGTGTCAGAGTGCTGAGCCTTTAAGCTTCATCCTATCATACTTCAGATTCTCAAACTTTAGTATGTATTTAAATCACCTATAGAATTGTGAAAATATGGATACTCTGGTCTCATCATTAAACCTACTGATTCAGATTATTCAGCTAGTACTATGAACACAAAGTGAATACCATTACTAATCAGTGGACTGTGTTTCTGAGTAGCTTTTACTCAGGTCAATAAAGATTTGCCCTTACACACTTCTTTTTCTTATTATGATCATGAGTTTACATTTTCCAAGAACAGTCTGAGAAGAATGGAGGGAAAACTAGTGACACAAAAATTTAAGTTCACAGTATTGATCATGAAGTAATCCAACCTACAGTAACTGTACCTAGGAAAACTCTACCTTCTATATTAAGACTCTATTTTTGTCACCTGTTTACTGTTTTTTCTTCCAAAACAACAGACTGGAGATGTGACTTTACTATGAAATCTTAGCTAAAATCTCAAAAGCTTCAAATTCTTTTACAAGGATGTCTTGAGACCCGTATTGGTGAAAGTTAGCAACGGTAAGAAAAAACTTAAAAAACCAAGCTACTTGATAATGTCTTTGTATATATAAACACACACACACACACACACAAACAAGTATTTGTACACACATATATGTATTTTTAAGGACTGTATTTCTTTGACTCTCATACTTTCAGCTTGTCCATGTCTATTAAGAGCACTTATTCTCTTATCCCTCCACTTTTCTAAAGTTCTTTCTAATCACTGTTCATGACGTTAAGAGATTAGAGGATGCTTTTTGCTTTTATTTGATCTGTACTACTGTAGCCTTCCACAGGTTGGGAGGGAAGTTTAAGAGAGAATGGAGAAAATAGTCACAGACAAGTCTGCAGATAGAGTATCAATCATGGAAGTGCTATTTTCACCTCTATACCTTGAATTTCAGAAGCTAAATTAGACCATAATTTTGTCTGGTATAATCATCACAGAATCTTTCTCATTAGAGAATCCAAATATTTAACAACTCTTCAAAAGCATGTTTAATCTACAAGTACTTACACCTGAAAATAATCCACAAGGCTGATGGGATTTCAGTTCAACTAGCCATAAACAAAAAAATTAAAATTCGATGATAAAAACTTTGTACATGTAAGTTATTTGCAGAAAAATATGAATATAAAAATTTCTGAGGTATACTTGTTAAAACATACCAGTAGTTACCTAATCTTAAGATTATGCGAATGTAGAAAATAATCAAATTTAGTAGTACTTATATGTTCTGTTTTTAACAGGAAAATATCTTAACAGTATTGTAATAACCAGATACAACTTGGCACTTGCCTGTTGTTACAGTTTCCTTAAGATCAAGGTGAACCCGCTGCATTTGTGCAAACTGGTGTAAAGCTGACACAGGATTTATCTCTCCACGTCTGTATTTCATTACGAATTCTTTAGGTATTTTTTTTGGAGGAAGGACAGGATTTGAAATAGATGATAGGCCTTTGGAAAGCAATGGTTCTGGAAAATTACCTAAAAATGTATGGTTAGAGTTGTCAGTTCAGTAAAATTTAAAAAAAAAAAAAGTAAAAACACTAAACCCTCCCATAAAATGGAAGACTGTCCCTGATACATCTATTATATGTATTCTTCATTACAAGTAAGTTTCTACTAAAAAAATTTTTGCACACATGACAAGTATAACCTGATGATGCATATACTTTTTGGAGCACCAAAACCATTTTTGCAAAGAAGTGCTATCATTGTCATAACGTGAAGTGATATCAAAGAATCAAAGAATTTTAATGATGTCAAGGTCTTCAGAGGCTCTCAAATCCTTTTTTTTCAACACATGGTTTCACTAAGGCCTGGACTAAAGACACAGACCTGGGACTAAGGTCCATTTCTATTTCCTACTCACTATTTTATATTACTTTTAATATTGAATTCAATTGAATTTAAGTGTTTGTCCCTGCTTTACACTTATGCTAAGCAATATGTTGACTAAAAACCAGTATAAGTCCAGTCCCTTCCCTGAAGGGACCAACACAACCTTACCTTAAAAAGGCAAGACAGGGGGTACCTGGGTGGCTCAGTGGGTTAAGCCTCTGCCTTAGGCCTAGGTCATGATCTCAAGGTCCTGGGATCAAGCCCCACATTGCGGGGGTGGGGGGGGTGGGTGTTCTGCTCAGCAGGGAGCCTGCTTCCCTTCCTCTCTCTCTCTCTCTGCCTGCCTTTGCCTACTTGTAATCTCTATCAAACAAATAAAATCTTAAAAAAAAAAAAAAAGGCAAGACAGGCTTAAAGCTGTTAGAATAACTGAGCAGCAAGGAGGAGGATTTCCACATGCCTCTTACAGTGTTCAGAGTCAAAATGGAGCTCCAGGAGGGACATAGCCCCTGGTAAATGGATATGTATCCAGGCAACATTTAAGCTGGAGGCTCAACAGTACTTATTGGCCATCCTAGAATCTCAAAGAACCAAGGCATTATTGCAAATGAAAAAGTCGTACCCGTCACTTGCGTAACCTTGGAAGCCATATTCGACAGGCTGTATCTTTCTGAAGAATATCCTGTGGGTGTAGTTACCGTCTGGGTTGATGGCTGAGCTGGCAAGTTCTTTTTCAGCATTTGAGCAAAGCTAGGGACCCGGGAACTCTGAAACCAGTCATTGCTGCCAGACATTTTCTCACCTGCAAATCGTTAAGAAAATTGGCAGAAAACAAAAAAAGTACTAGATAAAAATACTTACTCTGAAATTAAAAATATACCTACATGGCTTAAAGTCACTCACACGACACAGGACTAAATCTCTTAACTCATGTCGTGACTGCTTTGTGACTAGAGTTTTAACAGGTACGGGGCTCATCCGTCCTACATCCCTTCCAAAGCACTGCTACAAAAGGGCAAAGAAGGGTCAAAGCGGTCCGCAGGGACGGTCCTTAAAACTACTCGGGGCACAGGGAAAAAGAGAGAAAGAAAAAAATAAATAAATAAAAACAGGAGACCCTCAACGGCCCGATTCCAGCCCAACCCCCACCCACCAAAGCTGTCCTTCCTGCCCCGTAGGCCGGAGACCGAGCCACAGGCCCGGAGCTCGCCGGCCCCAGCCGCCGACGCCGTTGCTTCCTCCTCCCCGCCTCAATCTCTGGCTTTGGGACGCTCTGCGTGAGAGCCACGCGCCCCAAGGTTGCGTCTTTCAAAAGCGGCCTCGTGGCGTCCCCGCAGTACCCCGACTAACACCCCCACACCAAACTTCATCCAATCACCAACCGTCTACGCGGCCCGGCTTCTGGCCCTGTGCTCGCGCCCACGCAGTTCCCCTCGGGCTAGGCCGGCTAGGCCGGCTCCGCGCGCTCTACGGCCTGCGTCAACAAGCGGGGAGACGTCAGACGTCATGCGCGCGCATTCGAGGCTCTGTGAGGTCGGCCTTGTTTTGTGAGCCGCAGCGCTCAAGATTACTGCGGTGGTCACTGCCGCAGAATTCAGATGAAAGTTAGTCGGTGCGGCCCGTTCATCGTCCTGCCAAATACCCTCCACACCCCGCTCACCGCTGTACTCACAAAGCACTGTGTTGGGGCGTCCTTCTCCAGGATGATTAGAGGCTGTCCTTGGGGTGCCAGTGTGTGGGTGGTTTCAAGGAAACCATGGGCTCTAACCCTGGTTATACTCTGAGGAGATCCCTGTGGACAAGGTTTGGCCTCAACCGTGTGTTTAATGTTTACAGAAAAAACCGCTTTGGACTCCTGCCTGAGTTTCACTGGAGGAGCCAAACAACGAACACTCATGAAAACAGGCAGGGAGATTGAAACCTAATGACAAACCCTTCATGGGTGTTTTCAGTTCTTTGCACTCATGAAAGATGTAGGAGACCCTAATGGAGATATTGGCTGACAGGTGGTTAAATGTGTATATATATTTCCCTATGAAGGCAATTGGTTTTCTTATTTATACACATTATGTTATAGATAAGATTTTGATATGCGCTAGGTCAATCTTGGCCTTAGCCCAAATCCAAGGGAGCTGATTTTATTAAAATAACCTCAATTGCTTATGGTTGTGTAAAGTAATCACTTTGTAAAGACTCGAGCCCTCCTGTCCTGCTCAAGGAGAATATTAAAACAAGACCACACTACACCTATGACTAATTATCTTCTAATGCCTGGCTCAGGTTCTCTTTAGTAAATTACCAACCAAGTTTGGTTTATAACCCAGAAGGAATTCAAGGAATTGAGTGATAGCATTATAACAATATATAAATGCGTCCCTCCCTACTTTTTTTTTTTTTTTTCCCTCTAGGATTCTATTTATTTATTTGAGAGAGAGGACTACCAGCAGGGAAAGGATAGGGAGAAGCGACTACCTGCTGACCAAGGAGCTTGATGTGGGACTGGATCCCAGGACCCTGGCATCATGGCCTGAGCTGAAGGCAGAGGCTTTAACCCACTGAGCCACCCAGGCTACCCCTTGCTTTTTTATATAGATAAGATTTCTCAAGGATTATATTGTTTTAAAGGAAAAAGGGAAAGAGAAAGAAAACAATAAAATTGATAATATTCTACCTCATTACAACAAGAGGTAATAGCCACCCAAAAACATATGGGCTAATTGGAAGAAAGAAAAGCTTCATTCCTCTCATAAAGCAATGCATTTTCTTTTCTCTTCTTTTTTTAAATTTTATTTATTTTAGAGAGGAAGAGAGAGCACAAGCAGGGGGAGGAAAAGGAAGAAGCAGACTCCCCAGTGACCAGGGAGCCAGATGCAGGACTCTATCCCAGGGTCCTGGAAACATGACCTGAGCCCAAAGTCCACACTTGAACAACTGAGCCATCCAAGTGCCCCTAAGCAATGCATTTTCAATAAATCTTGTTTTTCTTTAGTGATTATCGAAATGTATTGATATGTTGCTTTGATCAAATGCCCATTAATAATTGTAATGATAACTCAAAGCAGAGCTTTTTCTCCTTAACATTTGGAGACTTTTGCTTACAACAAATTAAAAATTCAAATATTGTTGCCAATAATAATAATAATAATAATGAATGAAAGTTCTGAGTTAAAAAATACACAATTACATTAGGATCAAATTTGAGGAGGAACGTGGAATGGAAACAGAAGCTCAAGAAGTAAAAGGAATGGGTAAAAATTACTCTTAAAGATGAAGTGGGTATATGCACAATGTTTTATTTTGAAATAATTTTAGATTTACAGAATAATTGTAAAGATAACACAAAGAGTTCACCTATACCCTTCCCTTCAGTTTTCCCTAATGTTAATATCATACATAGCCATTGCACAATTATCAACACTAAGAAATTGGCATTAGTACAACATTACTAACTATGCTATACACATCATTTGGATTTCACCAGTTTTTCAATTAATGTCCATTTTCTGTTGCATGAGTTAGTCCAGAATATTGCATTGCATTTAGTGGTCACGTCTTAGTCATCTGTCTCATATAAAAGTTTTTAAGTCTTTCCTTGTGTTCATGAGCTTGCCACTTTTGAAGAATAATGTTTGGATATTTTGTAGGTCAGCCCTCAATTTGGGTTTGCCTGATGTATTCTGGTGGTTATACAAGAGTTAAGGGTATTGTGGAGATGAAAACATAGATGAAGTGCACTTCTCATAGTGTATTAGTCAGCAACTATTGACAATATTAGCCTTGATGACTTGGTTAAGGCTGTCAGGTTTATCCACTGTAAAGTTACTGTTTTTTTTCCTTTTGTGTACTGTTTTTGGTAGAAGGATTCCATTTTACACAGAAGGGTAGGGAAATAGAGATCCACCTCCTGGAGAGAGGAGTATCACAGAATTTATGGACATATATTAAATCCACCATACCAATAAATATTTTGAGGAAGATAATTAGAAGTATACAAATACGCTGTTTCACCCTGGAGTTTCAATAATTTTCATTCTTCTTCGGGTCTTGCCTGAAACAGTTATTACTGTGTGTGTGTGTTTTTTTTTTAAATAGGCTTTCTGAGCTCAATTTCTTTTTTATTGAGATATGATTGACATAAATTAGTTTCAGGTATACAGTGTAATGATTTGTTACCTGTATATTCTGTAAATTGATTACAATAAGTCTAGTTACATCCATCCCCCAATTATTTTCTTTTCTGTGATAAAAACTTTTAAGATATACTTTCTTAGCAACTTTTAAATATAAGCGTATTTCAGAAATATAGCAGGTCCAGTTCCAGACCACTGCAATAAAGTGAATATCAAAATAAAGCAAGTCGGGGCGCCTGGGTGGCTCAGTGTGTTAAGCCTCTGCCTTCAGCTCAGGTCATGATCTCAGGGTCCTGGGATCGAGCCCCACATCGGGCTCTCTGCTTGCCAGGGAGCCTGCTTCCCCCTCTCTCTCTGCCTGCCTCTCTGCCTTCCTGTAACCTCTCTCTCTGTGTCAAATAAATAAATAAAAAATCTTTGGAAAAAAAAAGGCAAGTCAAGTGAATTTTTTGGTTTCCAGTGCGTGGGAAAGTAATGTTTAAACTATACTATAGTCTATTAAGTGTGCAATAGCATTATGTCTAAAAACACAATGTACATACCATAATTTCAAAAATAATTTGTTGCTAAAAAATAATCTTTTGTAATATAATATAATATAAAAGTAATAATCTTTTGGCTGGTGGAGAATTTTGCCTTAATGTTGATGGCTGCTGACTTAGCAGGAGGGTGTTGCTGAAGGTTGGGTGGCTGTGGCAAGTTTCCTTAAGGCAACAGTGAAGTTCCTTGCATCAGTACTTTTCCTTTCACTAATGATGTTTCTGGAGAACACAGTACTGCTCAAAACCATTTTAGTAACACAACTTTCATATTTGAAGTCAATCCTCTAAACCCTGCTGCTGCTTTATCAACTTACTTTATGTACCATTTTAAATCTTTCGTTGTCATTTCAAAACCCTTTACAACAACTTCACTAGGTGTAGTTTCCTTCTCAATAAAATACTTTCTTTGTTCACCCATAAGAAACAACTCCTCACCCATTCAAGGTTTGTCAGTGAGATTGCAGTGAGTCAGTCACATCTTCAGGCTCCACTTCTAATTCTAGTTCTTTTGTTAGTTCCATCACATCTGCAGTTACTTCTTCCAAAGTCCTGTTAATATTGATATTTTGACCTCCTCCCATGAATAATGGATGTCCTTAATAGCATCTAGAATGCTAAATCCTTTCCAACAGGCTTTCCATTTATTTTGCCCGGCTCCATCTATGGCAGCTCTAGCCTTACAAATGGATTTCTTAGTAAGACTTGAAAGTTGAAATTAATCTTTCCATGAGTTGCAGAATGGATGTTGCGTTACCAAAAATAACATTAATTTTATCATATATCTCCAACAGAAATCTTGGGTGATCAAGTACATTGCCAATGAGCAGTGCTATTTTGAAAGGATCATCTTTCTGAGCAGTAAGTCTCCATAATGAGCTTAAAACATTCAGTAAACCATTTTATAAACAGACATGCTGTCATCCAGGCTTTGCTGTTCCATTGAACAACAACGTGGTCACAAGAGTACTTCCAGAGTAGCTTTGGGACAGTTCTTAAGAGCCCTGGGATTTTCAAAATAGCAAATGAGCACTGTCTTCAATTTAAAGTCACCAGCTGTCCTGTCCTTGTCCCTAACAAGCGAGTTGGCCTGTCCTTTGAAGCTGTGAAGCCAGGCACTAACTTCTCTGTAGCTCTGAAAGTCTTGGATGACATCATCTTCCAATTGAAGGCTGTTTTGTTTACAATTGAAAATATGTTTAGTGTAGCCTCCTTCATGAATGATCTGAGCTGGATCTCCTGGATAACTTCCTGCAGCTTCAACATCAACACTTGCTGCTTCACCTTTTACTTTTATGTGATGAAGATGTCTTTTCTTTTCAGACTTTATGAACCACCTCTGCTGGCTTCAAGCTTTTCTTCTGCAGCTTCCTCAGTTCTCAATCCTTTTAAAATCAGAGAATGGGGGCCTTGCTCTGGATTAGGCTTTGCCTTAAGGGAATGTTGTGGTTTGATTTTCTATCCAGATCACTGAAACATCCTCCATATCAGCAATCAGGCTGTTTTGCTTTCTTAACATTGGTGTATTCACGAGAATAGCACTTTTAATTTCCTTCAATAACTTTCCTTTGCATTCACAACTTGTGTTTTAAGGAACAGGGAGGTCTGAGGAGAGGGAGAGAGATGGCAGAACCGTTTAGTCAACGATGCAGTCAGAATACACACATTTATCAATTAAGTTTGCCACACTTATATGGGTGTGGTTTTTGGCACCCTGAAACAATTATATAGTAATATCAAAGACTGATAATCAGAGATCACCACAATAAGTATAATAATAATGAAAAAGCTTAGAGTACTGTGAGAATTATCAAAATGAAACATGAGACACAAAGGGAGCTAATGTTGGAAAAAGGGTGCCAATAGACTTGCTTGATGCAGGATTGCCACGAATCATCAATTTGTAAGAAATACAGTATCTGTAAGGTGCAATCAAGTGAAGTGCAATATAATTAAATTCATCTGTATCAGAAGTTGAGAAGCATTTTCGGAGTGAGGTGCTATTAAAAAGCACAGAAAGAGAGCAAGTGCTATCAAGAGTGATAGCAAGTAGACCCTTGCCAGGTCATTAGGTGGATATGCAATGGTCTAGATATGCAGAGTGATGTCAGGAGATTGATGGCAACGAAGCTTGGGCTCTCAGGTCAAATACAGGTTGACTGGTCAGGTCTTCAAGTCAAATGGCAAGTGAAATGGTACAGGATAGACAAAATTTTATCAACTAATTCTCTTTGATTAGCTCCTTTCCCCTGGCTTCATGTTTCCATTATGAGGAAAATAACCCAGTTTTTCCTCTCAGTACTTTGTTTACTCTTCCCCAGAAGTTACTTGGCCTGTTTCATGCTCTGGAGCTAAGAAAATAAACTTAGCTCCTTCCTCTCTTTTCATCTTTTGAAGCTAGCCTGCCTGCAAGGAGGATGCAAATCTGATTTCCCCTGCTGTGCATGCTGTAAGGGAGAAAGCTGAATTTGTCCAGCTTGCATTAATAGAATAAGTTTGTGTATTTAGAGAGCATTAGCAACCCCATTTGGCCATACAAATAGCCACATTTTCCAATTTAGATTCTTTAAGTGATAAACCTGACTTTTTTTTAAACCTCCATATCTCTGATATCTGTGTGTCTCAATGAATTCCAGCCTTTGAAGAGGAATAAGTCAATATTTATTAATCTTAAGCATCAAAAATGAATAGTAGAGTTTTCTGTTTAAATAATTTTTTTTATTGTTATGGTCTCCTGCTAAAGAATGAAAATTAACCTACTTTACAATAAAAGAAAGTTGACGCCCATGGGTTTCACTAGTTTTGTCATTGCCCAGATGCAGCTCTACTTATACCAGTGGAACAGATTATTGAAGATTCAGTAGTTCCTTGGTCTGGGAAAGATAAAGCTGGGGTGCTGCCCTATAGGACGTAGTAGGTGTTCTAAACTAGTCATCAGTATCTCATACCATACCTGCCATAAGCAGAATACATAAGTCCAATTCCTGAGGGTTTAAGGAAGAAGTGTCACCTCTCACTATTATACCTAATAAGCTCCTTCAAAATCTATGCTTTCTGTCCAATTCTGCTGTGGAGAGCTCTTAGTATACAAGGGAGGAATGTTTTTACTTGGAATGCAGCAACAGTCTTATTAAATTAGAATCGAAGGCTGCCACCCAGTTATGTGGGTTTGCAAGTGTGAACTGGTTCAACTAGTAAATAGGTGTGGCTATAGTGACTAATTCTAATCATTGTGGGAAATAGGGTTGCTGCTACACAATGGAGGCAAAGAGGAATGAAGATAGCTCCGTGATGAAAAGTCTCGTAGTGCCCCTAAGTTAGTAACAGAGTAGCGCAACTCTATGCATTCCCATTAATGCTCAGAACTCTCAGAAACAGAAATCGGATTATGGTGGAAGATATTCTCAATGGGTCTGCCACATTTCTGCATTTCTAGCAAGCACATCTAACTGCTCTTTGTTCAGGACTGTATTTTCAAGGACGTTTGTATACAAACAATCTTGGAAAACAGAGATAGTATCTACCCCCAGTGCAAAGAGTAGATTTGCTTACAGCCCTGGAAGATACAGTGCTTCCTCTGTCCTTGTTAAGTATTAGATTTCCCTTAGTTCAGAGACTTTCTACTGTAACACACCCCACTGTGTATGGAGCATTAATCTGGACCCATACATATTACCTCCATGTGATCCAGATAAGCAGAACTATAAAGACATGCAGATGTCCATGCTGTGAATAAAAAAGTCCTTACTTAGTCTCTGACCCAGGAGGCTCATGTCTCCTGCCAACATCCATGAAACTGGGTCAGCAAACTTTAAAGCTTTCAAGCAGAGTAAATTCTCAAACCCTTCACAGTTCTTGATTCCTGTGAATAAGGAACTTTAATCATCTGAGACACTGATTGAGGCAACAGACATGGAATGATGTACAAGAAATAAATGACAAATTCTAACAACAATCTTATGACTGGTTGCAGAAATGAGGGTTAAACCATCTATTTTTCCGTCATGGAATTTTTATGTACTAAATTCTGTGATAAAATTTAAAAGTTAGTTATCTTTAAAACATTAGTACTTATTCATATATGAAGTAAAATAATCCCAAGCATTTACTGGGTAACAGGTACTATGCTGTTTAGCAAATTCCTCCCAATGAAGTAGATGATGATATGCCTATTTGCAGATGAAGAAATAAATTGAGACTCAGAAGCCAGGTAACTTGATCAAGGTTAATTTTCATTAGGGTTTTAGAAGAAGTCTTCTTAGTGAGGTATTCCTTAAATATCTTATTTGATATTTTAATTCCTTTCTCTATAAATATTTTATGTCTCCCTTCTCTGCTTTATCATCCTTTTTTTCTTTTTCTTTTAAGCTTTTATATTCCTG
This sequence comes from Lontra canadensis, assembly GCF_010015895.1. Taxonomy (NCBI): domain Eukaryota; kingdom Metazoa; phylum Chordata; class Mammalia; order Carnivora; family Mustelidae; genus Lontra; species Lontra canadensis. The sequence goes on from NW_022630995.1 coordinate 86,298,455, forward strand.
TTAAGACAGTGCAACATTGGGGCGTTTGGGTGGCTCAGTGGGTTGAACCCTCTGCCTTCAGCTCAGATCATGATCTCAGGGTCCTGGGATCGAGCCCCACATACGGCTCTCTGCTCAGCCGGGAGCCTGCTTCCTCCTCTCTCTCTGCCTGCCTCTCTGCCTGCTTGTGATCTCTATCAAATAAATAAATAAAATCTCTAAAAAAAAAGACAGGTGCAATATTAGTTTCAGGTGTACAATATAGAGATTCAGCTCTTCCGTACAACACCCAGTGCTCATCACAGCGAGTGCCCTCCTTAATCCCCATCACTATTTAAACCATCCTTCCACCTACCTCCCCTCTGGTAACCACCAGTTCTCTATAGTGAAGATTCTGATTCTTGCTTTGCCTCTTTCTTCCCCTTTGCTCATTTGTTTCATAAATTCCACATATGTGTGAAGTCCTATGTATTTGTCTTTCTCTGACATATTTTGTTTAGCATAATACTCTCTAGCTCCATCCACATCATTGAAAATTGCAAGATTTCATTAATTTTATGGCTGATTAATATTCCATTGTGTATATATACCACATCTTCTTTATTCATTCATCAGTTGATGAACACTTGGGCTGTTTCTGTAATTTTGCTATTGTTGATAAAACTTCTATAAATACCAGGGTGCATGTATCCCTTTGAATCAGTATTTTTGTATTCTTTGGGTAAATACCAAATAGTGCAATTGCTGGATCATAGGGTAGCTCTATTTTCAGCTTTTTGAAGAACCTCCATGTTGTTTTCCACAGTGGCTGCACCAGTTTGCATTCCCACCCAATAGCACAAAAGGGTTCTCTTTTCTCCATATCCTCACTAACATCTGTTGTTTCCTGAGTTGTTCATTTTAGCCATTCTGACCACTCACTGTGGTTTTGATTTGTATTTCCCTGATGATGAGTGGTGTTGAGCATTTTTATGTGTCTGTTAGCAATTCGTATGTCTTCTTTGGAGAAATGTTTGTTCCTGTTTTCTGCCCATTTCTTGACTGGACTTTTTGGCTTTTGGGTGTTGAGTTTAGTAAGTTCTTTATAGGTTTTGGTTACTAGCCCTGGATCTGATATGTCATTTGCATATACCTTCTCCCATTCCGAAGGTTGCCTTTTAGGTTTGTTGATTGTTTCCTTGGCTGTGCAGAAGATTTTATCTTGATGAAATCCCAATAGTTCATTTTTGCTTTTGTTTCCCTCACCTCTGTAGATTTGTTTAGTAGAAAGTTTATGAAGCTGAGGTCAAAAATGTTGCTGCCTTTGTTTTCCTCTAGGATTTTGATGGATTCCTGTCTCATATTTAGGTCTTTCATCCATTTTGAATTTATTTTTGTGTATGAGGTAAGAAAGTGGTCCAGTTTCATTCTTCTTCATGTTGCTGTCCAAATTTCCCAACACCATTATTTATTTATTTATTTATTTATTTAACACCGAGAGAGAGAGAGAGAGAGAGAGAGAGAGAGAGAGAACACAAGCAGGGGGAGAGGGAGAAGCAGGCTTCCCGCCGACCAGGGAGCCCAGAGGAGGGATCAATCCCAGGACCCTGGGATTATGACCTGAGCCGAAGGTAGACGCTTAACTAGCCACCCAGGCGCCCTGCCCAACACCATTTGCTGAAGAGACTCTTCTTTTTCTTTTGGACATTCTTTCCTGCTTTGTTGAAGATTAGTTGACCATAGAGTTGAGGGTCTATTTCTGGGCTCTCTGTTCTGTTCCATTGATCTATGTGTCTGTGTTTGTGCCAGTACCATACTGTCTTGGTGATCACAGCTTTGTAATAGAGCTTGAAGTCTGGGATTGTGATGCCTCCAGCTTCAGTTTTCTTTTCAACATTACTTTCACTATTCAGGGTCTTTTCTGGTTTCATACAAAGTTTAGAATTTTTTGTTCTAGCTCTGTGAAAAATACTGGCGTTATTTTAATAAGGATTGCACTGAAGGTGTAGATTGCTCTGGGTAGCTATACACATTGTAACAATATTTGTTCTTCCAATACATGAACATGGAATACTTTCTATTTCTTTGCATTTTCCTCAGTTTCTCTCAGAAGTGATTTAGTTTTCAGAGCACAGATCTTTTACCTCTTTAGTTAGGTTTATTCCTACCTACCTCTTATTGTTTTGGGTGCAATTGAAAGAAGGATCAATTCCTTGGTTTTACTTTCTGTTGCTTCATTATTGGTGTACAGAAATGCAACAGACTTCTGTGTGTTGATTTTTTTATCCTGTATCTTTGGTGAATTCCTCTATCAGTTCCAGTAATTTTTTAGTGAAGTCTTTCGGGTTTTCTACCTAGAGTATAATGTTGCCTGTGAAGAGTGAAAGTTTGACTTCTTCCTTGCCGATTTGCATGCCTTCTTTCTTTTTGTTGTCTGATTGTTGAGGCTAGGACTTCTAGTACTATGTTGGACAGCAGAAAGTCGACATACCTATCGTGTTCCTGACATTAGGGGAAGCGCTCTCAGTTTTTCCCCATTGAGGACAATATTAGCTGTGGGTCTTTCATATATGGCCTTTATAATGTTGAAGTATGTTCCCTCTACCCCTACATTATGGAGGATTTTTATCAAGAAAGGATGCTGTATTTTGTCAAATGCTTTTTCTACCTCCATTGAGAGGGTCATATTGTTCTTATCCTTCCTTTTGTTGATAATTTGTTCATTAATTTGCAGATGTTGAACCAGCTCTCAGCCCAGAAATAAATCCCACTTGGTCATGGTGAATAATCCTTTTAATGTGCTATTGGATCTGATTGGATTTTTGCATCCATGTTCATCAGGGATATTGGTCTGTAATTCTTTTTAGTGGGGTCTTTTTTGCCTGGTTTCAGGATCAAGGTACTGCTGGCCTCATGGAAAGAGTTTGGAAGTTTTCCTTCCCTTTCTATTTTTTGGAACAGTTTCAGAAGAGTGAGTATTAATTCTTTAAATGTTTGGTAGAATTCCCCTGGGAAGCCATACAGCCCTGGATTCTTGTTTGTTGGGAGAGTTTTGATTACTGATTCAATATCTTTCCTGGTTATGGTTCTGTTCAGGTTTTCTGTTTCTTCCTATTTCACTTTTGGTAGTTTATATGTTTCCAGGAACTTACCCATTTCTTCCAGATTGTTTAATGTGTTGGCATATAATTGCTCATAATATTCTTTTATAACTGTATTTCTTTGGTGTTGGTCGTGACATCTCCTCTTTCAATCATGCTTTGTTTATTTGGGTCCTTTCTCTCTCCCTCCCTCTCTCTCTCTCTCTTCCCTACCCCCCCCCCTGCCTTTTTTTTTTTTTTTTTTGGTAAATGTGGCTAGGGGTTTATTAATCTTGTTGATTCTTTCAAAGAATCAGCTCCTAGTTTCATTGACTGTTTTACTGTGGGTTTTTTTTTTTTTATCATTGATTTCTGCTCTAACCTATATTATTTCCCTTCCCTTCTCCTGCTGGATTTAGGCTTTATTTGCTTTTCTTTTATCTACTTCCTTCAGGTATAAGGGTAGGTTTTGTATTTGTGTATTTTCTTGCTTCTTTAGGAAGGCCTAGATTGCAAAATACTTCCCTCTTAGGACTGCCTTTGCTGCATCCCAAAGGTTTTAGACATGTTTTCATTTTCAGTTGCTTCCATGGATTTTTTTTTTAATTCTTTAATTTCCTGGTTGTCCCATTCATTCTTTAGTAGGATGTTTTTTAATCTCTATATATTTGTGGTCCTTCCAAATTTTTTCTCGTGATTGACTTCAAGTTTCATAGCATTGTGGTCTGAAAATATGCATTGTATGATCTGTCTTTTTTACCAGATGAGGTATGATTTGTGACACAGTACGTGATCTATTTGGGAGAATGTTCCATTTGCATTTGAAAAGAATGTGTATTCTGCTGCTTTAAGATGAAATGCTCTGAATATATATGTTAAGTCCATCTGGTCCAGTGTGTCATTCAAAGTCCTTGTTTTCTTCATCTTCAGCTTAGATGATCTGTCCATTGCTGTGAGGGCAGTGTTAAAGTCCCCTACTATTATTATGTTGTTATGAGTGAGTTTCTTTAAGTTTATTGTTGATTTATATATTTGGCTGCTCCCAGGATAGGGGCATAAATATTTATAATTGTAAGATCTTCTTGTTCGATAGATACTTTTATTATGATACAGTGTCTCTCTCGTCATCTCTTATTACAGCCTTTGGTTTATAATCTAGTTTATCTGATATAAGTATGGTTACTTCAGCTTTCCTTTGATGTCCATTAGCATGATAAATTGTTCTCCACCCCCTCACTTTCAGTCTGGAGGTTTCTTTGCATCTAAAATGAGCATCTTATAAGAGACCCATCATATTGATGGGTCTTGTTTTTTAATCCATTCTGATACCCTGTGTCTTTTGATTAGAACATTTGGTCCATTTACACTGAGTAATTACTGAAAGTTATGAATTAAGTGCCATTGTATTATCTGTAAAGTTGCTGTTCCTGTAGATCTTCTCTGTCTCTTTCTAGTCTTTTGATTTCTCTTTCCTGCTCAAAGAGTCCCCTTTAATATTTCTTACAGAGCTGGTTTAGTTTTCATGAACTCTGTTAATTGTTGTTTGTCTTAGAAACTCCTCATTTCTCCTTCTACACTGAATGATAGTATAAAGTATTCTTGGTTGCATATTTTTCCCATTTAGCATGCTGAATATATCATGTCAGTCCTTTCTGGCCTGTCAGGTCTCTGTGGCCAGGTCTGCTGCCAGCCTTGTGTTGCTACCATTATAAGTTTAGAACCATTTTCCCCTAACTGCTTTCAGAATTCTCTTTGTATTTTGCAAGTTTCACTATGATATTCATGCTGTTGACCTGTTTTTGTTGATTTTGAGTACCTCTGTACCTCTTGGACTTGAATGCCTCTTTTTCCCTTGATTAGAGAAGTTCTCAGCTATAATTTCTTCAAATAAGCCTTCTGACCTTCTGACCCTTTCCCTGCTCTTCTTCTGTGACTCCTATGATACGGGTATTATTTTTCTTTGGGGAATCACTGAGTTCCCTGAGTCTACCTTTGTGATGTAATAGTTTTCTTTCCCTCTTCTTTTCATTTTCATTATTTTCCATAATTTTACCCTCTATATCACCTGTTCTCCTCACTGCCTCTTCAATCCTCATTGTGATTATATTCAGTCTGCATCTCAGTTACAGCATTTTTTATTTCAGCCTGACTAGTTTTTAGGTCTTTTATCTCAGCAACAAGGGTTTCTGTGGTGACTTTTATGCTTCTTTCAAGCCAGCTAGTAGTTTTATGACTACTTTTGATCTAAATTCTTGTATAGATATATTGCCTATATCTGCTTTGAGCAAGTCCCTAGCTATGATATCTTTCTGACCTTTCTTATGGGGAGAATTCCTCCATCTTGTCATTTTCGCTTTCTATCTTGCATGTTATGAAAGCTTTGTTATGTTTCCTGCACCTCAGAGTAATGCTATATTAAAAAGTGGTCATACACTGTCCAGGGCCTGCACTTCAGGAAGTGTTCTGGTGTATTCTGTGTGCACTCAGCTATTGGGTTTTGGCTGCTCTTTCCCACTGGTCTGTACTCTGCAGCGCTCCTCCTTGCCTATAGTGGGGAGTGTTTGGAACTTTATCTAGATGTGCTTTGATTCGTTTCTAAAAAAAAGCATGAAAAAAAAAAAAAAAAAAAAAAAATGCAATCAAAACCAAAAAAAAAAAAAACTGTAAGCCTGATTCCAAAGGAGGAAAACAAAAAAGAAGAAAAAGTTAAAAAAGACGCCTGATAAAAGAAAGAAAGAAAGAAGAAAGAAAGAAAGGAAAGAAGGAAGGAAGGAAGGAAGGAAGGAAGGAAGGAAAGAAGGAAGGAAGGAAGGAAGGAAGGAAGGAAGGAAGGAAGGAAAAGTGATTGGGGGAGGAAATGAAAAATCAAACAAAGAACTATAAGCCTGATTCCAAAGGGGGGGGGGAATAAGGGGGTAAAAAAATACAACCTTGGTCCTATTTCCACCAGAACCGAAGGGGACGCTGTGAGGCACTGTATGATCAGTAGACTCGGGGCATGTGGCATGCTGCCAGTGTCGCTCTTCTGGGTGAGAAGTGCCCTGTGCTGGCTCAAAGTCACTCCTGTCCAGGTGAAAAAACACTTGCCAAGCACAGGGGGGCAGGCTTTGGTTTAAGTGGCTCCCACCTCTACTAGGGGCTGCTGTGTTGCTCTCTGAGGTCCAATCCTGTGTAGTGAGGATAACATGGTGCAACCCTGCTCTCTCATCCAGAAAGACAGGAAATCTCACACTCCTTGCTCTTCAGAAGCTCTCACAGAACTTTCTACTAAAGGCCTTCATCATGCCTGGCACCACCGCTCTCCCTGCCCTTTATATTTAGTGTGGCTGGGATTCAAAATTTCAAATCTTTAAGGAGTGGGCACCAGTTGGATCTGCTCCCTCCTCTGGGTTAGAGTCTTGCTGCTCTCTGACTAGTGCCCTTTGTCCCACAAAAACAGTCCCATGCCTGCATGGTGGACAGATTCTATGCTGTGGCACCACAAAGAGCAGTGACTGGGTTATCTACCCTCTGCACACACCTTTGTCCCCTCCCGATGAAAGGCTGTGTTTGTTGGCGCATGCAGGGTCTTTTGTCCTTTGAGAGGCAATATGCCCTCCTCCAAATGTATTCCAGGAATGGTAATGATCTCTCTGCCAGTGCGACCCAGGAGATCCCTGCACCACTTTGTGCATGCTCTGAACCAGAGCCCTCCTCTCCAGGATCGCAGGCACAGCTCTGCTCTGGTGAAAGTCACACACTTCCAGAACCTGAGTTTTGCATAAAACCTGCGACACTCAGTTCCCGTCTCCCCTGTCTGGGGTCCGAGAGATTTCCTTCTTGTGTAAACCCAACACCGCACAATCTCAACATCCACCCCACCCCTGCCTCCTTCTAGTTTCTATTTTCCCCTGGAGGAAAGGGCTTCTTCCCTCCATATCTCTGAAGTTGTCTTCCCCAATTCACTTCCATGCACCTTGCATGTGCCATGCTGTCTCCCTCCAACTACGGAGATCCTCCTTCCAATCCTCAGATGGATTTCTTAGATGTTCCTAGTGACTGAACCTCAATACAGCGGTGTTTGAGGAGAAGAAAGCCCAGATTCCCCCTACTTCTCCATCTTAACTCTTTCCATAAGGATTTTTTAAGTTAGTTAGTCAGTTAGTTTGCTTATTTATTTATCTTAGAGACAGAGAGCAAGCGCAGGGGAGCAGGAAGAGCAGAGAGAGAGGGACAAGCAGACTTGGTGCTGAGCTGGATCCCATGACCCTGAGATCATGAGCTGAGCTGAAATTAAGAGTCTGACTCTTAACCAGCTAAGCCATCCAGCTGCCCCATGATTTTATTTTTGTAAGTTTTAATAATCTTCTATGAAAACATTCAGTAACAGCATAGGCATCTGTTATAAAAAATAAGATATCAAAAGAAGAAAATACTCAAAAAGAACTACAAAGTGAAACCAATTATTGTGACTTTATTACAATAGTTACAAACAATATTTTAGTTATAATCATATCACAATTACTCAAACTATATACAAATAGGTATTTATACAAGACTACATTTAAAAAAAAGAAAAGGCAATTAATGACCAAAAAAAAAAAAAATCACATTATCAACAAGATTTTTTTCTAAAAGTTATGGCCAATAACAAAAATTCACAGTTACTCTGAAAATATTTTAAAGATGCAGGAATCATATTGCACATAATACAATTATAAACCCTACTGAGCAGATTTATATATTTTAATCTAGTTTTTCACAAAATGTACATTATCATGCAATACTTCACTGTATATAGAATGGTGGAACTAGAATAAACAGGTTAACTTACAAACTTTCAATATAATGGCCACAAAATTAGAGTTATTTTAAGTTATACTGAAAATAATTTTACTATACAAAAAAAAAAAAACACTCCAGTGTAATAAAACTTAACAGACACAATCTTAATTTGTTCACAGATCAAGTTACTTTTTTTAGTGTTCTTCTTTGTCTTTTCCTTTCTTTTCCTTTTCATCCTGTAGTGCAGTACCGAGTTTTTTAATAAGAACTGACAGAACCTTGTCAAGGGGGTCCATGACTCCTCTTTGAAGCCATTTAGGAATAGTAGTCCTGGCATGATGAAAGCCCAGTTTTTGAAGAATATAATCAACACCTACTGGATCAATCTTTCTTCCAGTCCAAGAAATTAATCTAAAATTACAAATAATAGGTATTAAGGAAGACAGTGTCATAACACAGTCCTGAAGGTAGGTTCAAGAACATCACTAAGCCTCCATAATATGCTCAAGACGGACTGTTCTCAGTAGGTGCAATTGAATAATCTAAGTTATAATTCCTCGGTTTATTTTAACAGTATTAAAAAAAATGTGATTCTATGTATTCTTGAGAGTCCATGTGTAGCAGTGGAGTTAAGTGAATTTCATTCTGATTATTTTATTTTAGGCCTCTTAAGTTACAGGGTCATCTTGACATTTAAAGAACATCTGGTTCATTCTAAAAGATGTTAACTTGATGGGAGGAATCCTTTTACAATGTGTACATATATCAAATTATGATACCATCCACTTAAAATATCTTATATGTTTTGTCAATTACACCTCAATAAAGCTGAGAAAAAAAATAAGAGTTCAACATATATGTGGCATAATGGTGGGGGCTAGAAGGCTGAGACTTCCTGAGTTTTTGCTATGTGCTAAACATGTTTGGGAAAAACCATTTTCTTCCATTTCCTTCCATATAGAGGAGCAACCATTAGTGAAACATGCCTGGTCTTTCTCTGTTCCTGTATTAATATCCTGTATTAATGATTTATCTGATTGGCAAGTTAACTGAGGAACTGGGTTGTGTAGTTCAGTACTCTCTTCCCTACTTTAAGGGCCACTCATTTTGACTATTGCTCCATGCAATAGGTTTCTCAAGGACAGGCTCCTAAATAGGTTAGCCCCAGACTGTTCACAGCTGCCTACAGCTGGTTGAGTTCACAGGGCTGCCAACTGCAGAACTCAAGGTGGGGGAAGGCACACAATTCTGGTGTTCTTCATGATGAAGATCCTGTAGGTAAGTCCAAACCCGGACTCTGTAGTAGAAGGCCATTATTGCCAGACATCCAAACCACATTCTCTGCTATGAGCTTTATCACTATTAAAACTGTCATTTTGATTTCCAGCTGCCTCTCTCTCACTGTTCAATCGCTTCTGAACTTGGGCAGGAAAAGAGGGTACGAAGCACTGATCTGCTAAGACTCTACTAGTTATAAGCATTTTGCATTAATTAACTCATTTAACCAATGTAACAACCTTACAAGGTAGGTAATACTGTTTCCCAAATTTTTCTTATGAGGCAACTGAAGGAGAAATAGGTTAGGTCCTTTGGCCAAGATCATTCAATTTACTGTGCTATCTAGACAACAGGACTTAGAGCTAGAGCTCTTCAACATTCTCTCCACCACTACACCATATTAACTAGTTTCTTGATGGTATGCTATAAAAAAAGAATGGCAAATTAAACTTTTTATGCTCATTTTAAATTAAAAGATACTTAATTTCATCATAGATTTACAAATACAAAACAAATTTTCTCTGTAGTTTTCTGCACTAGGATATTTGCAATATTTTAATTTTGTTCTGAGTATTGACACTGTTAATACTTCTCATGAGTATATGTATTATTAATTAATACCAAATTTTATTTTATTTTTTAAAAAATATTTTATTTATTTATCAGAGAGAAACAGAGAGAGAGTGAGAGTACAAGCTGGGGGAGGGGCAGAGGGAGAAGGAGAAGCAGACTCCCTGCTGGGCAGGGAGCCTAATGTGGGGCTTGATCCCAAGACTCTGAGATCATGACTGAGCTGAAGGCAGACACTTAACTGAGTCATTCAGGTGCCCCCAATACCAAATTTTATTATAAATTATTAACACAAAGTCACTACTTTCTGCTTATACATGAATCCACTGTGTAATGGATATTTGGTTGCTATGGAATTATTCTGTGGCATAAATGTCTGAAATAATAACCTTATCTAAAAGAAATCTGTACTGTTCTGCAGAAATGTGCCAGAGTATGATGGACTTTTTTTTGATACTGTTATTCCATGATTCAGAGAGTAAAATTTGGTTAACAAAGCAGATGAGACGAAAGGTAAAAATGACAGGAAGGTTTTGACTGGTAACCATAAACAAGGACATACAGTGCAAGTACCACTAGTTACAGCAGCCATTGTAAATGTAATTAAGATTGGAAAATAGTTTGGAAATTTTAATATGAAAATAAGTTGATATAATTGGGACCATGACTGTAGTAGAACAGTCTCTGTAAATGAACCTGAATCTGACAGCATTAAATTCAACATTTCGGGATTGTTGAATTGCTTATTGTTTAGCACGCAGACAGAACAACTCTGTGACACTGTAGGTTCTATTACACTGTTGTAACATGTGTGAGAAATTGTAATAATTCCTTAATGATGATGTATGGCTATTACTGTGTCATCCCAAACTAAGAAACAAAAAAGTTTACTGCAGGTCCCTCAAACACCTGAGAATAATATCCTGGTAAAAAAGATGGTTAAAAAAAAAATAAGAGCAACGGTGGACGTGGAGTTATTCTCATCTGTTAGTGATTAACTGATGGAATGTCACACAGTGGAGAGTGCTGAGCTAGTTGTGGTGGCCGTGCTTCTTTTGTGTTGTGCTAGAAGCACTTAAAAAAGGCAGAAAGGAGCAGAAAACATGGCCAGAAGTTAGTGATGTTATAAGTAGCTAACTTCTAAAAACTGTTTTTGGTAAACTGTATATAACTTGCTCCATTATTTATGACCTTTTTCTCATGATAATCCCACAGGATACAGGGAAATATATATATCCACTACTTACCTGAGAGTGGGTTCTAGATGCCATGTGTTGCATATAAAATCTCTCCAGTCCACAGTGGTGTAAGTGATGCTGTCCTCTCTGTCTCTGTCAGAGGAATTGTCATCATGTATAATAATTGGGCTTTTCTGTCCTGGTCGAGTAGATAAAATCCGAGGTGGAAAAATGGCTATAATGAAAATAATAGATTAATATTACAAATAGATATCTTATAAATTTATTTTAAATCACCATATGAACAGTATAATTGGCTCCATTTGTCATTTTATTTATGAACAGGCCAATTAATTTAATTACCTTTCTGAAAAACTAGTATTTTAAAATAAGCCATAAATAACTGCCAGTTATTATTATTTCTTAAAGACAATGTCAAAGTTAGCATGTCACTTTTTTTTTTTGAGGAATAGCATATATTTTACATATATTTGCATGCTTAAAACTAATGGTAAAGAATGCTGAGATTTATTTGATAGCATGGATGGCTGAAGTGGACATTTTACATATTTAAATATATATAAAATAAAATTTTATATTTTATATATATAAAATACATGTAAATATATTTTACATATATTTATGTGCTTAAAACTAATGGTAAAAAATGCTGAGATTTATTTGATAGCAAAGAATGGCTGCAGGTTGACATTTTTAAGCAATTTTATTGAGATACAATTCATGTATCATACAGTTCACTCATTTAAAGTGTACTATTCAAGGGCACCTGGGTGGTTCAGATGGTTAAGCATCTACCTTTGGCTCAGATCACGATCACAGGGTCCTGGGACTGAGTCCTGGATCTCTCTCTGTCTTTCTCTGTCTCTCACAAATAAATAAATAAAATCTTAAAAAAAAAAAGTGTACCACTCAATAGTTTTAGGATGTTACTGTCTCTATATATTTGAACACTGGTACTAAGTTAGGAACTTTTTATGTAAGCAGTCTTTCACTCTTTATAGTGAATACTCAAATGTTTTATGAAAGACAAATTCTTTTTAAATTGGTGATCATAATATATATAAAATTAAAATCAAATCTGAGACAATGTAGCTTTCATTTGGCAAACTTTAATGTATATAGCATTTCTCTTAGAGTAGAGGTTTTCAAGACACAAATTGGGCATAAAATAATAGATAAATTAGGTAATATGACAGGCATTATGTAAATCTGGTTTTAACTTTATCATGAATTAGCAGTAGGGATAACATATTCATTGGGAATGAGCCTGGGAATAAAACTGTCCTTACATTCACATTACATAAGAATATAGATGTCTTCAGTTACTGCCTCCTCACAATCACTCTGTTTTTATTTCTGGTAGTTGTTACAGTGCTACAGTATCTTGATGTTCTAGAAATACGTTGATTCTAGTCTAGCCTTACATGCTGTTAAAGATTATTCTCAGGCATGTTTATGCTTATTTTGGTCAAAACTAATTGCTTTTAGTTTTTAATTAGAAAATACACTTATAACTATTAAAATATTTTTATTTATAATTGAAATTCCTAAAAACAATAACATTTGGTTATTGTAAATCTGATAATCAATCCTTATTTCCTTTTTTCCATTAAAATAGTGTTATACAAGTTTGATTTTCTACTTTTAAATATAATTTATATGTAATAAATTAATTTCAGATGTACAACAAGATGATTTAGCAAATACATACATTTTGAAATGCTTGCCACAATAACTATATTAAAATATTACTGATTATATTCCTTATGTTGTACTTTTAATCCCCATGACTTATTTTATAACTGGAAGTTTGTAGCTCTTAATTCCCTTTATCCATTTCGCTCATTTTCCCACTCCTCTCCCCTTCGGCAACCACCAGGTTGTCTTCATTGGGTCTGTTTCTCTCTTTTTTGTTGTTGTGCACGAGTTTGTATCTAAAAAGAAAGTGCTTTTTTTTTTTTTTTAATATGCACAGTTCATGGCAGACCAAAACCAAAACATATTTCATAAAATGACAAAGATTTCACATAATAACTGCAAAAGAAATCTGGCAGATTTTTATACAGACATGGACTAGAAAAGAATTCTGAACTTCACAGGTTTATTCAGAGTCCCTGTTATTTTTCCCACATTAAATTTAAATATTAAGGCACAGAGAAAACAAGAGGATTACTAGGCACTGGTATATGTTGGTGCTTTAAGTGAAGACTGGATCTAATTATATCTAATATTTCCGATTATATGGTTTTAGTCATTTAAGTTTCAACTAATGTCTCACAGATTTCTTCCAGTCATCATTACTGATTTTACTCTCACTGGATTTTTGGCACGTAGATTGAACAGTAATGGAGCAGCAATTCAATCTATGTTATACTACTTTTGCATTGTTTTTTGATAATCTATTTTCTTCACTTAAACATTCACCATGAGGCCATCTTGAAATACCTGCTAGACAAATATTGTCTTTTTGCTCATTATGAAAATGAAGTATTATAGGGTGACCTAAACAAATAGCATATATTCCAAGCAATTAAAAAAAAAATCACATCTGCTATTTTACTACTATATATTCATGTATTTGTGCAATAAATACTTATTGGGTAAAGACCATATGTTTGGAGACTATTCCATATCATCATATTTCTGACGACTTCATTCTTTTAAATACTACAGAGTATTCCATTCCATTTTATGGACACCATAATGTATTCAACCAGTTCTATAGGGATATTAAGATCACCATATGTTTCTTAATGGACAAACATGTAAATTTCCAGGAGATAAACCAGTATTAGCTAGCTCATAAAAATAAGACACTACCACTGAAGTCCAAATTATTTATTTATGAAAAGATAATGTTTTCTGCATTCTAAACAAATTTATTTATTTAATTCTGTTTTCCTAACAAGGTATATAATTCATGCTATTATGTAGTTGTTTTTTTAGCCATTTCATTTGACTAGCAATATTTCCTCAAAGAGCTTTTCCTTATCTTCCTCCTTTGTGAGATTCTCCTACAAGGCCTGATAATGTACATAACAAACATGGAAACATTTTGTAAAGTATAAAACACCATTCAGTGTGAATTATGTTTAGAAAAAGAGTGTCACGGACATAGCAGACCCTCAGAAACTCTGTCACATAGTTTTACTAATATATTATTTATATTTATTTCACCGATTGATATTTTCAACTCAAAGGAAGGAGACACATTCCACTCATTTCATCACTAGACCATAAAAATCCATTTAAATGACACTGACAACAGCCTTTGCTGAAATTGGAAAGAAAAAAAACAAAAAGAAAACGCTACTCACCTTTTTCTTTTTCTTTAAGATAAGCTGACACTAAATCATGGAGAAACATGATGAGCTCAGCATCCATAGTCACACAAATGTGGTCAGTAAACTCTGTCACCACACTACATTCTACCTTTGGCTTCAGGCTGGCATCTGTAATGGCAAAGTTCTATAGTAAAAGATTTAATGAGATATGTCCCTTTCTCTTCCTGTTTATAAGGGATTTACAAGGGTTCATGTAAACGCACCCATTTAAATGCAACTATAGACAACTGAGTAGTTTCTGTATGTGATTTACAAATGATATAGTTTACTGAGCACTTTCCAAGTATATGCCACTTACTCCTCATAAAACACTCTGAATGAAATCCTATTATTGTCTCCCATTTTACTGAGGAGAAAGAGGCACAAATGGATTAAATTATTTGCCAGAAGCCAAAAGCTGGGAAGAAAAACTAAGTAAATAAATTAGACTATATTACTATTACACAAATAACCTGTGAGAAAACAGTAATTCGAAGTTCCTTTAGAATTTTCTTAGTTACTTTAAAAACTATTTTTCTACATACCCTGTAATGAAGGTTCCTGTGGTTCTTGAACATGAATGGATTTAAATTCAAGCTGCATCCTTGGTAATGCAAAGATAGTCTCTGTTTCATGATTGTAGCTAGAACCTCCTCTGAATCCACTCAACAAACTAGAATTCTTCACTGTAGTGCTATTCTCAGTATTATTAGCATCAACATTACGAAGCAGGTTTAGCTCTATATGGACAATAATAAAGACAAGAAGAATCAAATTAAACCAATAGGCAATGATAAACCTATAGCTTTCATGACACTATCATATACAGAATTTTAGAAGCTAGAAAATAATGACCCACATTTTTAAAAGTAGAGCCATATAAAGCTTTGGTCTTGAGAATAGTTACCTATATATTAATCTATTGAAATATATTTATATGTAAATATAGTGGTATGTTTATATATGTAGTGTTTTACTCATATATATAGATAGTGATGTATATCACTATTCTCAAGACTGAAGCTTTATAACATGATTTTTGGATAACTCTAATACATTTTATTTTTGTCAAACTTTAAAATGAATATCATTTTTAACTAAATTTCTGTCTAAATTTAAGACTTTCACTAGGCTCAGAGTTCTCCATTGATTGAATACTTTATTCTTACATAGAATTCGCAAGTAAATATGTTCCTGACCTTGAAATAAGGTAGAAGTCCTGATTTTCCCCAACATAAGTGCTAGGTTTTCTTATAAAAATTAGCAGTTCTCAGGTACTCGGGTAGCAGTGCAGTTTGCTAATAGCCCCTCTATGGTATCCCAGCCAAGAGAACCCTTTCCTCAAAAATCTCTCTTTGGAAGGTAGCAGAGTCAGTACATAACAGTCAATACATCCATAATCTTCTAATTTACTTCCTTACCCTCCTTTGTTCTCAGAACCTTTTTAATAGTCTCTAATCCCTGGCACTGCCTATTCCATAGTAACTATTTTTAGTGGTGCCCAAGTCATCTTTCCCATTTTGAAAAGTGGTTATTTTTAAGGAAAACATTCAAGTCTTAGCAGGTCTCAGTGTAGTCACTTTTCCATGATTGGGGAATATTATTTAGTTTTATTTTATTCCAACCACCCCAAACCTTAAAGTTGGTGGCATTCTATTACTTAGTTATGTAGTAACTTTACCAAGCTTCTCATGTTTAGCATCACTACAAAAATATTTTTCTAACTATAATAAACTGTTTATTTGAACCAACTTTATTTTGAATATTTTCAGTTACATCTAAAATAATTTTTAGTCTATGAGATGTTACACTACCAGGATGGTAAATCAGGTACTAATATTGTTATTTATGAGTAAAATGAAACTAGTTAAATTAAAGAATTGAACATTCTCCCTCCACTTAAATTCTAAACACAGGCAACAGAGCTCCAAATAAAGAAAAATCTCTCCAAAGAAATAAATTTTTAACCTTCATTCCTTGTGGCTGTAACATAGTTGAACCATTCTTTTACACTTGCTACTCCATGGGGTGGGTTTTCATGGCGACGCCTTGTTATCTTGGTTATTGTTGCCATAGGACTTTCCAAAGCCCCACATGGTTTGGTAACCATGGTATTGTGGCCCAGATGAAAATCTAATGTTTGTACTATATATGTAGAATGATCACTAGAGCCTAGAAGAAAAATAAAAGTTTCTTGATGTTAACAAACTACATTTAGATGCAAGGAAACAGTTGTGACTCTAGATTAATAGATTTAGTTAACTCATACATAGATAAGGGTATAAAAAAAGTGAGAAGTAAGAAAAAAATCACAAATAGTTTTTCTTTCTTTTAGTTATAACTGGATTTATCCCTGGTGATGAGCAGCATCCATTTTTTTCCTTCATCATTAAGAAATCACAGATTAGGAAATAATAACTAAAAGGAAGGAGGTTTATCACTGTAAATACAGGTAAAAGCCTAGCCTTACTGATAAAGGTTATAGTTTTAGTCTTGACTATTTCCTTAAACTACCACCATGAGTCTTTATATTTTTATACTATTTATAATAACTATTATTATGACTGTGGCCAGCCACAACAGCAGAAACTTTAATTGCCTAGAAACAGAATAAGATGGCAAGTTCAGAAGAAAGTCCTTTAACATGTTTCAGATTTTACAGATATTGATTCACTGGCAATGAACTCCTTGACATATTAAGTACATGAGAACAGAGTTGGACTTCAAAATATAATGAAAACAGACAAAAGACATGAGAAAGGAAAATTACTGTCATTTATAATCATATCAGAAGGTAAGAAAAGGTAAAAGTTACAAATGTGTCAGTTTACCATCTTCCCAAATTTTCTGAGCTTCGGTCCAAAAAGCAATATTTGGTTCTTCTAAGTGAAAAAGGGCCCAGGATTTTGAACGGAAATTTGGACCATGAAAACAAGCCAATGTCATATGATTTCCATGTAAGCTCATTGATCCTCCAAACTGCATTCCATTTTCTGGTAATGGAATCTGAAATAAGGATATGTGGCATCCTGATACCACCTTCAATACTCCAGGCCAATGTCGATGATGAGCTGCATCGAGCACTGCAAGAAAACCAAAAACCACTTATTCTCAAAGGCCTCACAAACACCCTGAATGGCAGGTAGGAAGGCAGCAAGTGGCTATTTTCTATAGCTGAAGTGACGCGGGTAAGGGATAAAAACAATTCAATACCTGTTAACATTAAGTAGAAGCTAACAAAAATATAGTCTGGGAAAAGATGCTGCGTAAGGATGGATAGAAACTAATGAAAGTAGTAACTTGCTAATAATAACTACAACTTAACACTTCAGTAATGATTCATGATTTATAAAGTGCTGGCATTAACTTTTATACAATTCTCACAATAGCTCTGTAAATTAGGGATTTGATCTAGAATCCTTTCAAGTGAAGCAGAAGAGGAGTTAAGTGAACTAGTGATTAGAAGATCTATAAGTCAAATAGAGGTCTTCTCTCTTTTTTTTTTTTTTTTTTTTTTAAAACTCGCTTATAGCCTAGCTACTCAAGTCTGAGGACCAGCAGCATCAGCATCACCTGGCAACTTGTTAGACAGAAACTGAGACAAGTCCACCTTATACCTTCTGTACCAAATCTGTATTTTAATGGGATTTCCAAGTGTTTCAGGTACACATTAAAGTTTGAGAAGCACTAATCAGATGTAACATTCATATTTATATTTCTCACTTATCCCAATAATGTCCTTTTTGGCTGTTTTGCACAACTCTCATTCCAGTTAGTTAGCATGTCTCTTTAGTTTCCTTTAATCTAAAAACAGTTCCCTAAGCCTGGTTTGTTTTTCAAGACAAGGGCGCTTTTTTAAGAATCTAGGTCAGGAGTTTGGGGAACTTCTCTCTAATTTGTATATGCCTGACCACCAATTCTAGTTTAAAGGAAATATAGGAATTAGAGGAACAGGATAAATGAAACTATAAGCAAACAACTGAAAAATAAAATTAGAAGATAGGACAACTGGCCAAGTCTCTTCAACAAGTTAGGTCATTAGAAAAAGGACTATGCTGAATTAAGAGAGTAAAGGAACATAACCAGATTTAACCTGGGATCTTGACTCTGATATACTGGTTTAGACAAACCAGTTTTAAGAATAATTTTAGGTCATTTATAGGATGTGGTTAGAAAGCCAGAGGAGAGAAATATTTAGCAAAATGGAAAACTGGATACATATATGGTACTGATACTCTATGGTACATAGATATTATTTGGATACTATTCACTAGACAAGGTTATAAAACAATATGAACAATATTTTGGTAAAAAGTATATGTCTTATATAGGTTTATAGAAAATTATCTGAAAGTATATACTCTAAATTGTTTAGAGTGATGATTTCTGGGTGGAATGTGATGTTTCAATTTTTGCTTGTATGTATTTCCTAGGCTTTTCCAATGCACATGTACTGCTTCTGTGATTATAAAGAGTTATTTAAAATGATCCCCATGGGCGCCTGGGTGGCTCAGTGGGTTAAGCCTCTGCCTTCAGCTTGGGTCATGATCTCAGGGTCTTGGGATCATGGCCCGCATCAGGCTCTCTGCTCAGCAGGGAGCCTGCTTCCCCCTCTCTCTCTGTCTGCCTCTGCCTACTTGTGATCTCTCTCTCTCGTCAAATAAATAAATAAAATCTTAAAAAAATGAAATAAAATAAAATAATCCCAATTCTGACAGTTTTCATTACTTTTACCTCTCTGGTTAAAGCTGCAATCATTTGCTGCCTGGACCCTTCCAATAGCCTTCTTAATATAACTATGCTTGCAACAACACTAATGGGCATTACTGCATTGGTCTCTACTCCCACTCTTTGCCACCTATAGTCTATTCTTCACACAGCAGCCAGAGTGATTCTTCAAAAAGGAGTATTTTAAGAAAAGGTAAATCAAATATGAAAACTGTTCAGAAGTCTCCAATAGCTAGCCATCATATTCAAAATCTTATCTGTGGCCATTCATGTCCAACACTTTCTTGCTTGCTTACTCTGTTCCACCGAAGCAGCCACCTTAATGATCCTCGAATAAGCCGAGTTTCTTCTGCGGTAGGAGCTTTGCACTTTTTGATAGGCCCCTGTGCCCAGAACTCTCTTCCCCAGTAGAGATCTTTCTAGCCTAGAACTTTAAAAGGCTTCTCTGACCACCCTTTCTAAACTAGCTAGCCTCACACACTATTATTCTTTATCTCCTTCCCCTGCTGTCTTAGCACGCCTTTCTATCTGAAATTATCTGACAAATTTAGTTAGCAAATTAATTATGGTCTATCTCTCCCATTAAAACAAAGCTTTATGTGGGTGGGAACTTTGCCTAATAGTATATCTCTTATGCCTAAAACAATGCTTAAGAATATAGTTGATTTGCTGATTGAATTCCTGAGTGAAAATAATAATCTGCCTAATATGAAACAGCTAATAAATCCAAACTCAAACATTTTTATTCCACAGCCCATGTTCTAAACCAGAACATGGTATTGTCATAACTGATATTCAAGAGCATGGAATGGGTATGGTTACAGGTGAGTTATGGCAGGGGAAGGAGGTAATATGTCATGACTTCACAAATGATGGCCTTTAATTCTACCGGCAAGTAGGAAATCAGGTACTTGCTGAGTAAATAGAATAAAGAGCATGTGGATCACTTTCTAAGTATGGTACGTAGATACTATTTTAAATTAAGACTGTAACACAACATTTGGTGAAAGATAAAGCATATATAGAGGCTTAGCTCTAATTCTTACATTGTTCTTGTGAACTTCTCTCTAGGTTATTAGTCATTGTCTTAGGTGGAAGATATGGAACAGGTCCCCAGGTAGACAGAGCTCGTTTGCTGGTGTCAAACTGTTGTGTGAAAAATTCCTGGAGCTTCATTCCTATTTTTATCAGGTCTGGTGTAGTTGATCTTGATATCATTACTTGGAAAATATCCCACTTCAAATCTCCATGGACAAATATTTCACTAAAGCATAAAACAGAACTATCATATATCTTACAGAAGATAACTAAAAAAGAAGCAAACAAATTTAAAAAAACAAGGAAAATTCCCTTCTCCACCCAGCTTTTTCTTTCATATTAGTTGCATAATATAAAGTCATTTTGTCAGAAAAATGAATTGTTTGTTTTCTCACTGGATGAGAGAAAACATATTAAAAGCAGTCACACAAAGTGTCCAGAAAGTAACATTTTACTAAATACCTTTTATCAGTCATGCTTGAATCCAGTGTATTATACAGATTTACTTTCCATTCATCCTGAAGCTTCAGATCAGCATTACTGAAGATACCCATGAGGATACTTGAGCCCATGTAATCAACACGAGCTTCAGTAGAACCCATAGTAATCTGAATCTTGTGACTAGGTTGCTGATTTGGATGTTCAGAAATATGAGCTAAAATAGAAACAATAATTACTTTCATAGAAATGCCTAATGGGGAAAACTTACCAAAATCAATTTTCAAAAATTTGTTTTCAGTTGTAAAATTTCAACATACCAACCATCTCCAAAGCATTGACATCTATGGTCCCTCCAACTACTCCTCCTTTAGAATCCAACTGTGATCTTCCCAGACCAACGGACATGCTTATCTCTCGATCTCGATTACTTCCTACTGAAAGACGGCCCTGGCTCTTCAAACCACTAGTTGTCCAACTGGAGAAAAGAAAAAGGGTTGTTAATTAGACAGACAGTTTTCAATGTCATGAATTAAAACAGGAGTTAGAAGATTTTAAAAAGTCTGATAAAATAGTACATTTCTTACAAAAACTGTGGTAAATGTTTGAATATTGATAATAAAGCATATTACACTGTTTTCCTTATAATTTTCTCTCTTTAGAGTACATATTCCATGTAGTTTTATATTACAATATCTTTAAGATATTTTTAAGATAAAGCAATTTATAGCTTTTTTCTACTGTCTCAAACATTGTAGTATTAAAAAGATTTTAAATTGCTTTACTATAAGAAAAATTACAACTAATCATTAATTTTTCTTATATCTGAATAGCTTACGTTGTATTTCCCATTACATTACTCATATTCATTTGAACGTTTAATTGCTTCAAGTTGATGGCAAACACGACCAATGTTTCCCATGGGGTCCCTTGTTGGCTGGCTGCTTTGTTCGATTTGTTAAAAGGAGTTGATGTTTTTGAAAGTGAATCTAAAAACAGGAAAATCAAATGCACATTCACTCACATAGGTGCTCAGAGAATTAAAAGTTATCACTCTTACCACTATCGTCCCGAAAATAAAAATATGGTATTCTTAATTAAAACCTAACATTTAATAGCTGCCATTTTGCCTCTAAAATAGTAGCTACCATTTACTGAATATTCAGTAAGGGCTGTTAGTCTTCTTGAAAGCTTATACATTTCTTTACAATATCCATTCTATATGAGGAAATTCTGGTGTGCATGGGGTGCAGAAGCACAGATCATCACCCTGGGATTTTCTTAACAAAGGAGAAAATCATAAGTTGCTGCTGCCAAATAGAGGACTTGAAGGCAGGGACCATTCTGAAATGCAGATGTCTGCTGAGGTGCCCATCTGCTCGGTTCCTGTGGGCTCAGTGTGAATCTTGAATCCTGCATTTATTCATTATACTCTTATATCACTTTTATATGTTCAGATACAAATAGAGTGCTGAGCACATAAAAGAGTTCAAAAAACACTGGCTGAATAAAAGAATGACTGAATGGATGAATACCAAAGATTAACTTTTTCATAAATGAGTCTGACACTCAGGAAAAAAAAAAATTAACTTTTTCAAAATTAAACATCTTTTACAATGTTGTAGGTTTGTTTTACTTCTAACAATAACTCTACCATGTGGAACAAACTAATAATATGCTCATTCCTCTCTTTTTTTCCCTTTTTAAAGCAACTAGCCACCCAAGCTTTCTCTTCTTCTGGCAAATACTTTGAAGTGTTTGTTGTTTATGGTTTTGGGTATTACCCCGCCCCACCACCATCTTCCATAAAAATCTGCAAGATTAATATTTTCCTAGAGTTGAGGCAGAAATCTGGGATCAACAAATTAAGATTTTTATCTTGCAGGCTCTGGAGGGATACTGATAACAAAGAGAACAGTATTACCTCTTCGGGGAACTGAAGAATCAGACACACTCCTTGATCTTATGGAAGCTGGGGATTTTAGGCTCTGTGCTGCTGTCCCTGGTGACATGGTGCTGTTTGTCATATGCTCATTGAATACATTAGGTGACTGAGGCATGTGGGTGAAAGAGGCCGACTGACTAGGCTGCTCCCAGGTCCTGCAGTAAGCTTTTCTTGATGATTCAGGGGATAGATGCTGGCTTACGCCTTCAATGGAATCAGGTGTCCCTGGGCCAGATGCTGTTAGAAAAGTAAAAACAAAATTAATAGAACAAAATTAATCAGGGTACAATCTTCATGTTATAAAATAATAAATTTTATGGCTCTACCTTTTCTAATCATATATTCCTCCTAGTTCTCTATTTAAGAAATATACAGCAATTTATAGATTGCAAAGTATATTCCAGCATGTTATTCTATTTAATTCTCATGGAAGTTCACGAGAGGGGCAACACAGGTACTCTTTTTTCGACTTTACAAATAACGGAATAGGTGGCTCAGTCAGTTAAGCATCTGACTCTTGAAATCAGCTCAGGTCATGATCTCAGGGTTGTCAGATCCAGCCGTGGATAGGCTCCGGGTTGGGTGGGGAGCCTGCTTGGGATTCTCTCTCTTCCTCTCCCTCTGCCCCTCCCAACCCCCACCACGTCATGCATGTGTGCACCCTCTCTCTCATAAATAAATAAATAAATAAATAAGGGATAGACTCAGACCTGGATTTCTAGTTATTTTCTACTGCATCCTGTTAACTCTACCTTTCACTTACACAGTATGCTATTAGAACAACATTTAAGTCTAAGAGAAAATAATGCAGGCAACATGATAGCATATCCCCAACATCTTCTGTTTCCCATGCTTAATTAACCATGATTAATTTGGACAGTTAGATGGTATTTCTGCATTTTCAGATTTTGCAAATTATAGAATAATCATTATAGAATATCAGCCTGGTGAATGCAATGTCTAAGAGGGCAAGCTTTTTGTGATCTCCAATACCAATGTATCCCCAGTGATTAGCACATTAGAGGCACTCAGCAGACATTTGCTGAATGAGTGAATGAATTACATGGTACAACTTAGCAAGTAAGACAAAGTTTGTGGTATCAGTCATTGATTCTTGTTACTACTATAATCAAAATTAAAAGTAACCTAAGTATAATTACAATTACATAGCAAGCTTACTTGGCAAATTTATAGTTTGGTCTCCAAGGAATAGGCGTCTTGCAATACTTCTCCTATACCAGGCTCTTGGAAATGCCAGAATTTCACTGAGTCGACGCATATCATATTTAAAGGAGGCAGACCCTATATCACATACAGCTGATACATAAATAAACAAAATCTGTTAGAGAACAGATTCCAAAACCTTTAATATTGTCGTATGGTAGGTATGACATATTACACAACTGAATTATAATAATGTTATAAACAATGAAATACCAAAAAAAGTCACATGGTATGATTAGCAAGTGATATTGTTCCTTCCACAAATGATAAAAATAGCACATTCTTACACTATTCCCATTTCTTTTTTTGAGGTGAGGGCAACTTGGAATTCTACTGTCAGTTTATCATGAAATTCTGAGAAGTTCTAAAGATCAGACTTATTGACAGCTTTCAGTTTAACACAGGGTTCTTCTCAAATATGGAAATGGAATAATCGGGATGGCCAGGAACACAAACTTCCTCAAAAGTAGTTGCAAACCAAATAGTGTGTGGCAAGAACTACTGTTTTCCTTTTAGACAAAGAGCAGGGACTTGTCAGTCTGAAGGCATTGTGATGGTTGCTTCTTGGGGTTCTGCTCTGAGCACTCTTCTGCCCCAGTTTTACATGCTCTTCTGTTCCTCCACCAGAGTTTCTTCCATAAGGAGTTACACACCAGCATCCCCCAAACCAACATTTCTGTTTCAGTCTGAGTCTATATCCACATAGCCCATCAGCCAATTATCTACCAGGCTCTCCCACATAAGCATCCTATTAGGTGCTTCCTTATTTTTGATCTAAGTTAATGATGGTCCACTGTCCCTTCAGTCACCTAAGCTAAAAACTCGAGGCATTCCTGTCTCCTCTACTCCTTACACAACTTGTACTCAAGCTTGTGGGTTCCATTTCTCTCAAAACCATTCCCTCTTCTTTTTTATTGTCACAGTTCAGGGCTTTAATCCCTATTGTTTGGTCTATTTCAACAGTCTTTTCAAGCATCTCTCACATTTTTCACGCTGCCATCGACTCTTTCTAAAACACGGATCCGAAGCATTATCCCATTTCCTTTTTTTAATGCAAACATGTTATTTTATAATCCATATACAAATTTATTATGTGTGGTAAGAACACTTAAGATGAGATCTATCTTCACAGATTTTTTTTTTGGTCTTCACAGATTTTAAAGTGTACAATACAATACTGTCATCTTTAGCCACAGTATTGTCATCACATTTCTTAAAAACCTCTAATGGCTTTTCACTGCCCAAAGGATCAGAACCTGTTCCTTAGCCTGCCATAGGAGTCTCCCAACAATCTAGTCCTGCTCTATTTTACCAGCTTTCCCTCTAGCCACTTCCTCTCTCCCTTGGGACATTTAACTATGCAACAGTTAAATGTTCAGTTACGCTTATGCTTTGCCTCAGTGAAATGAAGTATGAGCCAAGAGCATACTTTTTTATGCTTCTGTACCATTAAAGACCATGTTGCTATAGCCAAGAATCTGTTTACATAATTTTGAAGATGTGGCCCAAATATCATTTCTTTTGTGAAGCCTTCCTTCTCTGATCTCCTGAATAAAACAATTCATTTCTTCCTCTTTATATAAACCTCCATTACAGCATTAATCACACTGCACTGTCATTTATTTGTCTACTTTTAAGACCTTTCCTTATTCATGCCGGCACCCTGAATCATCTAGGAGAGTAGCGGCACAAGTTCACTGTAACATATAGACTCAGTGTATGTCTGTTGAATATTAGCTCTAAGTGTACTTACTATATTTGTGCAATTACTAACTTTAAAGGTTTTCACTCCCATAGTACTCCCAACTCTTCAAAATATTCCACATGCATATAATTTTAAACAGTTAAGTTGCAACATAAAGAAAATGAGCAATTGATTTGTCCATAGGTTTATGGCTAGTTACAAAGCTAGCAATACACACGTACACAGCTTAAGATCTCATGACACTACGTAAAAAAATTTTAACCAACATCCGTCATTAGTGTTTCAAGAATTCACAATCAGAAAACTAAGCTAATGAAAAATCAGAAATTTTACCTATTCATGGTAGAGAAGTGAAGAAAACTTTTCAGTGATTTAACTAAGCATATTTTGGCCTTTGGGTGACATTTCTATGCATTTACCTAGAAATCATATTCCTAACGTTGCTTACTTGAATTAAGATAGTACGTTGGCCTAGAATGTAATTCCTCTCATTTAAATCATTCATCACTAAAAGCTTAATACTATTAAATGTATTTAATATATAAACACTGTTAAAAAGGAGACCCTTACTTAATTCCAAAAAATAGCATTTTTAGAAACTATACAAGTACCAGATATATTGATTAGTGTGGTGTCCATTTTGCTTGCAGACTTGCTTACAGACTGACTTTCAAAAAATGAGGCACCTCCTGAACGCCTTATCCGAGACAAACTCACTTTTACAAATTCAAGGTTTATACTGAGTGAGTCTTTTCGACCAGTGACTGAAGTGGGTTCTTCATCCACATTCCCTTTAAAACAAAAACACAAACACAACAAACATACACACACACGTACACACACATAAATACATACATATATATATATATATATATATATATATATATATGTATATATATGCAACTATCTAGTTACATGAAATTATCTAATACACTGGAATATGCCATCAATTAAAATCACTTTAAGTGAGGCTAAAAATTTAAGAAGAATGATCTAATGAGTATTAGCATTCTCAACAACAAATTTAATAGTTTCAAGCCCATAAACAATAGTGATGTTTATAATACTTCCCAACAAAAACTAGCACTGACATGGAGTATATGTTTTTGTTACTTCTCTAAGTAAATCAAGAGATGTTCACTAATATCAACATTTCATACATTTTTAGTGGTAAATCTGCACTTTAAAATGACAGTGAAATTTAAGTTGGCTAAATAATGATAAGAAGGAGAAGCAGCAGCAGCAGAAGGTAGTTTCATTTTAAATTGACAAATGTGATGCACACACTTTAAAAATTTACTATTTGTAGAATACAATTTTCTTATACAAATAATGATGTGGTAGAACATTTAAATATTTAAGTAACATAAATATTCTTTTAAATCCAAAGACTGTTGTGCTGCATATGTCACTTACAAAATACTGTTTAAAATTCTTATATAATTAATTCACCTGAATTATTTATTTCATATTTCTACTTATGCAGAGACAGGATATTGTCCAGAAGAAAAATGAAGTTTCTGATCTTGTTTTATATCACTATTAAAGGTACTGCGATTTCTAAAAAGATCAAAGCTTCAAAAGGTGCTATAAATTCAAAAAGATGGAAACACTCTAAGTATACCTAGTCCTCCTGATCCAGATGTGAGCCCAGAAACAGCAGTTTTTTGTTTCCCTGCTCCATACGGATGAAATACATAAAGGGAAAAGTCAGACATGCATGCAGTGAAGCTCAAACCAGATGAACTGCTGCTAGAACTGGTCAGATCTGACTGACTACTACTATGTCGACTTCTGCCAAGAGGGCTGCCCAGGCCGGATGAACCTATAATGAAAACCAGAAATCCAAAATATTTATAAGCCACAGAAAATTTCAAAAGCCTGTCACTTAATACATTATTAAGAACCAAACAAGACTTGAAATTAAAATGGAAATACACAAACATTAATTGATCGTAGATTTAAAACCATCATATCAAAGTAAAGACTTAGATGTACTTTCCAATTAATTTTTTCTGTTAACTGGGGTTAATACTATGTTCATCTTTGAGACAATTATTTAGACATTTGATTGGCCAACTCCATAGTTTCCCATTTCTTTTCTCCTTTGCTCCATTGCAAGCAGGCAGTAGAAGAGCCAAAAAATAGCTGGGGCTTAAGCGAAGGGGGAGAACAAACTATAAAAAATCCAAATCATATAACTGGAGTCCACATTTCCATAGCCAGCAGTGGAAATAGAGTAAGATACACAAATGCAGAAAGTTAAAATCTCTTTCTCTGAGAAGAAGCAAGTATCCCCATGGCACCACTTACCACAGGTGTACAGACTAATCCAAAATACACTTTAAATGTAAAAAATATGAGTAAAGCATCTTAGGAGAACATTATATGGTTTTGCTAATAATTTCAAAATATGTATTTCTAAAATATATAGACCTCCTTTGGATTCATATTGCAACTGGTTACTTGGCATCCTACTAGAATGTGTCACAAGCATTTAAAGCTTACCAAGTCCAAAACTGAACTCTTGATCTTTACCCCCAACCTGTTTTTCTTCCAGTGTCTCCCCATCTCCAGTAAGTGACATTTCCAAGGACACAGCTCAGCCAGAATCCTGGGAGTTATCTGTCATCCTTCCCACTTCTAACTCTCTATCATGCAATTTATTACCATTGTCATTTCATGTCTAGGAACATATACTAAGCCTGTCTCCATTTCCCTGTATCTCATTATTGTTACTCTAGTCTAAGCAGTTATCAGCTCTGGTACTGCTGAAATGGCCAACTGTTCTTCCTGCTTCCTTCTACTCTTGTTCTCCTCCAATCAACTACCACACTGCAGTTGGACTGGTGGTGTTCCAAAGGTATAAATCAGAATCTCACGTCTACTCTCCTGTTTAACCTTCAGTGGCTTCCCCACATGATCTGGCTCTTTCCCGTCTCTCTAAATCTTTTTCATACCAATCTACCTTTTATTTGCCATACTCCACTTACACTAGTTGTTTTTGTTTTTTAAACTTGCCAAATTCTTTCCTGCTTCACGGATTTTGTATTCTCTACCTAAAGTGTTCATCATCCTAACTCTCTGCTTGGCTAACCCATACTCACCCACTTCACATTTCCACTTAAAATATGCTTGTTTGCTTATTATCTGTTTCTCCAAATTCGACTCAGGTCAACATTAGCAGCAACATATCTGCTAGCTAGGTTCACTACCATCTCTTCAACCCCTGGCACTGACCCACACCCCAGTAAAGTTCAATAAAGATCCTTTGAAACAACAGATACTGCTGGGGTGTCTGGGTGACTCAGTTGGTTAAGTGTCTGCCTTCAGCTCAGGTCATGATTTCAGGGTCCTGGGATCGAGCCTCAAGTTGGGCTCCTGAGTAGGGAGCCTGCTTCTCCCTCTCCCTCTTCCTGAACCCAGCAGGAAAAGAGAAATCATAAAGATCAGAGCAGAAATCAATAAAATAGAAACCAAAAGAACAGGAGAACAAATCAATGAAACTAGGAGCTGGTTCTTTGAAAGAATTAATAAGATTGATAAACCCCTGGCCAGACTTATCCAGAAGAAAAGAGAAAGGACCCAAATTAATAAAATCATGAACAAAAGAGGAGAGATCAAAGAAATACAAACAATTAAAAGAACATATTATGAGCAACTATATGACAGCAAATTTGACAATCTGGAAGAAATGGATGCACTCCTAGAGACCTATAACTACCAAAACTGAACCAGGAAGAAATAGAAAACCTGAACAGACCCATAACCAGTAAGGAGATTGAAGCAGTCATCAAAAATATCTCAACAAACAAGAGCCCAGGGCCAAAAGGCTTCCCAGGGTAATTCTACCAAACAGTTAAAGAAGAATTAATACCAATTCTCCTGAAACTGTTCCAAAAAATAGAAATGGAAGGAAAAGTTCCAAACTCATTTTATGAGGCCAGCATTACCTTGATCCCAAAATCAAAGACCCCACCAAAAAGGAGAATTATAGACCAATATCCTTGATGAACATGGATGCGAAAATTCTCACCAAAATACTAGCCAACAGGATCCAACAGTACATTAAAAGGATTATTCACCATGACCAAGTGGGATTTACTCCTAGGCTTGGCTAGAAACAACAGATGTTGGTGAGGAGGCGGAGAAAGGGGAACCCTCCTACACTGTTGGTGGGAATGCAAGCTGGTGCAGCCACTCTGGAAAACAGCATGGAGTTTCCTTAAAAGTTGAAAAGAGAGCTACCCTACGACCCAGCAATCGCACTACTGAGTATTTACTCTAAAGATACCAATGTAGTGATCTGAAGGGGCATGTGTACTAGAGAGTATTATGCTGAGCGGAATAAGTCAATCAGAGAAAGACAATTATCATATGATCTCCCTGATATGAGGAATTTGAGAGGCAAAGTGGGGGGCTTGGGGGGTAGGGAAGGAAAAAATGAAACAAGATGGGATCAGGAGGGAGACAGACCATAAGAGCCTCTTAATATTACAAAACAAACTGAGGGTTGCTGGGGGAAGGGGGGGTATGGAGATGGTGGTTATGTTATGGACATTGGGGAGGGTATGTGATATGGTGAGTGCTATGAAGTGTGTAAGCCTGACAATTCACAGACCTGTACCTCTGGGGCAAATAATATATGTTAATAAAAATAATTAAAATAAAAAATAAATTAAAAAAAACATTTTAGCCCATCACATTAACAATGGTTAAAAATAAATTTAAAGTGTAATGTTGGGAAGAACACAGTGAACCTGGTGTTTACACACACTGTGATGAGGATGCAGAAATCTTATATTTACTAGAAGAGTAAAACATATCAAACACTTTAAAAATGTTCACTCTCTCTGACTTAGGAATTCCACTATTAAGAATTTATCCTAAGGATGTTGATTTATATACGAAAATATTCAACTCAATATTATTTACAAAATAGAAAACAAAAAGCTCAGGTAGTCTCAAATGTACAATCAAAATAATGGATTATCATGAAATCATTAAAGTTATTTTAGAGATGAATATTTAATATTTTGGGAAAACTTATATTTTAAGTTTTTAGAAGATATATAGCAGAAAAGATCATATTTAAATTTTGCCTGGGAAGAAGACTGTATCTACAAAAATGCCGGAGAGTAGGTAGGAAGTGATAATACTGGTTATCTCTGATAAAAGGATATTATTTTCATTTTTAGTACTCTTGTTCTCCACATTCTCTATAATGAATAGTGAGTTAATTTTATAATAAAAAGTAGGTTCTTCAAAAACTGACACTATAACTCCAATATTTTTACAGACCACAACACAATTCCAACAGCAATATTCTGGAGCTAAGTGTGACAGTGGGCTACCACATTAGCAAAATTTTATTTCTAAAATATCAACTTTCTGTTTTCCTATTTTACGATGAAAACTTTCAAAGATTCACACTGCAAAGCAATGTTTTGCTTTAGCCACTACATGCACTACATGCAAAATATCCCATGGGGGCTTTTTTTAACCTCTGGTTATGAACCACTCTCTTAATGATAGTTCTCTTATTAATAATTATCAATTGTCATTCATTCTAGTCTCTTTACAAATGGTCAATAAAATCTTTATCATTTGCATATGCGATCTTTCTATGATTTTTAGGGCAGAAATGACTCTAAGCTTTAATAAAGTGAACAGTGACTATCTCACCAGGAAATTATTGGTTGTATGTTAAAAACAAAATCTTTCATGAAATGGACATTTGATATATATAGATATAGATATAGATATAGATATAGATAGATAGATACATAAAATTATGATTGAATACACACACACACATACACACACACACTACCCCTCATTTTAATTCACGGTGATAAATTCTTGCAAGATAACACTTTATGTCTTATTTTCCATTTGTAACACTGATTATTCTTAAATGTAAAAAATAGAGCATAAAACATTCAAAAGTACTTAAATGTATAATATGACAGTTACTTCATGATGCTTATAGGGTGTACATTCAAGCCAACCAAAAAATGCTAACCAATTGCCATTCCCTTGTACCAAAATATACTAAAAAAACCTTTGATCTCTCTATATTTTTCTATAAATGCTGTAATTCCCATATATTCTCCTTTTCCAAATTTATTTTTTTAGAAACACATACTAATTCTAGTATTTGGCTTTCAACCAGCAGAATAAAAGAGCGTTTCTATACCGGGTATTCCAGTTTTGCTTGCAGAGGTCTTTGTTCCACTTGGAGTAGCATTACCTCCAGGGGATAAAGTTTCTGTGGGATACGTGGTCCCTAAAGTCTCCAGTTCACCTCGGTTTGAAGAAAACACCAAGTCCAGGGATGGCAGCTTTAGCATGCATTCTACTCTGGATACTGGTAAGCAGCTAAACTTGATCTGTGAGGGCTAAAAAGTGCAGAAAGCAAAAAAAAAAAAAAAAAAAAGTTTCTAGGTACTAGTTAAAAAATTTCACACTGGATTCCAAAAAACGTAATTAATTTCCATTTCAGTCCACATATAGCAAATTATTTGAGACTTTAAAGGATTTTGTGTTTAATGTCCTAGCTCTTTCAAACATTCATTATTTATCAACCAAAATTTATTAACAAAATGGTATTTTAGGAATCACCTCGAGTGATACATATTTAGATTATTTAGGTAATTCAGAACATTAAAGATGTCAATGTTCATATTACACTTGTTCACAATCAAATTTTGAAAAGAAGTAATTCCTCTTATACTAAAATTTTTTAAAAGCTATGGTAATAACAGAAATTTTATAAACTCTCAAGCCCTCCCCCATTACATGTTTTCATCATTTCTTCAAAAGGCTAATGCAAAACTCCCTATTGAAGACCTCTTGGGTGAACAGCTATTGTAGAAAATAGTTTGAATAGATGACCATTAGTGTTTCTTTTATTCTTGAAATTATCAGATTTTAGTTGAAGGTAAACTGAAGCCTAAAGTTTGGTTACAAGCAGTTTTCATATCCTCTTTAATAAATGGACTCAATCAGATGCTAATATACTCCCAAAGGGCGAGTTGTAAGACTGCATTTTACAATAAAATATTAAATAAAAATTCCATAACTCAGTGAAAATCTAACAAAGTTACTACTGTTTGACTTACATCTTAATTACACTTTATATTTGCCCATAAAGGACCATAATGGCAAGAAACACAGGTGTCATAATAAAAAAGGGTAGAAAATTCTTAAAAAAAAAGGGGGGGTTTAACTTATACATTTTTGTTTTTACCAAAGAAGTATAAGGTCTAAATTTTGAAAGCCCAAAGATCTATGAACCTCCTCAGCAGAAAAGTAAATACACACATAAAGTTGTCCATATACTTCTCAGAGGTTCAGGTGATCTCTAAGCCATTATAGGTATACTAAAGGTCCATGAATCCAAGGTTAAAGAAACTTTAAGGGAAATAATGCTGGAAATATTCAAGTAAACTTAAGAAAAACATTTTTCTTTAAAACAAAAAGGAATAAATGAAGTATATCCACCTGAACTCGTACATAAACCACAACATCTACAGGGAAGGAAGAGTAAGCAGATGTTGAAGATGATACTAATGATGTTGTCGATTCTTCCATAGGATCTGGTATTTCAAAATGTCCCATATCTTCATCTTGTGAACTGACAGCTGTTAAAATATTTAGTTTTATTATTAGGACAAAGGCAAACTATTTTTTTAAAGATTATTTATTTGAGAGAAAGAGAAAGAGAAGATGTGTGTGTGCAAGTGGCAGAGGACTGGTTGGGGGAGCAGATGGAGAGAAAGAATCTTAAGCAGACTCCAAGATCAGTATGGAGCCTGATGGGGGACTCCATCTCATGACCCGGAGATCATGACCTGAGCCAAAATCAATACTTGGACACTTAACAGATTACACAAGCCAGACACCCTGGGCAAACTATTTATCAAAAGATCCTTTCTTGGGACACCTTGGTGGTTCAGTTGGTTAAACGTCTGCTTTTGGCTCAGGTCATGGTCCCAGGGGCCTGGGATCAAGCCCTGCATCAGGCTCCCTGCACAGAGGAGAGCTTGCTTCTCCTTCTCCCTCTCCCTCTGCCATTCCCCCCACTTGTGCTCTCTGGCTCTTTCTGTCAAATAAATAAAATCTTAAAAAAAAAAAAAGATCCTTTCTCTTATGCTACTACTGAGATCAGGGATATGAACACACAGAAATGTGCTTCTGTAGCCCATCATTCCACACATCTTTCCCTATTCAAACCTCTTGCTCATTTCTCCAAATTTCAATCCCCCTCCTATTATAACAAACACTGTGCAAAGAAAATTAAGACTTTGCCCTCAAGAAGTTTCCAGTCCAAGAGGGAAGCCAATGTAGGAATTAAAGATGTTAATTTTGTCTCTAACTAGCTATGGCCGTGGGAAAATCATATAACCGCACCAAGATTTATTTTATTTGTAAATGAGGACTAGATGATTTCTAAAGTTCTTTTTCAGTTCTACAGTTCTTGATCACTGAATTATATCATAATGTATAACATCATTAAAAATCCTTCTAAGTGATATAATTTTAAAAATATTCGTGATGCAGGAGCAACAGGGTGGCTCAGTCGGTTCAGCACCTGCTTCTTGATCTCAGATCAGGTCATAATCTCAGGATCCTGAAATCAAGCTCCACATTGCGTTCTGGACTGGGCATGAAGCCTGCTTAAGGTTCTCCCTCTGCAACAACCCTCTCCCCAATTGCACTTGCATTCTCTCAAAAAAAAAAAAAAATTGTGATGGGGATGTAAATACGTAAGGAGGATACTTACTTGTATAATTCCTTTCAATTGGTGTAATTGGGATAGTTTCCAGAGCTTTTTCCAGAAAATCTAACAGGCAGGGACTAATAACCATTTCTTCTGGCAATGACTGAAGTGCTACCCAAGCATATAATTTGGCTGTTTTTACTCCTCCACTTCCTTTTCCTTTGGCTAAAACATTTACAAATGTGAGGTGAATTTAATAGTTCCCATACAACATATAATAATTTTGTGAGAAATCAGAACTATGTATGACAGTTTAATCAGGTGAAGCATCTTATTCCTAAACTATATAAGAACACAATAAAAATAACAGACTGACAAATATGATATATTAATATTAGAATATAAAGATAATTAATGATGCATATGATACAAGTTATTCCTACTTGCTCTAGGTCACAAATGTTGCTTCAATTTTTTGTTTAAAATTTGCTTAGTGTCTCATTTAGCATTATTTTGTCCACTTAAGAAGATATAGAGAAATTTGACTAACAATGTTTTTTGTTAAGTGAGGAAAAATGTTGTTTTCAGGTTTTCCTGTGTCCCTGTAGTTCTTAACTTGTAGATCTTTATAAAGCCTCCCTGCATGACTCCCATCCCTCTTTCCTTCAGAAAGGAAATATTTCTGGGTGAGTAGAATGAATATAATAGCTAAGACTCAGCTAACTTTGGCTTAGGTTTCCACCCCCAACATATATTAGTTTTGTAAACCTAGAAAAGCAGTTCAACTTCTATGAACCTGAACTTCCCTCATTTATAAAATGGGGATAATATCTGTCCTATACTTAATGGGCATAGATGTGCCTTGCCAATTCAAAAGTGATATAAAAAATATCATGCATTATTATCACATTTATTAGATATTTTAAAAGATTTATATATCAAACTCCATCTCTAAAATGAAACTTTTTGAACTAATTCTTATTCAGCCTGATGTTCCCTTTTTGGGGGGAAATTTTACTATATATATAAGGTATTATTCATGTGGTGCGGTAGCCAGATTCCAAAATAGCTTCAGTGGCCCTTGCCTCCTGGTATTCATGCCCTTGTACAGTTTTCTCCCACACTGACTAGGGCTGACCTGTATGCTCAATAAGATATTGTGGAAGTGATGGTTTGTGACTTCTGAGGCTACGCCATGAAAGACACTGCAACTTTAGTATCTGTGTTCTCTTTTGGATCACTCCTTTCCAGGGAAGTCAGTTCCCTTGTTACAGGAACACTAATACAGCCAGTGGACAGGCCCAAATGGGGAGGAACTAAAGTACCAGTTTGCCCACCACGTGAATGGGATGTGATGGAAGTAGGTTTTCCAAGCCCAGTTAAGCATTCTGATGACCACAGCCTAGCCAACATCTTGACTGCAATGTCACAGAAGACTGTCAAGTTAGATTCACCAGCCAAACTGCTCCTGTATTTCTGATCCACAAACTGTGTTTGAGGTTATAGGCCACCAGGTTTGGGATCATTTGTTATGCAGGAATAGATAATTAATAAATGTGGTTAAGACCAATGTACTTTGTCTTAAAAGTACAAGTTTAATGTTTCCACTTAGATCAAAAACTCCCAAATATGAACTACGTAAAAATTTTTCCAAGTGAATAGATCTAAAAAGTTAAGTAAATAATCTATTTGGCATATTAAGATTCTTTTAACAGTGATATCCTAGGTAGTATCAGTTTGAAAAATAGCCAAAAGTTGGGCCAGACTTCTATATGTGAGTTTTATACCATCGTTATTGACAAGTCTATGGGATTTTTTTCCTTAACATGTGAATTTGCAAGAAATTCTCAATAGAGCAAGTAAGTGATGACTAAAAGGTTACCAAAAAAATTAAAAATAAAGCATATTTTCCTGAAATACCTGAGGGAATAGGTGGGGGTTGGGGAGGAAGTAAGGTGTTAGTCTTGCTCTGGACATTGCAAGGTAAAGGAGGAGAAGGAGGAGATGGTGCACTATCTTTCATACCATACAGCTTGGACTCTTTAGAAAGCGTTCTTGGCAAGGAAGATCCTCTGGAGGCATTGGGTGATTCGGTCTTTAGTGTCTTGGAATTGTAATGCAACTGTATTAAGACAAATAAACTTTCAAAATTAAAATAATGGAGATGAGAAAAACCAACATATGTAAAAAAATGTGGAAGAAAGAATACCAATCCAGGGGTCAGAAGACCCAGTTCCAGTTTTTTACAAGTTAATGCTGTGATACTAGCAAGATTCTTAGCTGTTTTTCATTTAAAATTTAAAAAGTCATCCCAGATATTAAGTTCCTCCTAGCTTAATGTTATAGGAGTCTATAACTCTATAATCTAAAAAATAGTTGTTTAATTAAGTTGGACAAGGAAAGGTTTAGCAAATGATATGACTATCAATGCATAAAAAAGTAACTTCGTACTAACAAAGTTCAATGAAGAAGCTGTATAAAAGAAGTGGAAACCTGAAATTTGGATCTTCTTAAGTTCAGAATATAGTTATATCAGAGAAAAATGCTGGAAAGTCTCACTTTAATATAATTGGTAAAGGAAGAACACACATGATAGAAAATAAACACTGCGAAGAATAATCTAATCCTAGACTTCAAGGTTTTTACCTTTACATCAACTCCAGGAATGTAAAATACTGTTGTTTCTAAGTCACTAGACTTTGTCTGTAGAGAAGATGGTACTTTCTTGCCAGTCATTAAATGGGTGGTAGAAGCATAATTGGTTTGAAACTTCTTCTTTTTTGAAGGAGAATCTTGATCTAAACTCCTAGAACTTCTATCATAACTCCTATAAATAGAAAAATGATTTTTATCTTTTTAAAAAAGGCATTCATCTCCTTTTTGTTTATAATCAAACTTTTACTTATACAGCAAGTTGAATATAATCCTTCATTAATAAAACTGAAAAAGGAAAGCTCATTAGTGCCTGTAGCAAAACTGGCTAACACCATGCATGGATGACATTCATGTTGTATGCTCTGTAACTACATAGGGCAGCCACCTTTAGCCTTTCCTGAGGTCACAGGTGTTTCACATGAACGTATTAGGTTGAGCCAAATGAAATTGCCCTTTACACAGGTAAAATCAGTTGAATATCAGCAATCTATTTTAATGAATTAACATGCTTTTTATCATTACTACTACATTTGTAGGAATTTAACTGTTTAAGTGCCTTTTTTATCTTCTCATTTTATAAAACCCTCCTTAGAAAAGAAAACCATTTAAAAATCTTTTTTTTTTTTTTTTTTAAATGTAATCTCTATACTCAACATGGGGCTCGAGGTCGCATGGTCTACTGACTGAACCTGCCAGGTGCCCATAAAAATCTTTTATCGTGAAAAATTTCAAACATGCGAAAAGTAAACAGAATGGTAAACTGTAAACCCCCATGGCTCCATCTTCCAGCTTCAACAGTTGTCAGCACTCTGCCCCCTTTTTTAATTGACATCTCCAGTAACTTCCCATCTATTGTCTCAATTATTATTTTCTTTAGTTCTTTTTAAGATTAGGAGATAAAGGCAAAAATTCAAAGAAAAAATAATCTAATCTTAAACCTATTTATACCACCACTTTTTCAATGATGGAGATAAATGCTGAAGCTACATTCCAATATACTTATACAATATACTCTTTGTCCCCAGTTTCCCAATCTTGCTTTTTTTCTGAATTCACCAAAACTCTGAATAACCAAGAAATCTCTGAGTACTGCACTGTTCTTTAAAACAGAAATATTCACAATACAAGAACAGAGACTGAGAAATTTGGGCTTATTTAAAGGAGAATTACAAAAACACAACTCTTTTAATTAAATTGTTAGAATCTAAAGCAGAAATGCATTTCTAGTTGCCAGAAAATTTTATATACTTGTTTAAGGAAATAGTAAGTTATACAAGTAACCACTCAAACTTAAAACTCTGATTAAATCCACTCTTTAAATCTGTATTTTGGGAGATGGGTGAAAAAGTTTTGTAATTCAGGGAAACAGCAATAAAGTTAAATGTTCCTTTTTTGACCAAATTCTTACCTTCTCAAGCTTATATCGTCATGTTCTTGTAGAAGGGTAGTTGGGTGGAGAACACATTTTCCACTATCAATTTCCACCCGTATATCAAGTTCAAAGTCAATATTTCTCTCTGTAGCTGTGCCACTAAGACTTCGGTTGACTGGAGCTGTGGGCCAGCGTTCTGTAAATAGCTGATGAACAGCAGCAAAGCCTGTTGCTTTTTTACGAGATGTGTGTCTAGAGAAAGAACTGACTGTTACATTTTACTAAATTCAAAGAATTTTCAACAAACTATTTCCCAATATGTTATGTGAGCAATAGTCTGTAAAAAAATTTTACCATTTTATAAAATCACACATATTACTCAATTAGCTCATACTAATTGAAATTTTTCCCAAGTTTGATGGGTCACATTTTATTCAACAACCATACACTCAGTAACTATTATGCGCCAGCTGACGTGCTAGGTGCTGAGGACACAGGCATAATCACTCCTATTGAGGAGTCTGAATGTCAATGTATGAACTATATTCTACATTTGTGAGATTTCATTTTTGCAAATTGTGAAATGCTATTTTTTTATTTTATTAAAAGAACAAAGAATAGGGAAAGAAAAAAATAATGTCATATGGAGCTAAATTACATTAGTAAACCATAGCTATGTTTCTTAGTCTCACTTTGGCTAGGCACATTAAGATTTTTTTCTGTAAAATTTAACAGTTACACATAATTCTGCAAAGCTCAGTTCTAGACTCTGAAATATTACCGATGGGTCTCAAAACAAAAAGGCCACTTACGAGGGTTTCCGGTAAATATAAAACCTTTCCCTCTCATGGTCTTCATCCTTTTCATCCTTCTCAGAATCTTCACTAGTAGAAGACAAACTGTCATCCCGTCGGCCCTCTTCAGGCTGGAAAGGAATGCCTGATGAATAGCCTCCTGGAGTTTTGGGAGAACTGAACACGGAATATGATCCTTCACTATTTGCGGAGTAATGGGATGGTCCTTCAATGGTTACTGACAAAAGGTCCAGTTCTGTCTCCTCTGGAAACTGAGTGTAAAAAGAGAAGATGTGAGTCAGGTTCACATTATACATCTCTTACTTTAAAAAAGAAAAAGCAAAAATATATGTTTAAGCATTTAAAATTCTCTCAAGAGTTCAATTTCCTCACTCTGAACCGTCATATGAAATGGCACACCAAGGAAGGAAGGTCTTACCACAGACACACTACTGACATACTAAAAATTAGAGTGAAATTTTACATTATATAAACATATCAGCCTGTTAATTAGTACATAATGTGTAATTCTTTAAGCATAGTTAAACATGCTGTGGAGACAAAGCAAAGAATGTGACCAACTGTAAATCAGAAGGGCAAGAGAGTAATTAGTGATGGAAGAGCATGCAGTGTCCCTTGAGAAAGTATTTCACGCTTCTGGATGGTTTTTATAGCTAGCTTTTAAAAATGAGTCCCCCCCCTCCAAAAAAAAAGAGTCTCTATTTGACTGACAACTGTAGACAACAGATGTGTCAATCATTATGTAATTAAAGATATGAATCAAATTTATAAATACTATTTTTTAAGGAGAATAGTTTATTATAAACACTATGTCACTGAGAATTGCACCAGAAGGCCACTGTATTTAAGTAGATCAAAAACAAAACAAAACAACAATAACAAAACTTCCTATGGCCTAATTTGTTTTTCCAATTTGAGACTTGTTCAAATATCCTTTGAAAATGCGATAAGCCTTTGTAAAGTGTTATGTGCAAGGTAATGTAATTTGTTGATACTATTAAATACAACAAAATTAGATACACAAAAATAGAGTACTATAATAAAAATGTCTTACATACAGAATTCAGCTTTTCCTTATTTTTTATAATATATGTTATTTAGTAATTAAGTAAAACAGATTTTATTCATCAGAACATCTTCAATTTTTTAGAAGTAAGAATCTGTGCAATCCCTTTGTTTTACATTTATTTTACATTTAACCATGCCTTAATGATCTATTCTATAATTTGGGATTTTTATATGCTATTTTTTTAAACAAATAGCTTACATTACTATTTAAAAATAGGACTTGAACCAATTCAAATATTAATGCCTTTGAGAATTACTTGATCATTTCAAAACATACAAATAAATCAAATCATTGGTTTTACATCTGAAACTGATATAATGTCATGTCTCAATAAAAAAAATGGATGGGGAAATATCAATTAGGAGAGTCCCTCGTTTCAGTTCTTTAAATGATTTATTTCCAAGTTTATATTTAGAAAAAAAAAGGGCATGTTTATCAAGCTCTCCATAATCTCATAGTTCTTTTTTTTTTTTTTTTAAGATTTTATTTATTTGACAGAGAGAGAGAAACAGTGAGAGAGGGAACACAAGCAGGGGGGAGTGGGAGAGGGAGAAGCAGGCTTCCGGCCGAACAGGTAGCTCAACGTGGGGTTCAATCCCAGGACCTTGGGATCAGGGCCCGAGCTGAAGGCAGATGCTTAAGTGACTGAGCCACTCAGGCACCCCTATAATCTTACAGTTCTAAAACAAAATTCAGTTTGACTAAGTTCAGTGTAATGGCGGGATATGTACTAAAACTATAGCTTAAGAGGGCAGGGAAACAAAATGTATGTGGAATAAGTGCCAGTTTTTAATGTAACTTGATGGAAAATTTCTAGACAAAGATTTATATATACCTAGTGTACAGATATATTTTTAAAATTTAATTTTACTTTCATGACATATTCAGGGAAAATATATGGTTCGTAAAAATGTTAATTCAACTTTTAAGTCCTTGGGTGGCACATTTTCCATATTGTTTTGAACATAATTTTTAAATGGATTTTTTAAATAAATGTATGCTTTTTTTATATGTACACAGTGACTCCAAAGAAATAGCATTCAATGATTAATTTGTTGTTCTGAGAGAAGTTTGATTCTAGTTTCAATGAGTTAAATTTTTTTTTTAAAAAGATTTTATTTATTTATTTGACAGACAGAGACCACAAGTAGGCAAAGAGGCAAGCAGAGAGAGAGGGGGAAGCAGGCTCCCTGCTAAGCAGAAAGCCTGATGCGGGGCTCGATCCCAGGACCCTGGGATTATGACCTGAGCCGAAGTCAGAGGCTTTAACCCACTGAGCCACCCAGGTGCCCCTAGTTAAAATTTTTTTTAAAGAAAAGATTCATTTTGTCATTGAATGTAGGGAAAACAGATTCACTTAGGGATTAGCAAATAACTAATAAATAGGAGTTTTTGATTTATGATTTGGTTAATTTGGTAAGCTGATTTAGTAATTCTGGAGATTCAATAATTAATATTATATAAAGAAATACAGAACTAAAATGTTTTCATGCAAGAGCTTATAAAATATACACGATGAAAAAGAATTCAATCTTAAAGCTTTATGTAAAATATTTTTGAGGTCTGAGTTTAGTATAAAATGAAAGGAAGACATTTTGAAAGCAGATTTTCAGGGTGGCTAATTAGTTTTAAAGCAAAATTTATGTTGTTCTTAATAAGTACCTGAAAATACCCTTCCCCAGGACAGCTGGATTGTGGCGTACTTCCCCATATTGTTTTTTTCAACTTAATTAAAATAATAAGAGAATATATAAAAACTCATGAAAAATTAAAAAAACAATGGTTTAAAAGCAAACATTCAAAAAACAAAACAAATATGTTAACATAAATTTTAACACATACAAAATTAAATATAACTTTTAAGCTGACCTTCTAACTTCTGGTTTCTGCTATTACCTCTATATATTCTGAACTAAAATACATAATAAGATAAATAGATAAAGTATAAACATTCCACATTTACACTTGTATAAAAGACCTAGTTTAATGTGGATTCATACTTGAAAGGCAAGTTATTCAACGAAGTCTTTCTACCTAAGATCAAGCAGTATGGAATCTTTATTCTAGGTGCGAAACACTAACATGAGCAGCATGGCTCTCAAATGCTAGTACAGAGGCAGTGTCTTGCTGTTTGGAAATTTAAAGACACTTCACCCATCACAACTGGCACTTTCACTGTAGGTAGGAGTTCATATTTTGAAACTGTAACTACTGTAATTTTGTAATTACTAAAAATTATTTGACACTGTGTATCTCTAACAAATAGTATCTCTCTTACTGTATCTTGGATATTGAAAGTTACTCTGGGTCCGGGAGATGCTGCATCCACACGGATTTCAGGGAGCTCCTCAGTTTCTCCTATTCGAGAACTGGAAGAAAAATATGAAGTTACTAAACATTAGCATTCTTTTTTTAAAAAGTCCCTGGACTTTATAAAAGCCTAACAAATGTCAGTAAATTTTTTACTGACACTAAATATTTCTAAATACTTACCTTATCCAAGGATTAAATTTTTGGTATCCCATTCCTTAATCTTTAGCATCTCATTAAAAAACAAAACAAAACTGAATGTTTTGATTAACATGAGATTTTCTGAAACTAAAACATATTAAAAAAATATATAGTTCTTACTTTAAATGCTCATTTATTAGTAAGACAGTATTTTTCTTTAATATGTAAAATTTCCATTTTTTCATATGCTAAATATGTATGTAGTCACATCTCTTCTAAAATGGCAAACTTATAGCAGCAGTTACTAACCTGCACATACTCATTTCTTTGAATAGTCCATAAATTTACACATAAACTTGTCTAAATAGCAATATACTTCTTCTCTAAAAAGCACACAGTGATTGTGGTATAAATACACTAGAAGAATTCCTCAAATAAACTTTTTAGTTGGATAGTATCCATTATTACCGGTATTTGACTAATAAGGTTAATTTTTGCTCCCTTAATTATGTAATTTCCCCAAGTAGAACACAATAAATTAGTAGTGGATCTTCATAAAGGAGTCAGCAATTTTATTACTTGTTTCAGTGGATGAAAATAGGTATTACCTTGCCCTTTCCATTCGTTTAAGAGGAGGTCTTCCAGAAGCAGAAATGCTTTTTGAACGGCTATAACTTGGTTTGTAACCCAAACCCCACTTATCCTTTAGAGAAGCAGCCTAATGAAATGGGAGAGGAAGAGTGACTTTAGACAGTTGCTTATTGTCATAATATCTGACTATAGGTAAAATATTCTATTCAACAAAATAGTATGTTTTCCCCAGGTCAATAACATGCTACTTTAAATTTGTCTTTAGGGGCGCCTGGGTGGTTCAGTGGATTAAATAAAGCCTCTGCCTTCGGCTCAGGTAATGGTCCCAGGATCAAGCCCCGCATCGGGTTCTCTGCTCAGCGGGGAGCCTGTTTCCCCCTTTCTCTCTATCTGCCTCTCTGCCTACTTGTGACCTCTCTCTGTTGAATAAATAAACAAAATCTTTAAAAAAAATTGTCTTTAAATGTCATTTAACAGTACTACAGATGGATCAAAGTAGAGCAGGACTCAGCCACTCTTTAGACCTAATGTCAATTAGAAGGGTTGTACAATGGAAATATGGTTCACCATCTGGCCTGAGAGAGAAAAGAAAAAGATTGGGAACAGGATGAGGGGTACAGAAATAAGGTGAGAAGAAAGGAAACAAAGGAAAGAAAGGCCAAAAAAAAAAAAATGAGAATTAAAAGGAAAGATTCTGGGAGAAGCTGGGTGGCAGGAGGAGGTAAAAGGGAGATCAGAGGAGAGCAGGAAGGGTAGAGGGAGAGGCTGGGATGGGGAGACCAGTTGGGGTGGGGGAACCATTGATCATCTTAAGTACCACCCACAGGCATGCCTGCCACAGCACTCCATTATAAGAAAGGAAAGGAAGGGGTGACCTCAACACTCTACTTATCTCTAAATGTGTAACTGGGGTCTAGATATTGAAATGATTCCAAGACAATGGAGATGTGGAATGCAAGAGGACTGAGGAGGAAGTGAGGGGGGGGGAGACAGATGAGATATATGCTAAGAACACTGATAAAAGTTCAAGAATTTCCCTAATTCTCTCTACACAGTTTTATTTTTAACAGTCAATTACCAAATATAAACTACCTTATAAATAGTGCATAAGCAGTACTTTAATTTTATTGTATGATTGTTAGGTACACAGTAGCAAAAATTTTAAACAAAGACTTATACATTACAGATCATCACTATCCATTTATTACCATCAGAAGCCAGTGATGAATAACTCAAACTGGATTTTATCTTCAATTTGAATAAATAATTTAGAACAGTTTTCAAACTAGGATGTCTGGGAGTTCGGGGTGGTCAAGAAAGGTCAAGCCAATAAACCCTGAATCCCTGCAAAATTTCCCCTCTTCTTCTGGTCCTAGCAGTTCTGATTTAATGCTTTTTATGTATTAGGGTGCCACTAAAAAATGGAGGGTTCTGCTGATTATTTAAAAAAAAAAAAAAAAAAAAAAAGGTTAAGAACCTATTTCTTCTGAAAAAAGTAGTTTTCCCCTAACAAGACCACCTTGACCCAAGGCAACCTACTTCCAATTGAATACATTTTAGAATTATTTTCTACTATATGTTTATAGTATATCTATCTACATACTTATTTCACTTATTCAGCAACTGG
Organism: Lontra canadensis; assembly: GCF_010015895.1. Classification (NCBI taxonomy): domain Eukaryota; kingdom Metazoa; phylum Chordata; class Mammalia; order Carnivora; family Mustelidae; genus Lontra; species Lontra canadensis. Next base: position 86,343,010 of record NW_022630995.1, read on the forward strand.
ACTTATTCAGCAACTGGACCAAAAAAATGTGGTAGGAAATGGGGTCAAAGATAAATAACTTGTTTAAGAGACTCATATTCTAGTTAGTTCAACTAAATGTGCAAAGAAAAGAGAATGAAGTGCTGAGAGTATGCAGTGCTAAAAGGTAAAGTCAGCTGTGGAAAATGGGACAGGAGTAGAATGGACATGTCAAAAGACTCATATTTGAGTAAGACACTAAAAAGACATTATGGTTTTATGAAAGGTGGATAAAAAAGTAGTGGCTAAGGACAGACTGCAGAGTCCCACTGTTTGTGTTTAATCTTGGCTCCACCAAGGTTAATGACTGTATTAACTTCGTCAAATTACTTGACTGTTGTCTCAGCATCCTCATTTTTAAAATGGGGAAAATAATACATGCTACCTCTTTTGGCTATTCTAAAATTTAATGGGTTGTTAAATGTAAAGTGCTTTAAATAGTGCCTAGTACCTAGTAGATATGGGATGTACAAATCAAGTGGTATTATTACTAAAAATGGAGAACAAAAGAGAACTTAAGTATGGTCACAAAGTTTCATAAAGTCAAAAATAAAAGAATGGTCTACTCCAATAATAAAATTCTTCTTAAATGTTTACTTACTCGCATACTGGACCTCCGTAATTTCTTACGAACATCTCTTCGAATATCATTCACAGCGACAGATTCTAACTGTTGATAACGCTGAATTTCTTGGTTTATGGTTCCTTCACTTGCACCTAATTTTCTGGATGCAAAATAAATACCGCAATTAGTGTAAAGGGGTGACAGAATAAGACTGATTTATATTTGCTCCCTTTTAATTCTTTCACTTTCAGAATATCAAAGATATATGGACAGGCCAAAATCCTTAAAGTTAACACTCATACCTAGTAAACTGTTAAAAAGCTCTCTAATATTTTAGGAAACAGCTCTTTCCCACTTCCGCATTAATAGCTTCTGTGACAATCTCATGAAAGCTATGGACTCACTCTGCAGAATAAGGTCTGAATGTAAAATTATACATATATTTAAGCCTCAGGTAAAATTTAAAGGGAGGATGTATATTTTGCTACAAGTCACTTTTAACCCCCAAGAGCAAAACTCACACTGCAATGTAAGTCAACAGGAAAATGTGAATCACTGTATCGTAATTAATTTACAGATCACTTTTTAGGTAATACCTTTCATTGTACAAAATGCACATTATTTGTTTAGAGTTCCTGAATGCAAAAACCACAGACACAGGTGGTATATGAAGATCAGAAAAGATGAGGCATGACTATCACCTTTTGGGAAAACAAAAATTTCGAAGTTTGACGATTAGGATACTTTGTCTTCTAGAGCAAGTATTATTTAATCAATAATATGCAGCAGGCAATAGATAAAGAAAAAAATATTACCACCACCTACTCCCGACCTCCATACTCACCTTATATCCATCTCAGTTTTAGAGAATTGTTAATACAAGCAGGCAAAAATAAAAAACATGAACTTTGACTTCAGACACACACAAGTTCAAATCCCACTTCTTTAACCTCTCTGAGCCAGTTTTCTCATCTATAAAGTTTGGATAATGCCATCTAACCTCACAGAAATCTTGTGAGGATTATACTGAAATAACATGTCAGATTCATAATTGGTACTTAATAAATGCTAAATTTGTTTCCTTCCTTAAAAATTTATATTCCAGACACGTGCTGTGATGAGCACTGGGTGTTATATGCAACTAAGGAATTGCTGAACACTACATTCAAAACTAATGATGCACTGTATGTTGGTTAACTGAACATTAAAAAAAAAAGAAATTTACATTCCAGAAATACCAATGTTAGCAAAAGACTAACACATATGTTAATATACATATGTGAAGGTATATATAGATATATATACACATATGTAGAGATATGTATATATGATACATAGTCTGTCATTAAACTGCCCAGAAATGGGGAGTTGCGATGAAAGCTGGACAGAACTTCACACCTAACTTCGTCAGTAATGAATGTATGATCTCAGACAAGTTATCAAACTCTACTGGACCTTGGTGATCTCATTTGTAAATTAAGGGGGGTATACTGGCCCAAATCCAGTTTTCTCCCTATTTAAAATTCTATGATTCCATTATTAAAAACATTATATTATATTAAAAATCATTACACATACTTAAGATCATCTATTACTTTTGCCTGTTCATTCAGTTCTCTGATATCGACTATACGCTTCATAATTTTTCTTCCTCTAAGTTCTCCTGGCTGGCTACAAGATGCTCCTTGTCTTCGATAATCTACAGCTTCCTGAAAAATCAAAAGCATGTCTGTCAATACCACTTTCAGGTCACACCACAAATCTATACTATCACAAGAATAACACCTTAAATCAAAGGAAGCATGCAAGAATCAAAGCCATCTATATCAAGTAAGATGATTGGAATTCTCCAGTGATTCAAATACTCTCATTTTCATAAGGAATCTATGTAGCTGCTACCTACATTTCCCCATGAGTGAGCTCTGCATGCTTTCAAATGGGACTGGCTAGACTGAGGGGAGCCCCACATCTCTGGGTCACACAGATACTCTGCAGGAACAGAATGGCGCTGATTTGGGGGCGTCAGGCCTAGCAGGTGATTTACAAGTCGCTGCCCAAAGGTGAGCTTGTGGCCATCTCCACTTACTGAACTTCCATCTGAACTCTAAATAATAAACAGTAACATTAATTTTTTAAAAATTTCTTTCCAAGAACAAGACTATTTCATGAAACAGTTAAAAGATATTTTAAAAATGTTTAAACCAATACCAGAATAAAAGCCGAGAGTAACTTGCTTTTAAACTACCAAATAATTTATACTATAAAATATACAGTACAGAGGGAAATACATTTTTTAAATGTATATTTTGTGTACATGCAATTTGCTTTTCAGAGTCATTTTTTAGCATCTTTATTGAGATATAATCCACATGCCATAAAATTCACCCATTTAAAATGAACAATTTATTGGTTTTGAGTATATTCACAAAGTTGTACAACTGTCACCACAATCTGTTTAGAACATTTTCACCACCCACCCCCAAATGAAACCTCATAACTAACAGCAGTCTTTCTCCATTCCCCATCCCCAACTCCCCCAGCCCTCAGCAACCACTAATGGACTGTCTGTCTCTATAGGTTTGCTTTCAGTTTGTTTTTACCGTTAGTACATTACTTATAGGTTAAGGTACAAGTCTGTTGACAACTAATAAGAAAAGTATCAATGAAAAGATCATATTATGAAATTTTAAAAAATTATAAAATAGAGACACAGGAAACCATCACTCTCTTCCTTCCTCTACAATTATCAACTACAATATAATAAATAACATTAAGTCAATCTTTTCCCTGTCTTAGGGTAAAGGCCAGTCCAGAAAAGTCTAACAGTGAGTTTACTTACAGTATGGATAGTGGGAGACATAGTATCAACTTCATCCTCATCTGACAGGTCAGCTATGTTCACTGAATTTAGATCAGCAATGTCATCTATGTCCTCCTCTCCTGTCAGTGTCGTAAGGGTATTGCCCAGAGCATTAAGTCTTTTGCCAATGTTAGGATCCATATGGACATCGATCCCACACATCTTCCACAAAACATTGAGTGTCCACGTTCCAGCACTACTACTTTCTGTTTAAATAAAGAGAAGTGGCATTTCTGGTAAGTCTTGAGTTCAGATATTTAAATCAATCTATATTTCAGGAATAAAATGGATGATGGCCTTATTTAACAACTAATCTCTCTCACAACTAGGTCTGGGATCGATTTCCCTCTGCAGAGTGTGCACCTTTGTTTCCTCTGTGCAGCACCCTTCTTTCTCCTGTGAACAATGGATTCCCTCTTCTCCCCACTCCTGAACTGATCTACCCTCCCATGGCTACAATGGGAATTTCCATGACCCTCACTCATTAGCCAGAATTAGATAAGTAGGCCAGGTGCGAGTCAAAGTTGGAAATCTAAAAACCCTTCTCTGGACTTCAGGAAAAAAAAAAGGTCCCTTCTCTAGTGCTTGAGGGAGGGGAATGAGGCTCATGGGCTATTGGCAGCCACATCTTCTGGCATGTGTAAGGAGGAAGTCAGCAGTATGAAGAAAATGAAGCAGCCAGAGAGGAGCAAAGACGAAAGCCCTGGTGGCAGTCGAAATCTTGGATCCAGGAGTTCCTGAGAGCCTCTGAACTGACCTTGTTCCTTATCTTCACTGAGATAGCCATTTTGAAGCTTAACTGTGATCTGCATTATTGTTTTAATAAACTCTCCCTTTTGGTTAAGCTAGTTTGCATGGGTTGTTGTCACTCATAAACCAGAGTCCTGACAATGACTTTTATGTGAACTTTCTCCAAATACATAAGCATTTACCTCAGTTATCACACATTTCTTCTACCATTACTCCTGGAAAGTTCCTAACCTTTTCAGTCCTCCATCAGTGGGACTGTTGGCCTTGCTACTTTTTAAGGCAAGTTACTTAGGATGAGCACCAACGCTAGGTTTGGGGAGGATAACAAGAAATAGTAAGGAGAGAAAGGAATTCTACTAACTTTAATCACTTTCTACTAGCACAGACATTTTGAGAGCCCTTAAATAGCTCCCTTTAGCTCACCCTTACTCTTTACCAAGTAAAATCAATAAAAATTTACATTGTACTATCATCTTAGTCAAGACAGATTATAACTTCTAGAGTTATCTCCTAACCAGTTTCCCAAGATTTTTTTTCCTTTCTAATCCTTGAAAGTGTCTGCTTTCTTGCTCACAAAAATTCAGTGGCTCTCCCACTTTCTACCAAATTAAGTTCAGACTCCTTATTATCTTTTAATATTTTTCCCATATTACTTTTCATATAACTCTGTCTACCCAGTCTGGACAATTCTGACTAGACACTGGTTTCACAGCATAACTAATATTCTGTCTGCCTGAATTTTCTGACCCATACCCTTCCAGGTTTTGCTTCAGAAACAATTTTGTCTGTCAAGTCCCTGTTCAAATACTTGTTAAATATTAAAAGAAGCTTTCTCTGGGCCACCTGGGTAGCTCAGTTGGTTAAGTGTCTGCCTTTGGCTCAGGTCCTGATCCCAGGGTCGCGGGATCAATCCTGCCTTCGGGCTCCCTGCTCTGTGGGGAGCCTGCTTCTCCTTCTGCCTCTCTCTCTGCCTCTTATGTCTCTAATCCTAGTATCCCTCCAAATTTGAAATTTTTCTCTTTCCTCAGTAGATTTCAGAAGCAATTAGAATTTCATATTTTATTGAACTTACCACTTATAGCTTAGTCATGCTGCAGAGCCTCAAATGCATTAGAATTCAAATTTATACAGAGTAGAAAAGTATACCTTGCCTTTGTCTTTCCTAAAACTTTTTGTAGTATATCAGCAAGTATCTAATAAATGATTGTTAAATAGATAAAAATATGCTAATATTATTATAAAAATGGTTTTTTAAAATCAGGGAACACCAGAATTAAAGACTCAATGTTAATATAAAGGCTTTATCTATGTGTATATATATGTATATTTACATATATAGGTATAAAAAAGCAGAATTCTAACTTATTTATGTAAAAAAGGTAATACCAGTCATGAACTTACCAGCAGCTGCTTGTCCTGTAGTCCTAGAACATACTTCATAGGTGCCATCTGGAACTACACCTGCATAAAATCACCCCAAAAATAGTTTTCAATAAAATTATGCTTATGATTAAATATAATATTATAATTACTATACTATAATACCAAAGATTATTATCTAAATATAAATAGGATCACTAGTTTCTTTAGGCCTCAATTTCTAAACTGCAGAATGAAACATGAAACATCTACCTTAGATGTCTTGTAATATTCCATATCTCAACATTTTTTATTTTATGCTTTTAAGAATTTAACTGCAACTTTATCTTTACATTCTGCATGTGACAATACCTGACTGACTCTGAAACTCTAGTTTCCAGATGCTATGATAATTTGTGCCATCCTGTGAATGGCACTTTGAGAATGCAAATGGTTTAAAAATAATTTTCTGTTAATAAGAACTTACACATTTAGGTCACAGACACGATTTATTAGCCTTGTCTTTCCATGGATCATTTTATGAGGAAAAAAATGACTGACTGCCATGATGTCAGTCTCATAAAAATTAAGCTCCTGAGGTCATGGACCTATCCCCGGAACATATCTAACTTTAACTCTGAAAAATTTACTACCACTTAGCTTTAATCTGATAACTTCAACTTAAAAAAAAAAAAAAAAAAGAAAGAAAAAAAAGAGGTGAACTAAATCAACAATTTTAAACAGTAAAGGGGCAATACCATCTTTGAGACAACTTTGCAAAAAGTGAAGCCTAAGGAACAGGATTAAGACTCTTTCTCAGTAATCCTTCATAGAAACAAAATTTCAGTCTAATCCTGACAGTCATAAATCTTAAATGAAATGCCCTTTTACAATTCATTCTGTAACCTAAGTTGCTATTCAAATGTTACTCAAATCTGAGTTGCAGAAATACTATAGCTTATTTTGAGAGAAACAGTCTATTAAGTGACAATATCTATTATGTAGGTTTTTAAAAGTGCCAATAACTTTAAAATCTAAATTATATTTTTGAACCATATGGTACCTGTGCTTCACATACAAATTACAGAATTTGAGAGAACAATGTCTTGTCTTAGGGTAAAAGATTGCCTAATTAACCTTTAAAGTCATGGTTATAAATCAGAACAAAAGGGACTTAGGTAACTCTTTCAAATCTAAGAATGCTGTAATGAAAAGAAACCTTCTGAAATTTGAGTAACATAATGGAGGCCAAATGAAAGCTAGTTAAAAAAAAAAAAAGGTAGAAAACTTCTAGGACTTTCAATCCCAAGAATTTTTAGAGAATTTTTAAAAATTAATTTTTAAAAAATTACATAAATTCATATATTACAGAGCCATGATAAATTAAAAAGGAATATTAAGATTTTGGGGAGTAGATCCAAATCTTCAAAGTGAGGAGAAGGAAATCAGTTAGGCTCTTCCCTGTTTTGCCTATGGTCTCTGAGTCAGGGACAGAATGCTGAGTTGGATCAACCATTAGTCTGAATCCAGGATAGCAATTTTCCTGCTCTTTTGATCTCATGTTACCCAGGTGCTAACAGAGAGCTTGAGGCTTTCAAACATCTCCTTTACTCCGCCCCACCCCATACTACAGTTTCAAACTTTAATGGTTTATATAATTTTTATAAATGAATATTAGTGAAGAATCTGATCTTTTCTATCTACTTATATGGTCCTTTGAATCCTATATACAAATTTTTCTAGTTTTTACTGCACTTCCTAGAAAACATTATCCCCCTATAGAGGCAATTCACCCAGATCACTTTTTTTCCTAGGGCCTGATTTTAAAATGATCTGTTAAAAAAAAAAATCCTACAGCATAACTCTACTGTTCGTTGTTTCTCTACCCTAATTCAAACCTTTCTTAAAATACTTACTGTCATTTCTGTTCTATTTATTATTACTAATAAAAAACCATTTTGCCCCTGTTATAATTTAGAATATTTGTATCAATAAAAAAAATACTCAACTCTTCTGCTTCCTTCCCAAGACACCAAACAAAAAGCATGTCATAAAGACAAGTCATTTAGTAGCCTACAAAAACTAAAATAAATAATTTTCAGCATATTAGTATTCTACTTAGTTGGTATAATATACACTGAGGTGCTGAGTTATTATTTATAGATTTTTAATATATGTTTTTGATTTTGATTCAGGGGCATATTTCTCAGGCATTTTCCCTTTATAATAAACTGTTAAGGAAATGGTATTCTCTCTTTGCTTCCAAATACATGTATCCATTTTAATGATGATAAAAAAGGTGAAGATATCATCTTACTAGAAATCAGTAATTTAAATTTATTTTAAGAAAAAAAAGAGACAAAACTTATTAGTGACTTTTAAAAATATATGTAACAACTGTATAGAAGCTTATTTGTAAAGATTTCTGATGAAGGCTATTTTTCTTCTTATGAATTTTAGGCATAAGTACTTTGATATCAAGTCCTCCTAGTAACTTGAAGTATTTCACAGAAATTCTACTATTTTACCTATGAATTATTTAAGTGAGAAGCAGTCACAACAGAATTTCACCCATAATTTTATCTAGGTTCTAGTCAAAGTGAAATGCCAAAACTTCAATTTTTGAAATAAAAATTATGAAAAGTTTTCTTGTTCTTTAAAGAAGATCCAGAACTGGGAAGAAGATTTCTTCCAATGGAGAAGGGAAAAAAACTGCATAAACAACAGCATACCACCTTTTATAAAGTAAGTATTAATTTTGGTTTAGAGATTGGCTGAGGAATTTTAGTTTGCAACCTTTAATTCCTCAAACAGTTTTTCTTTACTAGAAGATTAATGATGATTTATTAACTCTGCTATAACATTTCTTATATTAAAATAAAAATAAAACCACGTACCTTCAAAACTGTATATAAACACAGCTTTAGTTACGCCCAACCTTGAGTATTATGGAATCAAAGGAATTCATACAAGTTACACATTGTAGCTTACAAATTTAGACATGTGAATTTATTCATATCAATATTATTTTATGGCTGGAGTTCCTGTTTATGGTTATCTACAACCTGTTGATCTATTTCATATGATGAACTGGATCTTGCACATTTATCACTTCCTTTGAAGATCCCCACAGAGCAAAGATGCTTTATCTGGTCATTCACAAATCAATCATAGGAAAAAATCAGGTAGTAAATGAATCTTCAAATGCTAGACTGTCAAGAAGAATGCCTAGTTGATTCATTTACCAAAACTACTGAAAGCTGCAGTTTTTCACAAATATGACCTATCTTTAACTAAAAAGAGACCTTCTTTCAGAAAGTCCAATAACATTCCTAAAAGCTAAGCATCTTTCGGTTTTACAAATGAAGACACTGTTTTTCTGCTTTTTTTTTTTTAATTAAAAAAAATCCTAACCCTCATGTAGAAAATAAAAGGCACTCACAGGCATTCATCACTAGATCGCCACGAATTTCTGGTTTCCAGTCATCCCACGACGTCTCAAAGCCATCAGCAAAACGAATACAAAAGTTTTTGAAATGCCCTTTACTAACCAGAGATTCTGAAGAACAAGCAGTGATGAGAGTACTTTCAATGGTCAATACTAAAGCAGAACCAATGTCAAGATCTCCAGTGTGATTAGACTGCAAAATATATTAAAAAATAAAAGACAGAATGTTTTAAATCTGGAAATTCTCACAGGATTCATAGGAACAAAAGTTTAGAAAAAGTCAAGACTAGAAATCTTCATTAAAAAGCAGCTTAGAAAGTTGTCTACTTTTAAAACTTAAATTGTTGAAGTGAATACATATGCCATGAGCATCTTTTCTTTTTATTATGTTCAATTAACCAGCATATAGTTCATCGTTAGTTTTTGATGTAGTGTTCAATGACCCATTAGTTGCGTATAACACCACAGGGCTCATCATCACATGTGCCCTCCTTAATACCCATCATCTGGTTACCCCATCCCACCAACCCCTCTCTTCTGTAACCCTTGGTTTGTTTTCGGAGTCCAGAGTCTCTCATGGTTTGTCTCTCTCTCTCTAATTTCTTCACATTCAGTTTTCCCTCCTTTCCCCTATGGTCCTCTATGCTATTCCTTATGTTCCACATATGAGTAGAATATTAATTCTCTTCATTTTTTTTTAACTTGCAAAAGGTTAAAAAAGGTTAGAGGAGAGAGCATGAGCAGTTGAGGGGGAAAGGGAGATAATCTTAAGCAGGCTCCATTTGGCATAGAGCCCCAGCAGCAGGGCTCCATGTGAGTCTCCATGTGGGGTTTGGTCTCACTACCTGAGATCATGACCTAAGCTGAAATCAACAGTGTGACACTTAATTGAGCCACGGAGGTGCCCCTAATTAGTTTTCTGTCCCAAGTTTCTGTTTTAGACAACTGCCTCTGGTGTATATGGCTTTCCTGAGCTCTGTCCATAATGCCATTAAAAAAACAACATTCTTCAACTCCTGAGGCATGCTGTCAATCACTGACCCAGAATTTTTCTTCACAATGTCTTGCTTAACAAATACTAAAAGTTAAACTCATTCAGCAACTGGTTATAGGTTAAGGTAAATTTTAACAGTAAAACAGACCTCTGAATTTGATATAATTGTAACCTCTTAAGTTCAACCCTTGATAGGGGTTTATAGTCCTCTGTTTGTCTCATATGCATGTCCATAAATTATGAAAATTCTTGCTTTATCTGGTATACATAACTTGGAAATTTCATTACCATTAAATATGGCAGCTTAAAGGCATTTTGAAATCCTCCACCCTATTTTAGATGAGGTTACTAAACATTATTAAACAATATTCTTAAATGTTCTTTTGCTTCTATTTCATTAACAATTATATGCCAAAGACTTGTTAAAAAACAAAACAATAAAAAGATTCTGAAAACTAGCTGCTTATTTTTCCAGGTAAAAATTAAGATTCACTAGAGCACCTGGGTGGCTCAGGGGGTTAAGCCTCTGCCTTTGGCTCAGGTCATGAACCCAGGGTCCTGGGATCGAGCCCTGCATCGGGCTCTCTGTTCAGAGGGAAGCCTGCTTTCCCCTCTCTCTGCCTGCCTCTCTGCCTACTTGTGAACTCTCTCTCTGTCAAATAAATAAACAAAATCTTAAAAAAAACTTAAGATATATCATATAGGTATCAACCTTGTCATAATTCTGTAGCAAAGTGCTTCTGAGCAAAGTCTCATGAGATTCATATTTAATACACTAAGGATGAATAATGGCTGAAGGAATCCAATCTTACTTGCTATTTACTAAACTCAAGTTATAAACTGTTAATCCAAAAAAAATTATTATACTCTATGTACACAGAAATGGTAAGTAGAATGCTGTATTCTTAATCTTGGACTATGATTTGATTTTGTACCTGTGCAGTATTTGTGATGGGCAGGCATATTCCCAGATCATTCACAGTAAGCTGGAGGAAGAGAGTCCCAAAGGCCTGGGCTGATGTTTGCTGGATACCTGGTAGCATATCTACTACCTCCTTTGTAGCCATATGAATATCTTTATGTAAAGCCATTCGTTGTTCATTCCAGTTGTCATAGGCGGCCTTATAATTCAGCCAAAACAGCACAGCTTTTTATAATTAAGGTGGATTGGAAAGAAAATTAAAATCAAAGCTGTAAGGCTAGAAGGCAAGTAAAACTCAGTAGTTGTAAAATCTGGCTGATGAGTAAAAATTACTCCCGTGAGAAAATTATAGCATTAGAATTAGAAAGGATCTAAGAGGATATAGTCAATTTGACAAATGAAAGCAGGGAACTGCATAATGGCAGAAAGAAGAAAACATTCCAGGTCCATTTTTTCACTTAACAGATTATTTGTGAAATGCCTATTAGATGTTATGCACTAGGATGCAACAGAAATGATATGAAAACAGAACATGGTACCTGACCTTATAAAGCTTGCTGTTACACTGTTAAAAATTCTTGAAGGAGAGAAACCTAACAGTAGGAGTATACATTAAAAAGATATGACCTGCAAAGAGAGGCCAAGACATCGGAGTCTGTAACAAGAATGGAACCTTAAGGAAAACCTTCATTTAATGCAGCATAAAGAAGGAGGAACCTAAAGAGGGAGAAAACTGAAGGGGCTAGGGAAGCAGAAGGAAAAGCAAGTGTCATGGACACAAAGAGTAGAAAGTACTTTAAGGAGTTGTTGAAAGCTGATGACAGGTTAGTAAGATGTGAAATGAAAAAAAGTGCACAGAATTTAGCAAAATAAAACATTATAACACTGCCAAAAGAATAGTTTTCTAACAGACTTATCACCAGCTAATGCCTACCATCAATTTAAATCTTAAATGGTTTCATAAATGGTTCTTCATTACTTCTACATTTCCAACATATACACCCAATATACATAAATTAGACTCTATCTATTCAGTCTTATTTCCTATTATTTTCTTTTATGAAAACTGCTACATGTTTTAGGCTACTGTATTAATATATATTCATTCATATTCTCTCTCATGTAAATATTTATTTAGTTATTACTATAAGCTAGGGACTGTTCTAGACTGTCATATACAAAGGTAAATAAGACTAGCTTCATTTCCTTGTCTCCCTGGTGAACTCCTGACTCCAAGTCAAATCTGAAGGATTAGTTTCTCCTCTTAGAAGCACAGGCAAAGTTAGAAGACTCCCTCAGTTGGGGAACAGGTATCTCCAACTCCTCTCTGTAGTGTACTTTGCTCTCTCCCACTGGACTGAGAGGTCCTTGAGGGCAGGGATCCTGTTTTCTATATCTCTATTCCACTTCCAGACAGTAAATGTTTACAGAACAAATGAATAAAGACAGTGCCAGAACAAATGGGTGCAATAGTTTTTGAAACCAAAACCTAGCATTACAATTAAAATTCTGAATCAGACATCCTATATATCCATGTAGAAAAGAAATGACTTTAAAAAGTAAAGTAAGTTTAAAAAATGAATAAGCAAAACACTTTTCTTGGATGCTCACATTTCAGAATTAGGAGATGTTCAGCTATCAAGCATTTACACTGGTAAACTACAGACGATTTTTATCCAACATTGCCAAAACATTTCTAAATCCAACAAGATAGTGTTGATGGACTTTATCTTACCTCTGTCAAAGGCCACAGGTTGTGCATAAACAATTGGTCTATTCAAGGTAATAAGCACAGCTTCCCTATCTGAAGAACCACTGATTTCTTCTCGGAGGGCATTTCTTAATCCAATTCTGGTTTTAAAATAGGCAACTTGATGAAAATCAGAACCAGCTTCCTCATAAACCTAAAGTAAAATTAAAAGCTCAATAAAAACAAGTAATGGAAGACATTTTGATAAAAAACCTGAAAGTTTTAACAATTAATAGTATTATTCATCAAATGAACTACTGTATACTTTTCTCAGTTTTGTCAATGATACATTCCTTATATTCTGTACCATAAACATATGAAATTAATAAAGAACATGAATGGGTAAATAAGAAGTAGTATGAAGTCATACATAAAATTCATAGAAAAGCTAGGACAAGGTCCATATTCTTTTTGTTTGTTTTGTTTTGTTTTTTATTTGACAGAGAACACAAGTAGGCAAGAGAGGCAGGCAGAGAGAGAGAGGAAAGCAGGCTTCCTTCTGAGCAGAGAGCCCAATGCAGGGCTCAATCCCAGGACCCTGGGTTCATGACCTGAGCTGAAGGCAGAGGCTTTAACCCACTGACCCATCCAAGTGCCTCTCAAGGTCCATATTCTTAATGTCAACATATTAACTATTCTAAGATAATTAGATCCTTTCTTTTCTTAACATGTGTTTCCATTTGGAAAAAAAGCACTGTTTTTTTAAAGATGGCAAGAAATTTTTCTTCATTTATTTCCCCACATAATGTTTAATATAGCCATTCAATTTAGAAAGTATGACTGATATTCCTTTAATTAATTCTTCAAATAAAAGAAGGAAAAAGGTTAAAATCTACATAATAATTTCTAGCAAAATAAGAATAACAAAAAATGACTCAATGAGCTATCAAAATTTTATTTTTATAAAACAAAATCTGATTTATTGCTGTGAATGTGTATGTATGTATGAGTGTAAAAATTTCTATACATATATATACATACATGTATAGACATATACACACATGTGTACAGACATATATACAAATATGTGTGTGATATATATGTGTACATACATACGTAAAACCTGGTATATGTAAAACTTTCTATGTTTAACATTACAGTATGCAAAACCTGCCAATATTAAACAGGCAGTTAAGAAACTTAGTAACATTTTAAAAACTGACCAATTGTTAGTACAGAATGCTAAAATAAAAAAAAATTCTAACAAAATCAAGAGCAATTATAAACAAGTATTTATGAAGATGCTGAATTAAGCTTCATGAGATTGCACTTGCACTAAACTATAGCAATATACCACCCAAAAACACTCAATGAAATGCCAAACTAAAACAGTAAAGGCCTTCTTTTTTTTTTTTTTTTTTAAGATTTTATTTATTTGACAAAGAGAGAGAGATCACAAGTAGGCAGAGAGGCAGGCAGAGAGAGGGGGAAGCAGGCTCCCCACTGAGCAGAGAGCCCGATTCAGGGCTCCATCCCAGGACCCTGAGACCATGACCTGAGCCGAAGGCAGAGGCTTAACCCACCAAGCCACCCAGGTGCCCCATGTAAAGGCCTTCTTAAATGACGTTTCTCTCCAATTTAAAATTTAAAATTTAGGAATGTTAAATTCTTTTTTAAAGTATGGTAATAAAGTAATTCAAGTTTATATACAAAATTTAAAAGCCAAAGTTCTAATATCAGCATATTCTGTACTCACTTGATGTTTGACAATTTGTCCTAATGCCAGATTTAAATCCACTTGACATTTACCAAACAGTTTCAGATAGCTGCTACTCCCTGGTGAAGCTTTGGTTTGAAGTCGGTTCGAAAGTTCCAGCTCTATCAATCCAGTTTCAAATCTCACAGCTCTCATTGATGGAGTAGTGGCTGTTACTTGAATACCCTAGAGCAGATTATAGGTTAGGAGGAAAAAAATAATCTTAAATCAACAGTATGCACTCACTCAAATGAAATCTTTCGATACGATAAAGTAGCCATGTTTTAAAACAAACAGAGAAAAGTCCTAAAGGACATTCAATTGCTAAAGCTTTTCCTCTTGAGTGGATGGGGTCATACTTCATTTTTATTTTCTACTCACACATTTATGTATAATATGAATTCCTTTAACTAGAATATATTAAATACTTAGAAAAACACTTCGAAAAGTATAATTACTTATATGTTACCTTAAACTGCAAGTTCAGGGAATAGAGTAGAATTTTAGGCTTATCTCCATCTGTTGTTCCATCATGTTCATTCCAAAGAGGAATAGGCTGCTCCCCACCTAAAGAGATTAAATAATTTAGGGTCTGGGGCAATCACTTTAAGAGGAAAATAATAATTTTGTTCAAAAACAGTTATTTTCTTTTTTCTGATCATTAACTTATTCTTTAGTACAGACTGTAGCCATGACACATTTCACTGACACAGATTTTTGTAAGTTAGGGATAATACTGCATATATAGGCATTTATTAAGAACATTTTATAAGGACTAAAAACATTATGTGTATAATTAAACAAATGTAATTATATATCTCAGAAATTTTATCTGAGGGGAAAAAAGTAAACTGAATTGATTTCTTTAACCAAATATGTGAACCTGTTGTTTACATTTATATATGCTGCAAACAAGATTAAAAGAAAAAATAAAGGTGATGAAATTTTAAAATAAGGTAATACATGCTAATAATAAAGAGTGTGACAGCAAAGGTTTGTCCTACAAATTAAAAAAAAAAAAAAAGGAGGAAAATTTCCTCAATTTGAAAATATCTACAAAGGTCTACAGTTAAAATCATATGCTCAATCGTGAAAAGCCTGAAATTTCCCTAGGCTTAGATAAAGTATAAGGCAAGGATGACTCCTCTTACCATTTCTGTTCAACATCATACGTAAAGTCCTAGCTAATGCAATAATACAAGAAAAGGAAAGAAAAGATACAGATATTGGGAAGGAGAAAATAAAATTGTCTTTGTTGTTCACAAATGACAAGATTATATATGTGGAAAATCTGACAAAACTGACAAAAAAAAAAAAAAACCTGCTGGAACCAATAAGGGATTATTGCAAGGCTACAGGATTACAAGGTTACAGGTCAATCACTTTCCTGTATACGGTATACTGTATAATGAAGAGTGGAATTTGAAGTTAAAAACACAATGCCCCTTATATTAACATCACAAAAATTAAGTTAATCAGGTATAAATTAACAATATATGTATAAGATCTACATGAGGAAAACTAAAATTCTGAGGAAAAGTATCAAAGAAGAACAAAATAAATGGAGAGGTATTTCATGTTCATAGACAAGAAAACTCAGTATTGTCAAGATGTCAGTTCTTCCCAATTCCAGTTTTAAATTCAATGTGATTCCAATAAAAATCTAGCAAGTTATTTTGTGGATATCAACAAATTGATTCTAAAGTATGTATGGAAAGACAAAAGACCCAGAATAGCCAAGGAGAACAAAGCTAGAGCACTGACACTTTCTGACTTCAAGACTACAGTAAACAAGGGAGTGTGGGGTTGGTGAAAGAGCAAACAAATCATACAACACTGGAACAAAATGAAAAGCCCAGAAACAGACCCATACACTGAACTGATCTTTGACAAAAAAGAAAAGGCAATACAATGAAGGAAAGTCAGTCTTTTCAGTAGATGATGCTGGGGTAACTGGATATTGACATCCAAAAAAAATGAATCTAGACATAGACCTTATACCTTTCACAAAAATTAACTCAAAATGGATCACAGACCTAAATGTAAAATGTAAAACAATAAAAGTCCTATAAAATAACAGAAGAAAACATAAATAACCTTCCATATGGTGAGGACTTTTTAGATACAACACCAAAGGCATAATCCATGAAAGAAAGAATCGATAAACTGTACTTCACTAAAATTAAGAGCTTCTATTCTACAAAAGACAATCAAGAGAATGAGAAGATAAACTGTAACTGGGAGAAAATACTTCCAAAAAATACATGTGATAAAGGACTGTTGTCTAAAATATGCAAAGAGCTCTAAAAACTAAAAAAGATAACAAACATGATTTAAAAATGGGCCAGGGGCACCTGGGTGGCTCAATGGGTTAAAGCCTCTGCCTTCGGCTCAGGTCATGATCCCGGAGTCCTGGGATGGAGCCCCACATCAGGATCTCTGCTCAGCAGGGAGCCTGCTTCCCCCTCTCTCTGGGCCTGCCTCTCTGCCTGCTTGTGATCTCTGTCAAATAAATGAATAAAATCTTCAAAAAAAGAAAAAAAAAAGATGGGCCAAAGACCTTAAGACATTTCACCAAAGAAGATACACAGATGGTAAATAAGCACAAGAAAAGATCCTTTACAGAGCATCATCATATCATCAGAAAATGAAAATTAAAACAATACTAAGATACCACTATAAATCCATTAGAATAGCCAAAATTTGGAACACTGAAACACCAAATGCTGATAAGGAGATGAAGCAGCAATATCCCTCATTCATTCTCGGTGAGAATGCAAAACAGTATAGCCACTTTGGATGACTTTTGATAGTTTCCTACTAAATTAAACATATTCTTACCATATGATCCAGCAATCATACTCCTTGGTTGCAATCCAAAGGAGCTGAAAATTTATGTCCACACAAAAACTTGCATACAGATGTTTGTAGCAACTTTATTCATAATTGCCAAAATGTGGAAGCGACCAAGGGAGGGATAAATAGGTGGAACACTAAGGAGTTTTACGGCAGTGAAACTACTCTGTAGGATACTATAATGGTAGATACATGTCATTATTCATTTGTCTAAAGCTACAAAGTATACAACACCAAGAGTGAACCCTAATGTAAACGATGGACTTTGGGTGATAATGGTGTGCTGATGCAGATTCATCAGTTGTAACTCATGTGCCAGTCTGGCGGGGAACGTTGATAATGGGGGAGGCTATACATGACTGGAGGCAGGAGATATCTGGGAATTTCTGTAATTTCCCTCAATTTGCTGTGGAAGAAAAATTGCTCTAAAAAGTTAATTTTTTAAAAAAGCCTATTTTTTTTGTTGATCCTATCGCTGCCTTAGTATCTTTTACGTAGTCACAGAAAATTTTTTTTCTTAAAATTTAAAAGCAAGAGTTCTGCCTCTTACAAAATATACTGCACCATAATTTTAGCTTACAGAAATATCAGAGACACTATAAGTCACATTAACTCCACATTTTTTTTTACCTCATTTTAAATTAAATATATAATTGGCCCAATTCTCAGAAGGTAACCTCCTTATATGTTTCTAAGATGGCTGTCCATATTCAAAACTAAATCTCTTCTGTTTACTAGGTCAGTGCTTACCTACATCTTTCTAAAACCCAGGGAGTCTGTGGACAGTAAAATTGTAAGAACTGATTCCTCAAAAAAAGAATTTTACTAACAAACTTAATGATTGCTGTAATGAGTATTTCTATACAACAGAAAATGCCTAGAACTAAATTTAATATTAAAGACAAGCATAAGGAAAAAGTGTAAGAAATAAAGAAATAAGGCAAGAACTATGAAGATTATGGGAAAGTAGGGAAGCAATACAGAGATTAGAATACTAAGAAACTTGGCTACAAGGTTTAAAAGTATTCCCTTTCAATAGCACTCTCCGGTTTTGTAAAATCTCTGCTCCATAAGGTCCTGGGGCCAGCTAGATGATAAATGACTTACTTTCAGCTCTTTTCCTAGAGTTCACTCTATTGTCAGGAAGGAATGGTTCAGGGATTAGACCTAGCTACTGAATGACTTTGGTATCTGAATTCTTCACAGTGATTAGTAAACATTCATGGTTAGAACATTAATTTCTAGTTTTCCTTTCCAGCTCATTCTTCATAGACCTAGGAATGTACTTGCAATTCCTCACTGACTGCAATTCGAACGTGAAGAAAAGCCTTTCCTTATGGAGGGCACGTAATGCATGGAGCACTAGGTGTGGTGCATAAACAATGAATTTTGGAACACTGAAAAGAAATAAAATAAAATAAAATAAAATAAAATAAAATAAAGAAAAGAAAAGCTTTTCTTTCTCTTTCATCAAAACTACCTTAAGGGCAACTCACAGTGCCAGTCTGATACTAGAACTCTACAATGCTAGCTTTTTAACCATCAAAGATTCAAAGTTACTTTAAGAGTCTATTTATTTAAAAAAAAAAAGAGTCTATATATTTTTATATGTTTTTTCATTATACATATTCAGTAATAACAGACTTGAAAATATTCTTTAGAACTCATACAAATTAACCAGCTTAAAATATTCTTAACTTCCATATCTCAATGTTCTAATAATGTGATTTTAACCAGGTAAATGGGCCACATCAAAACTTCTGTATATTCCCCAAACAGGGGCACCTTCAGTGGCAGAAAGAACTTTGCTATTTATTTTTTTCTTCCTTACTTGTTTGTATTCAACTATTTTCAGAAAAATTCCAAGGCTACCAATTAAGCTGATTCTTTAAAACTTAACTTGTGAAATTCTATAGCTCTACTGTGCCTCTTCAATATAATCATTTAGTAGTTCCCTGACTTCAGATAAAATCAGAACCAGCCCATGAGAATCAGGAAAATCTGTTGTCCACATGGGTACTACACAATTTAATTCCCTACTGCAATGAGTTTTGTCCCTCTTTGGGGCCTTATTGAATACTTGTCCTTAAGCTCTACCTGCATCTTCTCTACCTCTCCTTTCTTGCCAAAGAGATTTATGAGGTTTGGGAATAGGACTTCCTCTGTAGAGTCTTTTCTAATTTCTTCAACTAGATTAGCTTCTCCTCTGGCACAGACACAGCACCCTGTTCTTGTCATTCATAGAACTCATTAAAATTATAATTGAATACCCAAATACTTAATAAATCTGTTAAATGAATGAATTTATTCATCAACATGGAGGAATCTCCTCTTGACAGCAATTTATAGATGTGGCTTCACTATTATTTTAACATGATTATGTCCATACTGGAAATATTTAGCCTCAAGAATTCTTATGCAGGGCGCCTGGGTGGCTCAGTGGGTTAAACCACTGCCTTCGGCTCAGGTCATGATCTCAGGGTCCTGGGATCGAGCCCCACATCGGGCTCTCTCCTCAGCGGGGAGCCTGCTTCCCTTCCTCTCTCTCTACCTGCCTCTCTGCCTACTTGTGATCTCTGTCAAATAAATAAAATCTTTAAAAAAAAAAAAAAAGAATTCTTATGCAGTCAACTTATTTTCCATTCTAATACCTCTTAAAACTTTATCCTATGAATATGATATAGTTTTATGTATATGTAAAGTATATGAATACTTTATCTTATGACTCTTTTAAAAATCAAACATATATTTCCTCTTTAAATGTAAAACTATTATTAAGATGCTCATTTGTAATCTACTCTTGATGCATAGTAAAAATCTAAGGGTTGCCACAGATGATTTACTGGATAACAAGCAGAGTCATCATATGGTATAAAGTTAAAATCTTACATTGATCTAAATCTTGCTCCCAAATGAGTAATAATAGTTTGGTTAATAGACATACACTGTTAGCTCTTCTTGTGGGGTGGGGAAGAAGCATAAAGGAGCTTTGTGAAATTTATAAATCGTAAATGTATATATTATACAATGACAAAAGTAATAAGCAAAAGAATCTGTAGGTGGAAAAGCCAGAAAAGGAATGCAGAGTTTTAGGGAGTTACTCAACAACTATATCTAAATGATAGGATCAATATTCATACCACAGATAAATGAAACATCATGGACCCATTGAGAATAAAAATCTGCTATATATTCTATATTACAAGGTACCAGATTATCTTACCAGAAACTTTCTGTATTACTTCATTAACTTCCTTCATGAACACTTTCTGTACAAATACCAAGTGGTTTAGAAGATCAGTTGTGAGATTATGTTCAAAGGAACCAACCTGCCAAGCAAAATCAGAATATTAGATTAACAATACTCACTGTATTTGTTGTAAATACCTCTTTTGTTCACATAGGTCATCCCAAACTCTGAAGAAAAACAATGAATTATCGATATATTATTTGAAAAAAAGGTTAAAAAATAATCAGATCATCCAGTATTTACTGGTCTGACATTATTATGGGCCATTCCTTAATTTTATTTTAATAACAGGAGCTAATAAAGTATCTTTTTTCTACCTTTGGAGAGTGAATGAAATTTATACTTTATGTAACCTGCTAATCTCAAAACTGAAATTTTGTCTAGAGTACTTTTTATTTTCAATGACTACTATTATAGTTAGTGGTAGAACCATGGACAATTATCATTACACATGAAAGTAAATTTATTTGCACATTCAAATATTTATTGACCATCTACTTTGTACATCATTAGATGTTAAGGACATAGCTGTGAATAAAAACAACAAAATCATGGCTCTCATGAGGCTAACATTTGCATGAAATAGCAAATCAACCAGCTTTGATATATCTCTATAATTAGTATAAAATGTAAGATTTCTGGGAAGAATTGAAGCTGAGTATTATAGTAAAGATAAGTTGAAACACCCTTATGAGTAAGACAAATGCTTCAGACTTGCCACTTTGTTAGCAGCAATGGCCACAGTCGCTAAACTGTGGAAAGAACCAAGATGCCCTTCAACAGACGAATGGATAAGGAAGATGTGGTCCAAATACACTATGGGGTATTATGTCTCCATCAGAAAGGATGAATACCCAACTTTTGTATCAACATAGACGGGACTGGAAGAGATTATGCTGAGTGAAATAAGTCAAGTAGAGAGAGTCAATTATCATATGGTTTCACTTATTTGTGGAGCATAAGAAATAACACGAAGGACATGCGGAGAGATAGAGAGGAGATGGGAGTTGGGGCAAACTGGAGGGGGAGACAAACCATGAGAGACTATGGACTCTGAAAAACAATATGAGGGTTGGATGGGAGTTTGGGTGCGCCTGGTGGTGGGCATTATGGAGGGCACGTATTGTATGGAACACTGGGTGTGGTGCATAAACAATGAATTCTGGTACACTGAAAAGAAATTTAAAAAATTTTTAAAAAGACAAGTATATCTCACTGTGATTGTGTACTTTAATACACCACATATATTCAGGCTAAAAAAAAATTAAGAAAGCAAAATAGATTTAGTAGTCTTTACTTAAATGAGAAGTCACATAAAGTCTAAGTTGCACCAGTCACTTTTTATTTTGTATAGAGTAGTACAGAATGGGCTGAGATGATTTTCATGTGTATTTATTTTAAGCCACAGTGAAACAGGCAACTGTCTGAGGATCTTTCAAAAGTTTGTATTTAACTGCATTCTTAGCAAATCTGGGATTGTGTTCTTCCCCAATTACAAACTTTATACCTCACTAATAGCCAATATTAGTAAGGAATTATCAACATACTGCATCAGATTTGTTTTATTTTCTGTCAAATGAGGCATTAAGAATAGTATTGCTAGAGTTTGAAGCACTTCTTTTTCAGAATAGAAAGCACAAACGAAATATGCTTTAAAATCTACCTTTTTTTTTTTTTTAAGATTTTATTTATTTATTTGACAGAGAGAGATCACAAGCAGGCAGAGAGGCAGACAGAGAGAGAGGAGGAAGCAGGCTCCCTGCTGAGCAGAGAGCCCGATGCGGGGCTCGATCCCAAGACCCTGAGATCATGACCTGAGCCGAAGGCAATGGCTTAACCCACTGAGCCACCCAGGTGCCCCTAAAATCTACCCTTTAAATAAATATCGGACTTCTAGAAGTTTATACACTGTTTTTTTTTTTGTACACTCATTTTTCACATAAAGAAATCCTAACCTTTAGAGAGGTGGCAGGTTAAGCAGGGTCTAAAGAAGGTAAACCAAACTTAAATATCTCCCATAGCTCTAATATTTCTAGCAAAGAACTCAAACAGCATTCTCACAGATGCTTCACATTCTAGAGAATAAAACTTACAAAAGAAATAGTTAGAAAACTGCTTTTTGATAAAGTTGCAATTGTTTCTGACAAACTGACAAAGAAAGCTGAGACCCACACTATGTAAGAATTCTACGTTGCTCATTTGACTGTTGAAAGATTTAGGGAAAGTTATTTAATTCCTTTCAGCTTTAATTCTGCTGTATTAAATTAGCATAATAACAGATGACTTGCTTGCCACAAATCAAGTAAAAAATATGTATCAGAAGGTTTTTTAAACTTATGACAGTTGTAACAATATAAAGTGAAAAATAATGATTGAATCACATATGCTGGTTTTCAACTTCCCTTAGTAAGGAAATTAGTCTGAATTTAACTGTAATTATTTTATTTGTATGACCTTTAGATTGTTAATAAATATGAAAAAAAGATTGTGTCTTCCTGAAGAATCATGTAACCTCCTGAAGCCTCAGTTTTTTCACTTACAAAATGAGAACAAATATATATGCCTCAGGATTGATTGAAGTATTATTCAAGTCAATGCATATAAGTGCTATTAGCTTTTTTATAACCAAATGAACCATAAAGTATTAAGGAGAAAGATATGAAACCTAATGTAAGAAGTACGAATTCAAAGATGACTAATAAAAAAAGCATATTTACATGAAACTATAGAGAGACAGATATATACACACATGTGTACATACACATACCCCAGATTTGGTATAAAATTCTATAAGAATAAGTGATTTAATGATCTGTCTTGAAAGTTAGACCTAAAGCTTCAAGACTCCTAAATGACAAAGCATAAGGGAATTAAAAAGTACTTACTTCTGCCACACAACGTAGATAATTTCCCTGTAAATAGTACCCTTGTTTAGAAGGTAGTTCATCAATACTCCACACCTGATCTGAATAACTATCATGTTCTTCCATTATGTATTTCCCTGACATAGTAACAGGAGGAAGGTTGAGACTGGCAGAAGGAGGAATGGTTGACATATCTGTGGCAGAAACTTTTGAAGTAAAACGTAATCTGTGATTTGGCAGCTCAAATGTAAACCTGGTCTGTGCACCTGTAAGACATAAGAAAAGTTACTGTTTGTTTGTTCAGTGCTCATTCACTCCTTTGTTCAAAAAATGATTTCTAAAAAAATACATACATATCCCAAATAAAACAAATCCTTATATATACGCATGGGTACGATAGTCAGTCAGTATTATTAAGCCACAAAGTATTATTTATTAAGCCTACAAAGTGCCAGAGAAACACCTACTAATGTTCTTTATTTCACAGAAGGTAGAACAGAAAGAAACTGTCCTTATCACAGAAGAGTTATAACAAGAGAAATTAAGTGTAAAAAAAATTCTCATCCATATTCACATTCATTCTGTTTTATTAGCAGAGAAGTCAGCACCTAAAAACTAGGCTCCTGTCACTGATTCAGTGAAAACTATCAAATCTTTGTACTCACTGTCTACGAATTAAATTAACCCCTTTCTCAAATATTTTCAATCACAGAATATTAAGTTTATACGAGTATTATTTTTCATATTTAGCCATAATCTTAACAATTTTCACTGCGAATTTATATAACCCAGACAAAAATACTTTATTCATATAATAACTCAAAGCAAAGGGTTTTGCCTCAATTAAGAACTAATTTTGAGTATTTCTTCTTTTAAGAAACTAATATCCCAGGGTTCCAAAAGCTTCTTGTGAGATGTGCGATTTATTCCAATAAAAAGTTATGTTTAAAAGAGAATTAAGAAAAAAAGAATAGAACTGTGGGCTCCAAGATGTTGAGACAGCTGACAATGGAATAAAATGCATTATTATCTATTAAATAAATACCTTAATAAATCTGTTAAAAAATATTCACCAGGTATAAAATTATGCCAACACATGTATTTTTGACCTTAACAATAATTATTAACAGGACCATATACCAAATAAGGATATGCTATGAGCTTTAGCTTACTAAAACTACTGTTGGTTCTAAACACTTAAATCAATAATTTGGCATGCAATTGTTCAAATAATTATAAATATAGAACCTATATTATTATTCAAGCCATATTTCTCCAGCTATTTATGAAGGTATTAAGGAGTAGAAAAAGCCTTGTTAAAATCAAGATCTATTATCACCCATTGTATATACTGTGTAATGTATACACACATGCTCCTTTGCAAACAACAAAGTCTTACACTACTCTTTTTTAACATATACTGTATTATTTGTTTCAGGGGTACAGGTCTGTGATTCATCCGTCTTACACAATTCACAGCACTCACCATACCATATACTCTCCCCAATGTCCATAACCCAGCCATCCCAACCCTCCCACACCACTCCCCTCCAGCAACCCTCAGTTTGCTTCCCAAGATTAAGTCTTAAACTGTTCTATACATTACCAGTCCTTTCCACTCAAACATCATTAGTCTATTTTGCCTATATACATATTATAATTTAATAAATATGCCTAGTGCTCTCAATTGTGTCAGAAATAATTTTCTTTTTTCAAAATACTAGTAAAAGATCACTCATATGTTACATTCACTATATTCACTAACTATACAATAATGTTTATACTTGAAATGAGTTAGGCATAAACAAAAAAAAGTTCCTTCACCAAATGTTGTATACAACTGTGAGTGGCCAGACAGATCATGACTGCTCTAAGTTCTTCCTAACTCCAACCAGGCAACTCAGTGACTATCACTTGGGGGATGAAAAGGTGGTGGCTACCACAGTAATTACCATTTCTACTACTACCACCAGCATTACCAAGTACAAACATCAAGACTGAAGTAATCCTAGGCCTCAGGTCATCCCTTATCACTAGTAGAGTCATTCTTTTGCTATTTTTGTCCCTTTCCTTCATTTCGAGAAGAACTATGTGTTCCTATCTGTCTAGATATTTGATACTACATTTACTTTGCTCCTAAATATTCATATCTTCCTAGTTCCAACTGCCTATTTGGCTTTTGACCTACTGTCTTTGTTGAATCTTATATTACATGGATGCCCTGAAAAAATGGCCAAATGAGTCTAATTTATTGTCAACCCAACAGCCGAAGGCCTAATACTTCTGACACTGCTAAATCTGGAAGCTCCCTTCATAGTGCTTCTCTTTCCAGTAATAGAAAGATCTAGATGTTGAGAAAAATCCCTCTCAATAAAGAAAAGTTAAAATGCTAGTAGGAATAAAGATATACATGTAAATATATATAAATACATATGTGTATTTTTATATATTTATATATGTCTATGTATGCACATGTTTAAATTAGTAATATGACTTACATTAATGGTATAAAGGAGAAAAAACATTTTAATTTCAATAGATGTAGGAAAAAAGCATCTGATAATATTCACCAGTTTCTCTTCATAAAAACTCTTAACACACTAAGAATAGAAGTCAATTTTCTTAAATTCCCTGATAAAGGGAATCTAGAAAAACCTTATAGCAAACATCACATTCATTGATGAAATACTGATTTCTTTAAGAAATAAGAGTAAGACAAGGATCCCCACAATACCCCCTTTTCTGAACATCGTAGCAGAGCACAATAAGAAAAAGAAATAAAAATTCTTAAGGACTGGAAAGGAAGAAACAAAAGTATCATTTGCAAATGGTACAAGTATCTACTTAGGAAACTCCAAAGAATCTTATTAGCAATAAAAAAAAGTTCACTATGGCGGTGAGTATAAAATTAACATAAAAGGATCAAGCGCATTTGTACATCTTACCACCAGATTAGAAAATGCCATTTTACAAAATATCCCATTTGTACTAACGAAACAACAATAACATAAGGTACCTAGGAATTTATGCGAATAATTATATTTTGTAACAGAGGCATAAAAACCTTAGGTTGAAATATTTTATTTTAAACTTTGTAGAAAAACACTGGAGAAGACCTAAGGAGACAATGAAGTACATATTCGAGAATAGAAGAGTTAAATATTATATCAATTCTCAGTATTAATCAATATTGTCAATTCTCTGCCTGGGTTAAACATCTGCCTTTGACTCAGGCTCAGGCTGTGATCTGGGATAGAGACCCACACTGGGCTCTCTGCTCAGCAGGGAGACTGCTTCTCCCTCTTAATCTCCCTCTGCCTGCCACTCACCCTGCTTCTGCTCTCTGTCAAGTTAATAAATAGAATCTTATATTCTCAATTCTCCCCAAGTAAATCTATGGATTTAATAAAATTCTTGTAAGAATCCAAATAGGCTTCTTCAGAGAATTTGACAAACTGACTTCTAAAATGAATATGAAGGAGTAATTAAAAATAACCAAGATAACTCCTTAAAAAGGAAATGTCAGATAGCAATATGAGACTGTAAATAGGTGGTACAAATAGGCCAATGAAGCATAATAAAGAACTTTGAAACAGACCCGACATATATCAGCACTTAAGAGATAACAATAATGGACTATGTATCAACAGAAAAAAAGGACAGATCAGTCAGTAACTGATGGTGCAGTAACTGATTAGACAAATGCACATCAAATTAAAGAAAAAAATAATTCCATATAGACTAAAAACTTAAAAAGAAACATTGAAAAACATTTAACAGAAAACATAAGAGAATAGCTTCATAATCCTGAGAAGGTAAGGTATTCTTTAAGATATAAAAATACTTATCACCCAAGAAAATACTGGCAAATTCAGTATATTCAGAAAATACTGGTAAATTCAGTATATTCAAATTATTCAAAATTAAGAATATTTGTTGGTCAAAAGACAATAAAGTGAAATAAGCCTCTAATGAGATGAAAATGTATGTTAAACTTATAATATTAGAAGTATAACATAAAACATATAAAGAATTCCTGTGGACAAAAAAAAATACAAATGATTCAATGGTAAAATGGACAAAAAAACAATAACCATCAACAGGCACTTCACAAAAGAAAACATATAAGAATATCTTAATAAAAAATCAGCTTAATTAAAGAAATATAAATTAACATTGCAGTGAAATACCATTCCACATTTACCACACAAAGCAAAAATTTAAAAGTCAGACTATACCAATTGTTGACAAGGACGTGGAATAATGGGAATTCTTATCTAATACAGGAAGGACAGTAAATACTGGTGAACACAAGTACTTTGGGAAACAGTTTTGTACTTTCTAATAAAATTGAAGATGGATTTACCCTACAATCTAGCTGTACCACTCTTAAGTAAATATCCTTAAGAAACTCATGCACATGTACTAAGAGATGTGAGAACTGTAATAGCAAAAATATAAAATGAGCCAAAGATCCATCGACAGTAGAGTAGCTAAGTTGTAATATAATCACTTAACGGACTATTAGGTATCAGCGAAAATTGAATGAACCACAGATACATGAATGAACAGATGAATCTCAAACAAAATGTATAGCAAAAATTTTCCAATTAAAAAAATATATTAGTAGGAGTTCATACAAATAAAGTTCAAAACATAAGCCATTTATGAGTATATACATACATGGTAAAACTATACAGAAAAGCAAAGGAATGGGTAACACAAAATTCATGTTAGTGGTTATTCCATTAAGAGTCTTGAAGAAAATCTGGTAATGATAATATTCTTTGAAGGAGCCTTCACAGTACTAGTAATGTTTTCATTCTTAGTTTGTGTAATTGGTTGGTAAGGTCACAGTTCTTTATTATTCTTGAAACTGTGTGTATATAATTTACATGCTTTTTATATATGGTAAGTTCCAGAATAAAAATACAGCAGCAAAAAATTTTTGGAGAGAATATATAAGGATCACAATATCTTATAAAAGCAGCTATTTTTTTGAAGAAGCCAAATAACCTCTGATTTGCACTCAATTCACCAATGAGAAAATAAACCAAGATATTCAGACTACAAAGAAACGAACAAATGTGGAAATTGATTTAACTTAAGTTTGATTAGAAATGGCCTCAATAGTTGAATAGCTCTGAAGAGTTCAAATAAAAAAAGGGTCCCTGCTGGTCATTCAAGGAAGATGTAACTGATATTTTTTATCTGACTGAAGAGCATCATTAATGAAATTTAAAAGTGTTCTCATTAAAATTATTTAAATTTTAATATAATATCTTCAAAAAAAATGTACTTTTCATCAAAATATTTCCAATTTCTCAAACCAATCATAAATTTTAAGAGACTGAATTCATTGTTACCTGTCATTCCATGACTTCTCATTCTTCCCATTTTGTATTCTGCTTTCAGAGATGGTAAAAGTGCTGCTCCAATGGCTATACCATCTAACATGGCACTGAATTTAAGAACAATGGGCTTCTTTTCTAAACCTTCGGGTAACTGAGGAAATTCATTTGTTTCGATAGGAGTTTGATTAACACTTGTTGGAGTTTTTTCAGAAGGTAGGGGTGTTGCAATATCTTCTTTCATAGGCTGTGGGCTATAAAACAAAAAAATCACTTAAAAATATGTAATTAGAACAGCTACCATTTTATTCTATGAAATTACTAGAATTCATAATGAAAAATAGCGAAAATTAACTGTATACAGAGGTCTTCTAATATGAGACCACCTTAAGACTTCCTAAAAAAAGCCACAGAAAAATGATGATCTAGAAAAGTAAACAAGAAATAATAAAAATACAAATGAATGTTATACTGTCAAGGCCAATCATATCCTTAATTTGAAACTAGAGTTAAGACTCATGTTTGATTTCAAATTCTACGACTTAAGCATTGTGCACTTTACTACTTCCTCTAAGCTACTGTTAACACACCAAAGACCAATTTAAAGTATTACACAGAACCAGAGAACTTGAAGAAATAACTTACGCTGTAGAAGGCTGTCTGATAAGATCTGAGATCTGCTTAGATAGTTGGTGGGAACTTCGAACCATCATGCTATGTAAGGTGGCAGGGTGCTGGGGAATGTTGATGCTGATAGCTCCTACTTTGAACACGGCAGCATTATTAGTCTTCAACCCTCTCTGGGCACTGTAGAGGGCTTGTGACTTGGCAATACTACATTTCACTACAGTTCTATTAATAAAGAAGGAGGAGCATTAAAAGACAGCCAAATAAAGAGAAATATTGAAAAAGCATTTTAAGAGTAAGACAATGCTTTTAAATCATTCAATTAACTAAATGACTTAAGATTTTTCATGCAGTTAAATCATATATTGAGGAAATATTTTATAAAAACATTGAAATATATTTATTTTATATTGTTTTCATTGAAAACCATTCCATATCTTAACAGAGTTTATGGAAGAAAACATGTATGTGCTTATAAGTAAAAGAATGAACACTGACATACGACATGTATACAACACACAAAATTCCATCTTTATTTTTCCTCCATTGAGAACTCCTCTTTTTGCCTCCAGCTTCTTTTAGGGATATGTGTAACCACTAAGAAAGCATAGATGCTGAATATCTAACAAAATATTCACTATACTTGCTATACTTCTTAGAATCTAATCAAAGGAATTCATCAATCATCTAATATGTTGGAAGAAATTAACAAGGAGGAAGAAATTTAACTTGTCTTTTACATTTTTTTTAAATTTTCAACAAGTGTCAAAGAAATGTTAGAAGTAACTTCTTGCAATATCTTCTTTCATAGGCTGTGGGCTATAAAACATGATATCATGATAAGTAACTATTACTTAGTTAAAAATTAGTAAGCTTTACTGACATAGACATAAAGCAGAGATACTATCTTTCTTGATTTCTTTTCTTGCTTAAAATGCCTAAAACAGTTCATTGAGCATGGTGGCACTCATTGAATTTTGTGAAACAATAAGCAGAAAGAAGTACAGCAGAAGAATGATTCCCTCCACTATAGCTGTGGAATTCCACAGATAATGTGTGATGTATGTAGAAGCCATGATGAAGCAGTTTTCACGTATAGAATGTAAAGGCTCATGTCAATGAACTGCGCCACAGAGGGCCCAGTTAGTAAAAGAATAGCTTCAGACATAGATATTATCTTTCAAATGGGCAAAGGATTCTTGACAATAACTAGATTTAGCCAAACAACATATAAAATGCAAATTTCATATTAACTACAGGTCGGTTCACATACATTTATCTCTACTTAGACTGTAGAGGATTTGCTGAGAATTTATGTACAGTCTCAAGGATCTAAGCAATCAATTTATCACATTTAACTTATATTAAAATAAACCCTGAGAAGTATAATAATGGCTCTATCAGAGGTGTTGATTATTTACAAACAATGATATCCAAGTATTACATAAAATATTAAAAAATTACTGGAGAACTATATGGTTTTCTTCTACAAAGGCAACAATTTTTCAGAGACTATCCACTAACTAGGAAAAAAAGTAATCTATGAAATTGGTCTAAACAGCATGAAAGTAGATTCTGGGATACTGACTAGTTATTGAATTTGAAATCTTTTCTTAAATATTATAATAAATAAAGCTACTTTTGTCATAAATAGATTTCATTTTATTTTTATTTATTTATTTTTTAACTTTTTTTTTTTAAGATTTTATTTATTTATTTGACAGACAGAGATCACAAGTAGGCAGAGGGGCAAGCAGAGAGAGAGAGAGGAGGAAGCAGGCTCCCCGCTGAGCAGAGAGCCTGACACAGGGCTCGATCCCAGGCCCCTGGGGTCATGACCTGAGCCGAAGGCAGAGGCTTTAACCCACTGAGCCACCCAGGCGCCCCAAGATTTCATTTTAAATTCAATTTCAACATAAGCCAGAACACTAAGATGGTGCTAAAATGCAAATAACTTTTTACTTGTGAACAGTATCCATCTACTGAATGAAACTAAATATACAAAGATCTCTATCCTGTTGTCACAACAGTAAAATTCTATACCTATCTCACTGTTTTTTACCTTTATAATCTATAGAAGTCTGCTCAAATATTATTTTCAATTATATAACCACATATATAACACACTGGAATTTCAGGTATACAGCAAAAGTAAAAATGGAAAGCTAATGGGGCTGACTGCTCTCTTATTTTGGATCCTACTATGATATTTCCACTGAAAATTCTTATGTTAAGGACTTCAGGTGCTCTGTGCTGTCCAGCACCAGAGGGTCCCATTCACACTGTAGTCTATATAAACGATGCCTACCACTACAATGTGAGTGTTCTTCTAGCTGGACAACATGATAGACCTATCCTGATCAAACCAGGCTAAAAACTACAGAGGATGTCTGATTAACATTAACTCCTGTCAAACTATGCATGTTAAAGACATAGGGAGACCCAGAATGAAGAATTAAAGTTTACAAGCTGCTAGGTGAGTTACCTATTCATAATTTCATTCTTGAAGAGAGTTGTCACTTAATCTAGGTCCTACGGTATGTAGTGTATATAAGACTTTTACACAAGAAAGAAGTGGTCAAAATCTCTCTGAAGAAAAGACTATAACAAAATGTAGCCTAGATATGCCTCATATACACAAAAAGTTCATGGCAAGTGACCAAACAATCTTATTAAAGAATTCATTGACAGTGGTATTTTACCCTCCCAAGGTTCTGATAGATCTACTGTGATCAGCTACAATGACTATAGTGCTTAATGAGGCAAGTACTTTTTCCCCATCTTCTTTTACTTCCTGAGTCCAGGCTATAGAGTCTTAAATGCAGGTCCCATCCTTCGCTATTCTATAAACTGAGTGAGTAATCTGAGGATTTACTCTGGGGGTTCATTATCTCTACTCTATCTCCACCCCCATGCAAGACTCATGTAACGGATACTTAAATTACTGACATTCAGTATAGATCACTACCACAAAATATCAGATATATTTGGGTCAAATCAAGCCACTCAAAATATAAAAGCGCATATAGTAAAAGCCATACATAAAATTTGTCAACAGAGTAGTAAACTCTCCTCATCTTATTTTTCTTTTAACTCTCTTCATCTTAATAAAACTATATAGTTAAGATGTGTCAATGCTTTCATATATTAAGGTGTTAATAATTATTTTTGTAATTAGTGAAAACTCATATACAAGTGAAACTTTTTAGTTTCTATTATCACATCAGATGTTAAGAGGGATTTATGATAATATAAATCTTAACAGTGAGGTATCTTAAAAAAAAGTACAAGCAACACATAACTAGTGTTAAAATCTTTCAACAAAACAAAGTGTGAATTATCAAAAGGTAGCCCTTACCTCTGTGTGTCCCTTGAAATGTCAGTAAACTTTAATCTATAAAAGGATCTACATTAAAGCTACCAAATAACAACTACATACATTCACAGCCATGCAGATAATCTAAATATTTCTTTAAAACTATTCAATACTATGTTAATCACAAAGCCCATGGGGGGAAAAAATAATATGACATACAGAAACTCTTGTTTGGCTGTGCTTGTAGGAGATGTAGGAAAATCCTCCAGTCTATAGATGAAGATTCAAGAGAAAGCAGGAAAACAAAAAGGAAGCAAATAAACATTCATACATAAATTAGTACAGTATGATCAATCATCTGGAATGCTTTTATTATTTCCCACTTTTAAAAATTTTCCCTCAAAGAAACTTCTCATTTTTTTTTTTAGATTCATTTCCTTTTAACTGAAATCAGAAATGAAAAACCAAAGACTAAATCCAGATCCAGAACATCTTAACACTACTAGACTTTGGCACTGAATAATTAATAACTTTTATTTTTCCAGAAAAAAAGTTAAGGGAGCTTTACTTGTTTTTTTTTTTTCTTTTCCCCAAAGGCAAGAAATATAACTATATAATACTTTTAAAAAATCTGTTTTATAAATACTATGTTTTGCAAGTCTAGAGACTATTTGAAGCCCTTAAGAGATAACAGATAATAGAGATAAAAGGTTCAAGAGGAAAGAGGAAATATGACACCCGAGACAACTAGAGAAATTTGTTTTACTTGCTGCAAAAGTTAAAGTAGCCATGGTACTTTCAATTTAGAGCCAGCGAAGGAACCATGGAACTGAAGGTGTGCAGTGACATTTAGCAGAAGCACAGGTTCAGACAACAATTCTGACTGTAGGATTTTAAGTATTTTAGACACACACTTTTATCTTTCCGAATCTCAATTTATTGCTCTGTAAAGTGGGATAAAACCACCCCAGTTCACAGGATTCGGATTAGGATTAAATCTATGTAAGGCTCCTGGCTCACAATAGGTCCTTGTTAGGATTGCAATTACTGCATCATAATCCCCCTACTCCCACACTGAATTATCAGAAAAGATCTTGTCTGTCATAACTACTATAATTTCCTCATCTTTCCAGACTGCTTAGAAAATGCGATCTGGACCATGTAGGCAGCTATAATGAAATATACTCTTTGGATCCAGGTTTACAGTTCCAAACAATCCCAGCAAGCCTTAATGAACCATTTGAAGGAAATGTTCTCTAAGACAGTTATCACATCACCCATGTTCAAAATATCAGTAGAACTGTTACTAGTCAATACATGATTAATACTCAATTTTTATGCAGGTGAACAAAATCTTCTATTTAGTCAGTATTTAGTATGACAGATTCACTATAAGATGACAGAACATTAACTAGTTATAACATTAAGAAACAGCATATTCTCAAAATATGACCTAAATTATCAAAGCTGCTCCAATGAAAGGAAGTTAGGAATTCAGATATATACTCCCAAGCGTAGGAACAAAAGTCAATGGTTAAATTCAATTCAGAATAGATCTAAGAGGAGGACTTAAAAAGAAAAGGTTAAGAGCAAAGAATCAAAAGAAAAGTGATAAGGTATGGTATACTCACTATTAAAGTTTACCTATATTATTTTAAGAGTCTCATAGGCCTTATTATTAAATTCTTTAAATGAAAAATGGCAAGATATAGTAAAGCCCAGCATGAATTTGAGTAATGATTACTTAACCTAAAATCAAGAGACAGTCTGTATTCTTTGACTAAAATTTTTAACTATTTGAATTATGTAAGCTTTTGCATGTTGTATGTTTAACTGAAGTTTGCATTATAATCATTTTTTGTTATATGATCTTACAGAGTTCTTGGAGTCAATTTTTTTTTTTTTAAGATTTTATTTATTTATTTGACCGAGAGAGAGATCACAAGAAGGAAGAGAAAGAGTGGGAAGCAGGCTCCCCGGATTGCAGAGAGCCCGATGCGGGGCTTGATCCCAGGACCCTGAGACTATGACCCGAGCTGAAGGCAGAGGCTTAACCCACTGAACCACCCAGGTGCCCCTTGGAGTCAATTTTTTTGAGGGGTGTGGGGGTAAACCAATTGTAGAAAGGGAAAAAATTATTTTTCTAAAACATTTCATTTGGTGATATTCTTAATGACAGAACTATAGTATCTGGTAACATAATGTATACACATCTCAAAACTCAGTATGTATGGGATTCATCCAATGAATTTTAAGTTTTCTATAAAACTGTAATAAACAGTTTTAAGAAAGTAATAAAAATTGACACACTTACTGTATATTTGGTGTAATCCCTTCAAGCAGCACAATATTAACCCCACCAATATGAGCAGTGGCACAAGTCTCAGTCATCTTTTGATGTAAAACATCTTAAAAGTAAGAAAAAAGAATTATGTGAAATCTGGAAATAAAATAATTGTACTTTGTATTAAAGTTGCATTTTATCCATTATGCATTCATTGATAAAAGATAATTCAGAAGTTTTATTTATAATAAAACTTAAATTATTTCTGAACTACTTAAAATTTTTTATTTCTATGCATCATATATATATATATACATCTTATATGTCAAATTGGAATAATGACAAATATAGTTTAACATGCCATTCATGTATTAAATAGCCTAATAGCATTTTAAATCTCAGAAGTAATACTTGGTATAGAAAACATGGAAAAAAAATTTTTTTTTTAAAACATGGAAAATTTTAAAAAATAGGAAAAGAAACTATATAAAGCAGCATTTCTGATCCATATAAATGGGAAAGTTCACTTTTTGAAGAAAAACTGCCAAGTAGGAATTCTTAGAGACGTGGCATTGGTTTTTTTCAGAAACGTGGAACTACAGCGTTAGAACGTCATCCTACCTTTCATTTTTTCCTTAAGTGTAAAGCTACCATGGATCCTCTTGAGTTCTGATTCCATTGTTAGCCCCCCAATGTCCGCCTCTAGGTGTGTGCGGTTCACCATGCCAATCCCAAACACTATTAGAGTAACATGCTGAGGTTCAGAAGTCACCAAGCTACGTTTCCTCTGTGTCTTTGTCAAACTATTACTGTCTTGTTCATTCTCAAACACAACTTTACATGTCGGCTCTGTAGGGCTCCGAACTCCTTTAAAAGGAAACAAAACATATGGAATGTAAAATCAAACAACACTCCAAACACCATCTTACCTTTCTTCATATTCCAAACCAGCCCTCTTACTCACCAAAATGATTTTTAAAATTTTTCAACATTTTCCCATGATCATACTGATAGTAAAATAATAGATATTTGAAAGCAGGTATGCCTAAATCTTTAAGACCAAACTGTGTATGGAAGGACAGGAAATGGGGTGGCGCATTATCTGACTGCCATTACTATCTTCTCTCCATGGATGACTGGCAATTTTCTTGGCATTTCAATTATCTACTTATAACATTAAGAAAACATGATCAACAACCTGTCTATTTTAGTATTACTGCTATTCTAAAAAGACATTTTTCAAATACAAAGATATCCACTACCTGCTGGTCCAAATGTTTCTGAAGACTTCTCCAATATTCCTGTTGGATCAGAGATAAGTGAATAGAAATTAAGTAATTTATACATATTCTGCCAGCACTCAGCTGAAGGCTCACTTTGTTCTGACACTGTAATTGAATCAGAGTCATCCATATGAATAGTCATATGGTCCACCACATCTTTTGAACCTTTCCTAGACACTTTTGAAGTTCTTCTTTCAGATCTTCCTAATGAATTTTTGTTTCGAGATTCCTTTTTGTTATTTTCATT
Organism: Lontra canadensis; assembly: GCF_010015895.1. Lineage (NCBI taxonomy): Eukaryota > Metazoa > Chordata > Mammalia > Carnivora > Mustelidae > Lontra > Lontra canadensis. The sequence goes on from NW_022630995.1 coordinate 86,379,450, forward strand.
GTTGGTCCGTTTGTTCTTTGCATTGTTTACTCTATTGCCACCATTCAGACTTCCTCTAGAACTGCGGCTGAAGTCAGACGAGCGAAAATCCCGATGTTTTCTGGTTTTGAAGGTAGGTGTTGGGGAAGCTGATCCAGCTGTATATCTGCTAAGTTTAATGTCAGTCTGAGTTGCTTTGATGTCATCTATCATTGTACTAAATTGATGAATAAGACGAACCAAAGCCATATCTACATGCTGGCTTATTGACTGACAAGAAATAGTAAAGTTACAGTGAAAGGTATTATAATACCGTTTGTTGAGATCATGAAAAGAAAGAGCACTGGTAGAGTTCTGAGGGGTGCACACTGACTTTTCCATTACAACAGCGCTGATGCTAAAGGTTTCCAACATTAATGCTGGCTTGAACTCAAGTGGAGGAAGATTCACATGACCTTGCCTAAAAATGAGGATAAAAGAAAAAAATGTCAAGACTTAATATCCTCTTTCCCAGAGATGCACAATCTTTATTAGTTTGTTAGCAAAGAAACCTCCAAGGTAAAACATGTTACAAAACATTTAAATAATTTTAAACAAGAGATCAAGTAGAATTTGCTTTCTCATGAGGCCAACCTTTTATATTTTGGAAACTAGGCCTTAAAACTTCCCTCTTGATCTTATTCCATAACTGACTAGTTAAAATCAGATTTATGTTAATTATTTCTGTGAAGTAATTAAACATTTTTCCTTGCCAATATGGTAGTACACTCCAATTGTAATGGAATTTAAAGTCAATTATCAGTCAATTAGGTCAATTAAACATCCTCTCCCCATCTGTTAAATATACTGTTTATTTAATCTCACTGCATTTATATAAATTAATTTGCTATTTTTTTTTAAAGATTTTATTTATTGATTTGACAGAGAGAGATCACAAGTAGACAGAGAGGCAGGCAGAGAGAGAGAGAGAGAGAGAGAGAGAGAAGCAAGCTCCCTGCTGAGCAGAGAGCCCGATGCGGGACTCGATCCCAGGACCCTGAGATCATGACCTGAGCCAAAGGCAGCGGCTTAACCCACTGAGCCACCCAGGCGCCCCTTAATTTGCTATTTAAAATGAAACCCTACTAGCTTACTTTGCCAAAATGAAAGTGGGGAGGAATACAACTGGAAAAAATGAAAAATGCACATTAAAAAACTATGAAAATTATTTGGGCAAATCCTCCTGCTTATCTGAAAATTTTCATATAGGAATATTACAGGCAATTTTGATACTTAAAAGCCAAACTGTCACAGATTTCTGTAAACCAGCTGCCAATAACAACAAACTATAGGCCACCAAAATTGAAAAAAAATATTATTTTTTCCTTCTTCTTCCATGTACAATATGAATGTATAGTCATGTAAGTCAAATTTTTCTAACAGAAAAAAGAAACAGAAGCTGCTTTGATGTTCTCAATTTAACTTAAAGATTTTATAGAGAATAATATTAATAAGATTAATAAGAATAATAATAATAAGATTTTATAGAGAATAATAATTCTTTAATGAATATTGTTTTAAGAAAAACCTTACTTTGGAGTATCATTCATGAAAAGGTACAAGCTCATAGTAAGACTACAATCTGTAGTTAAAGAAGGAAAGATTGGATTTTGATAAGTAGAATGGACAGGAGAAAGAAGGCTCAAAAGAAATTAAAATAATCCACAATCACAAAAACAAGAATTGAAAACATAAGGGAAATAAGAAAGTCTCAAAGAGAGGAGATTCAAGTAAAAGGAGGAAAAAACAGTGGTATATAATGAAGCAGTCACTTATGACAAAAGTTGCCAGACAGATAAAGAGCTGGCATGGGCACCATAGAGCCAAAGTTAAAATTAAATTTTAAAAATATTTATTAAGTCCTAGGGGCGCCTGGGTGGCTCAGTATTAGTTTTACTATATTTTTCATTTCCCTACACATTTATAATAAGCAGTAGTAGAATGTTTAATGTTTTAACAAACATTTTTTCCAGGTCACAAAACAAAGGTAATTTTCCCCCACTACTCTTGATAATCATTAAGGTCACTTTGTGGTGCTTCGGATTGCCAGTTATTGTTATGGTGCGACACTACTATGAAAAGCAGTGACTGTCTTATATTTAACAGAAAAGACAAGGTAATTTCCATGTTCCTGTGTCATTAGAAAATCCTCGGAGATCTAGACCTGAAATAAAATTTGAGAAAGCTATATTTTTTATTAATAATTGCCATAAAATGTTTAAACTTACTTTGTCAAATTATTTAAAATTTTAAATAGAATATTTCAAATGGAAAACATATTTCACTTAGTTATATGTGTGATACACGCGCATTTTACTTTTAATTTACCACCCTGCAAAAACCTAAATTGGATGAAACCAAGAATGTCGCAAAAACCTCGTCATAATTGCCACCTATATCCATATTCTACTATTCCTAGCTACATCAGCAAGACCCAAGCAAAGTAAAATTTAATGTTCACAAAAAGATTAATCAAATATTATTATGGGCATAATATCTCCTATTCAAACAGTAAGGAAACTAAAGAACTATCCCTGATAATAATGACGATAAAAGATGGTTCTTAACTTTCACCATGCTACATTTAGCATTCCTGTGTATTTGTTTCTCATGGCCATACTCTCAATATAACTTCTACCCTGTTTCTAACAGAAAATACTGCAAGTTGACTCAGAATGGAAGTTAGGAATAATTTTAAGTAAAATATGTAAAATTACAATGCATAAGATCTTAAAAATTCAGCTACTGCAACAGTAAACAAATTCTGAGGATATATATAACAAATATACTTTAGATATTAAAATTATTCTCATTAGCATTAGAGGAAAATAAAGTTAAAAAAAGATGTTATAACCTGTATACAATATTCTACACAAAAAGAACAATAACACAAGACACCTTCTTGCTCTTTTGCCTTTTCTCTCTTTGGCTGTGTCCGAATCCACAATATCTGCTCTAAGGCAGTCCAAAGTCCCTGAAAATGAAAGGTGTTCTCCAAAGTACATTCGGTAGCAGAGTGGCATTGCATCCTGGGACTGAATCCCTGTATGACTGAGAAGAGGTTTGAAAACAACCTAAAAGACATAACACATTCATTAATTAGCTTAATTTATAATTCATCATTTACTGTGGCTTTTTTCTTACCCTACCTCAATACATATATCATATATCAATATTGTACTGTGATAAAAAAAAGTACTTGTGTAATAAATATAACTCTAATTGTACTTAAAACTTAACAGTATTTTTCAACACCCATTATGTGCAACTCATCCTCAAATTAATCATAAGAACAAAGATTCCTCCCTCCTGCCTGTCTGAAAGGACAAGGAAAATAAAATTGTGAACTAATTTAAATCATTCTATGTCTTGCTTTTAAAAAAGATATGAATAGGGGTGCCTGGGTGGATCAGTGGGTAAAAGCCTCTGCCTCTGGCTCAGGTCATGATCTCAAGGTCCTGGGATCCAGCCCCGCATTGGGCTCTCTACTCAACAGGGAGCCTGCTTCCTCCTCTCCCCCTTCCTGCTTTTCTGCCTACTTGTGATCTGTCTGTCAAATAAATAAATAAAACCTTAAAAAAAAATAAAAAAGGTATGAATATACACTGTGTTTCCATAAAAATATGGTATATTAGAATGGTTTATTACCTTCCTATGTTAATATTAAAAATATTTCATATGTAATATTAGGAACATCTGACCTCTTTTTAAATAGTATCACTTGGTTTTAACAGTCATTTAACATTTATTTTCTGACAAAAAAAAAAAAACCCAAAACCTTCCTTTACATTGTAAGTACCATACAAACTTATGGAAATAGATCACTCTGGTTACACCTCTTATTAACTGATTTTGTAGTCATGAAGAGGTAACCCAAAGAGAAGCAACCGTATGTGTTCAGCAGTTGATCACGATAATCACTTTGCTTATTCTTTGCTGCATAGTTCCTTTTCTTCCTTCTACATTCAAAATATAGGTGCTATCCAGTACTGCCCTTGGACCTCTTATAATCCTTTCACTGTACATCTCCCTTAGTGATCTTTTTCTGGAAGTTAAATGATACTATTAAAATGGATAGGTGCCATTTATGTTTTAAGACCTAAGTCTACATGTTCAATTATCTCTAGGTCATCTCATTTGTTTGTGCTTGGGAAGACAGGCTACTCTTATGAAGGTCAAATGGCCTATAACAGAGAACTCCAACAATTACACACTAGAGTGGAATCTTAGGGAGAAATTCCCTCTCCCAATGTACTTGCTTGGGATATTCTTTCTTGGGTTTTACCCCTTTTATTCTAATGGGAAAAACTTCCCTCTTCAAGGGTCCAAACCATCCTCCATCTTTTCTAATGTTTGTCATTTATTTATCCCCCATTTTGTTAATCCTCCATACCTATCAGAAACTTTGATTTTTTACTTACTTTCTTCTTTTTCTTTTCAATCCCAATTTATCATCTTGAATGACTTCTTTAACCATGGAGATAACTCAACCAACACTTCAGTTCCAAAGTTATGTGAGTTCTTTCCCCCCCCACAATCTTGGCTTAAACGCCATTTTAGCAACTTCCTATCACCTATTTCTCTTACTACATCTGCTTTGAATCAATCTTCTTATACTCCTATACCTGAGCTGCTAGGAACAATGAAAGGAAATTATATATAATTGCTTTCACTGGTACCCTAACACCAACCTAAACTCTTAACAAGGCTCTCAGCACATCTCGCAATCCTTTTAGGGAGTCTATGGTAAGCTCTCTTTCATATTCACGCCAACCTGTACACATATCTAAATCACCTTACAGAGCATTTTACTGAATTATTTAATATTCATGTTTCTAGTAGATTTTAGAATCCTATATATAAAACAATATAATTATCTCTAAAAATATGTGTTGAATGCTAACAACTATAATTAATGTAATCTATAAGCCAAAACAATAAAAGGTTATTTATTTTATTCATTTTTAAATAAAATAAATTATTATTTTATTTTTAATTTTAATTAATTTTTAATTTATTATTTTACTATATTATTTATTTTTAATAAAAAAATGAAGTCCCTAAAAGCTACTCCAATGTACTGGAGAAGTAAATCTCAAGAAAATTTAAAAGTGCCTGACACATTTCTTAACATAAATTACCTTCTACTATAAGAGAAAATTGAAGCTATCAATCTGCAAACTTACCTCTATAACTGTGAACTGTCCTTATTGCCTTCTTAGTTTCTCAGAGGAAAAAAGTAATTTTTTCTGTCTAAAACATCTTTCTCTGTGAGTGACTCTAAATTCCAATACTCTTCATCCTCTCTAAATCCTGCTCTATCAGTTTACCCTTCTTTTCTTTTTTCTGATCGGGGCCTTCCTAATTTCTCCTAAGTATGCAAATATGGTGGAGTCTCCCTCATCCTGAAAAAATAACATATCTTAATACCCATGGTCCCACTCACTCACTTGCCTTGTGATCACTCAGACTAAAATATACAATTCAAAGGATTTTGCTCTCCACTCTTAGATTTAATCAATTGAATAAGACCTCCATATTTTGCCATTTTTACCTTATCAAAGCCACAACCATCTAAGTTAAAAGCTTCATTTACCACTTATGTGAACTATTTCAATAACTTATCTTTTCACCTATAGTGTCTCTACTCCAATCCATTTAACACATTGCTACCCATATAATATTTTTACATATATAGTTCAAGTCACTTGTTTTCCTCTGCTGTAAAATCTTCAGGGCTTCTTAACCGCTCCCACAGTGAAGTCTTAACATAACATTTAACACAGCGTTCTAAAGGACAGGATTAAATTTAGCTTTCTAGTTATGTTATTTAGCCAATCTGTATCTCCATATAACAAAAATGTTACTATATGAGACAACTAATTATATACCACTCTTCTGTTTAATGCATATCTATCTATAGATGCTAAATTTGCTTTTGTAATTAACCCATGTACTTTTAAAAGGCTCCTCCATTTTTGCATGAAGACTTTAGACAGACAAGCACAGAAAAAAGATTTTCACTAGAATTCCAAGGTGGATATGACTGGATGGTTCCAATTGCTAAGAATTACCTAATGAGGAGTTAATATAATTGCAGACAAACAGACTGGCTCACCTGTGCATCAGCAAGCTGCACAGCAGGAAACCCTTGGTTGGCTTCTTCTACACCTGCCACATCATCCTGACTAGTGCTATGCTGAGAATGTGTTCCATCCAAAGTATTCTGGTCACTAGATAAGACGGTGTTGAAATCTGAGGCTGAGGGTATTGTAGGAAGATTGGGTGCAACACCTAACAGAGTAAATGTTCAAGAGTAAAATCTGAATTATGAGGAAATAGAAACAACATAAAAGGGCACAGCAAAGTAAACTTATGAAGCCCGTATTACAGCAGTATTACCAGACCATTTAAACTGAATGAAGGTAAGAAACACACCACTTTTTGGTCATTTTACAGACATGATTTAATAATAAAAATGAATTTAAACTAAAATTTCAGAAAATATCAGTCACCCTCATACATGAAGTCTGTATTAGAGCCAGTCAGTTCAAAATAGAGAATTTTTTGGCCAGAAGATCCTTCAAAAGCATTTGCTCTCTCATCAGTTTTGCACTGAGGAGCAGAGTTACAGACAGCAGCAGGGCAAAATTCACAGATGTCACAGAGTCCTACATATAAATTTCTTCCCAATTATCTTTCCTGAGGCAGAACAAAAATAAAACGGCACCATTTCTTTCCTCTGTATTCCCTTTATCCTCTAACTCCCCCAGGCAAAGGATCTGTGATAAAGATGAAATGTTCTTTTCTGGTTTTCTCAAAATTTAAACTTCAGTAGTGAGACTAGGGCTAGAACAGTTCTGGGAGCTGGCAGAAACACTGTCCTTCTACCTTCTTCAACTAAGAGCCAATGATAAGAATTAGAATGCAGTCATAATTAGGATCAGTTCCAGATTCAAGAGTGATCCACATACCAGCAAAACAAAGGACTGAGTGAGAAGTCACTTATAAACACATTTCATAATATCACATTTTCTATCTAGTGATGCAAATAGCTATCACATGGGCTAATTTCAGCTGCCTTCAGTACCTAGGATCAAAGTCTACTACACACATTCTTTAAAAAATTTTTCTTTAAAGAATATATGTATCTAAAAAAAAAAAAAGACTATATTTATCTAATAAATTTGGAAAAATACCCCCAAAAAGAAAAAACAGAAAATGAAGGCTGGTACCACTTATGTTTCTGCAGCTAGCCATTAACATTTCTTGGTGAATTCCCTGCCAGTGTCCTTGCTGTTTATATGCATTATTTTAAATTAATAAACTGTCCTCACTGCCTCCTCAAAGGCAAAATCTTATTTTATTACTCTTAGTACACCTTCAGGCTTAATTATTTAAGTAACTATAAGAGTAAAAGAATGTTAGTTATTATATCTCAGTGGAATCTGTATAAACTAAAATATTTTCTGTATTATAGGCACATTATGCCATATTCTTCACATTTTTTCATTAATCTCCTTTTGGTATTTTGAAAATTAAGTCAGCCACATTAACTGGACATTTTAAACTCTTTAAATTACATACGATCTCACATTTGACATATCTGTCTTTCCACAAGGACACCAAGTGACTGCTTACAATTCTCTCATTCAGTATTACCAAAGGCATTTCATAAATGGGCAAATTTCAACTAACCAGTATTAAACATTTGAGATGTTTAGACCATTCTGTGAAAAATAGAATTTTGTTAAAATTAACATATGTCCCTTAGACAGTTAAGCAAAATAACATGATAACTCAATACCTGATGGAAGACTATTGTGTGCGGATTTTGTAACAGGAGATTCTTGTACCACACTTCCACGATTACCCACAGCATTTGACATCCAATTATAGAAACTCACAGATGATGGCTCAGATAGCAAGGGATGTTCAGATAACATATCAGTGGCCATTGTATTTCCTGAAAATAAAATGTTATTGAGTATAATATTACTTACGTAATAAGCAGAAAATGTGATTTATGTAATTATTTTTTAAAAGTCAGACTAAATTGTTGTTTGCAGATGTTTTCAAACTCAGTGCATGATGTTTGTATTTGGATATTGAGGCACCAATAAATAACTTATTTTTAATATAACAAGAAGAAATTCATTGTTGGATGGTCTACACATCATACCATACCATGACTACGTTGATAGTAATAGCCAATGCTACAATTTAGAAATGCAAACTGAGAGTATGAAGACACCAACAAGTTACAAAGAGAGCAGTTTCCCAAAATACTTTTTCAAAGATGAGGTATAAAATACAGATTAGGTATGCAACCAAAGTATAAAGCAAAATAAACTTACGTTCTGTTTTTTGTTTTTTAATTCTCACATAGAAGTAAACTTGTAATTGTCAAAACCAAAGATGTACCTGTTCTCGTTAGGGAGCTGCTTTTTACAGCTGCACTACTTCTTTGAGGAGTCCCTTCTAGGAGATTGTGCAAGCTTGGGAAGCTTCCAGTCAGGTAGCTGAGTAGGCTCTCCTTCCTTGGACTCTCCTTCACTGGCATCCCAGTACGGCCAACATGCACAGGAGAATCTGTGGCAGTGTCCCCACTGGTATAGCTCAAAGAATGATATGGGTGAATACCCTACAACAGGAACAACATAGGTCTCTTTCTTATGCTTATAAAAATGACTGCTAATAAGTACCACAACTAGTACTGTCATTACTGCTAGTTACTATTCACATTAATGCCAAAACAGATTGTGCCTACTAGGATTGTGGTGAATCTCAAATATACATAAAAGTGTTTTGAAACTTTATAGTACAATACAAAGAATAGCCTTTATTATCATTCACTTATTTTAACAATGAATTATTAATTCCCTTTGAAATCTGAAGAGTGTGTCTGGTGGCAAGATATCAATCCCAAAATTCTTAATACTATACTACCCTTGTTGGTACCATGATAATGAAAATCTGTAAGAGATTCTTTGTAGAGTTCTTTTTCTTTCTTTTTTTTTTTAATATTTCATTTATTTATTTGACAGACAGAGATCACAAGTAGGCAGAGAGGCAGGCAGAGAGAGAGGGAGGAGCAGGCTCCCTGCTGAGCAGAAAGCCCAATGTGGGGCTCGATCCCAGGACCCTGGGATCATGACCTGAGCCAAAGGCAGAGCCTTTAACCCACGGAGACACCCAGGCACCCCTCTCTGTACAGTTCTAATATGCCAAAAACCATTTCCAGCAATTCTCTGAGGAAAATTTAAAAATTGCAGAATTGCCCATCTCTATCTGTTCTGACACATCTAAGGTTAGAATTTCAGATCAGTTTAAAATCATACAAGAAAAGACTATACAGACAAAGATCCTGAAAAGAAGAGATCTGAAACAAAGAGTTGTAATTCAATTTTTTGGAGGACCTCTATAATTCATAAACAAAGGAATGTTTGTGGGCTAGGAAAAACCATCAAACGGGAAAAAAAATTCTGAGACTGATTAAGAAGTTGAGAATTTAAAAGTATCCTGGCTTCGAACCACAATATAGAAATAGAATAAGCCTAATAATTCAAACTTTTAAAAAGTGTATATTAAACTATCGCTGAACGTGTTAATTAAAAGAGCAATACCTTAAACAGAATAAAAACTTTAAAAGCACAATCTAATAAATTGTATCCCCTGAGCTCCAGTCTACTAGATTCCTTCCCCTAGAAGTACTCTTGTTTCTTATCTATTCTCTTTAAATAATTTATAACTATATAAGCAATGTACATATTTATCCTTGTTTAAGACACAGATATATATTGTCCTATATTTTGTTTTTACTTTAATCTAGGCATTTTGGTGACCATTCCATATCCACTTAGAGATCAACTTCATCTTTCTGAGGTCTTCATGGTATGCATCTCTGTGTCAGGGGACACTAGTTTACTGGCCCTCAAATAGTCATTTATATTGGTACCATTATTTTCTTATTATAAACAGTGTTGTAAAGAACATTATTGCACATGTGTCTGGGCATTTATGAGCATTCATTTCTTTAGATGAATTCCTGGGCATGAACATACTGGGTGAAAGAATATTACATTTTAAATTTTGATACAAATTGCCAAATTGGTCTTCGAAGAATTAGTGACAATTTATACTCCCACCAGTACTGTAGAAGAGTGTCTGCTTTCCCTTATCTTCACCAACATACACCATTCAAATGTGTTAGTGTTTTCAATCTGGTCGGTGGAAATGGAAATCTCACATTTTAACTTACATTTCTTTAATTTTAAGAGGATACATGTTCATATTTGTTTATTTCTTTTTTTTTTTTTTTAAGATTTTATTCATTTGCCAGAGAGAGAGAGAGAGAGAGTAAGCGAGTACACACAAGCAGGCAGAGAGGCAGGCAGAGAGGCAGGCAGAGGCAGTGAGAGAAGCAGGTTCCCTGCTGAGCAAGGAGCCCGATTCGGGACTCGTTCCTAGGACCCTGGGATCATGACCTGAGCTGAAGGCAGCGGCTTAACCCACTGAGCCACCCAGTTGTCCCATATTTGTGTATTTCTCTGTGAACTCCTCATTAACTAATTTTCTATTTGTGTTAGTGATTAGAAAAAAGATCTTTATATATGAGGAAATTAGCCCTTTGTTGTATCTTTGTATTTTCTTTATAATTATTTTTTCTGTGTAGAAATTTTATATTTTAATATGGCAAAACTGTTAAGTCATTTACCTTATGGGTTCTGAGCATTAATGTAAGTCTATACTGAAACCTTCAAAGAAAGTTAAAATATTGTCTGTCATTTTCATTGCTCAGAAAAGGAAACTAACAAAACATAAATAACCCATGACAACAACAAATAACTCACATGCTTATTATGTGCCAGGTATTGTTTAAGCATTTTTCATGTATTAACAGTTATTTCTTGGCATCTATATTCTAGAAAAAGTTACTATCGTAATCTCCATCTTACAGATAGGGAAACTGACACACAGTATAGTTAAAAATTTGTTCAGTCAAAGAATAAGTGTCAGAGGCAGAATTGAAACCAAGGCTGTCTGGCTCCCAAGGTGGTAGTTAACCACCTTGCTATATACATGTCTTACCAAGCACTGGATAAGTTTCTTAAAACAGCATAATTAAAGTCATAAAATAATTCAATTCAAACTGTTATGTTGCTAATCATGTTCAACTATAAAAATATTTATTATTACTCAATTATTAAATTCTTGAATATAAAATATTCAATATAAAATACTATTTGAATATTTAAATTTAAATACCTAATATTTGAATTTGAGATATCAGAAATTTAGGTCTTCCCTGGAAGTCTACTTTAACCACAAACAATAATAATGTACCTTTATTTTTAATGCAGAGTCACTATGGGTATGAGTCTTAGAAAGTTTCCTCATTATCTCAGCTCCAGTTACAGGTCCAGAGCCACCAGGTGGAGGACGGTTGGCTGTTCCTTCTAATAGCATTGTGTGTTCACTGACTGTGGCTGAAACAGTAAAAAAGAATAAGTGGGCTATAGATTATCATTTTCTTGAAATATTAATACGAGTGTTCCTGGTGGTAAATTACACTCAACTTTACATATTCCTTGAGTAAACAAATTAAATTAATTAAATTTCCTTGAAATTATTTGTGGAATCTACTACATATTTTTTTTAAATTTTATTTTTTTTATTTTCAGCATAACAGTATTCATTGTTTTTGCACCACACCCAGTGCTCCATGCAATCCGTGCCCTCTCTAATACCCACCACCTGGTTCCCCCAACCTCCCACCCCCGCTCCTTCAAAACCCTCAGATTGTTTTTCAGAGTCCATAGTCTCTCATGGTTCACCTCCCCTTACAATTTCCCCCAACTCCCTTCTCCTAACTCCCCTTGTCCTCCATGCTATTTGTTATGCTCCACAAATAAGTGAAACCATATGATAACTGACTCTCTCTGCTTGACTTACTTCACTCAGCATAATCTCTTCCAGTCCCGTCCATGTTGCTACAAAAGTTGGGTATTCATTCAACCTTTCTGATGGAGGCATAATACTCCATAGTGTATATGGACCACATCTTCCTTATCCATTCGTCCGTTGAAGGGCATCTTGGTTCTTTCCACAGTTTGGCGACCGTGGCCATTGCTGCTATAAACATTGGGGTACAGATGGCCCTTCTTTTTACTACATCTGTATCTTTGGGGTAAATACCCAGTAGTCAATTGCAGGGTCATAGGGAAGCTCTATTTTTAATTTCTTGAGGAATCTCCACACTGTTCTCCAAAGTGGCTGCACCAACTTGCATTCCCACCAACAGTGTAAGAGGGTTCCCCTTTCTCCACATCCCCTCCAACACATGTTGTTTCTTATCATGCTAATTTTGGCCATTCTAACTGGTGTAAGGTGATATCTCAATGTGGTTTTGATTTGAATCTCCCTGATGGCTAGTGATGATGAACATTTTTTCATGTGTCTGATAGCCATTTGTATGTCTTCACTGGAGAAGTGTCTGTTCGTATCTTCTGCCCATTTTTTGATATGATTATCTGTTTTGTGTGTGTTGAGTTCGAGGAGTTCTTTATAGATCCTGGATATCAACCTTTTGTCTGTACTGTCATTTGCAAATATCTTCTCCCATTCTGTGGGTTGCCTCTTTGTTTTCTTGACTGTTTCCTTTACTGTGCAGAAGCTTTTGATTTTGATGAAGTCCCAAAAGTTTATTTTTGCTTTTGTTTCCTTTGCCTTTGGAGACACATCTTGAAAGAAGTTGGCTGTGGCTGATATTGAAGAGATTACTGCCTATGTTCTCCTCTAGGATTCTGATGGATTCCTGTCTCACGTTGAGGTCTTTTATCCATTTCGAGTTTATCTTTGTGTACGGTGTAAGAGAATGGTCAAGTTTCATTCTTCTACCTATAGCTGTCCAGTTTTCCCAGCCACCATTTATTGAAGAGACTGTCTTTTTTCCACTGTATATTTTTTCCTGTTTTGTCGAAGATTATTTGACCATAGAGTTGAGGGTCCATATGCTATATTATTTTTTGTCTTTCTTTTACTCCCCAACCTCAATCTTCTCATTCAGTTTCAAGAAAGAAACAAATAGCTTGTATTTAGTCCCTCCACACCTCAGACTAAGGGTTTAGAGAGAAAAAACCAACTAAGCTAAAAGTATAGAAATTTCAGATTAACCCAGGAATGTGCAGATGGCTAATTAGAAGGGAGCCAACATGAGATTTGGTATTATGACACTGAGATCAGGACCTGAGCTAAAATCAAGAGTCAGATGCTTAACCAAATGAGCTACCCAGGCACCCTTCCTCATAGCATATTCACTTTAAGCTGCTTTTTTTTTTTTTTATTAAAAAGACAATAAAAAAAGCTGGATAATGTATTATATATCAGTGTTCTGAGGCCTCTAGTTTTAAGGCTACTGTCTTTTTTCATGGTACTTTCAACTTTTCTAAAATATCATAATTCAATATTATTGAATATTACATGCTGTGATAACAAAAATTTACTTCTGAAAAAGCATTAAAGTGTGCACATATATTTCTGAAATGCACATCTACCATCTGTGTTCTGGCATACTTATGATGCTGACAGAATTATAGGCTGAATGCATGACTCTAAACACTACATAAATGCAGAATCAACCAGGCACCAGGTAAAATTCAAAGACTTCTTTAAGTGGTGTAGGAAAGATGATGAACAAATATAAATATGAATTTTATTTTTTTTTAAATGTGAATTTTAAAAGGAAGTTAACATGCTTCACTCAAATATTCTAGCTATGCAAAAATGTCTGTTATTGTATGGGATAGATTAAAGAAATCTATCGTATTTCATGAAATTAAATGTAAAAACCAAAAATCAGTATAAAGATTCCAACATTATTATCATTCCTTTGGACTAATATAAATCATACTTGTATACTTAAGCCATAACATTTTCAAATTTGGGACACAAACGATCAAAATTATCACAAACATATGTTACTAAGGTATAATATTTGACTAAAACATTTATAAATTACCTGCATCAAATTCAAATTCTGCTCCATCAGCACTGGTATCACTTTGAAGACCACCTCCATTGTCTAGCCCAAGTCCGTCTTCATGTTCGTGGTCCACAGCTGATTGAGGTTTCAGTGGCTGAGCTGGTCTGTGTAAGCTAACTCCTTTAAAGGCTGGTGTCACCACAATAAACTTCATCCACTGTCTTGCCAGTGCAACTAAACCTTTCTTTAAAGTTACCAAAGCAGGAAGTCCATCACTCTGTAACAACAATGATGAAATAATGTTACCACTTAAGTGCTTTGCATACATTTATTCATTTAAATTTCATAACCCCCATTTAGAGATGAAGAAACTAGAATTTATATGTTATAATTTGTCCACAAAAGAGAGTATTTCAAACTGACAATAGAACTCAATTTCTAAACACAACAGTGCGTCTTTCTGTCATAAACAATGCCGTACCAGGTGACTAAGAGGCTAAACATGGGGTACAAAATTGGAATTCTCCTTAAAAAGTACTAAATCCACTTTACCTTTATGGTTCTAGTGAGGAAATCAAATGTATTTCGAGCTATCCAGGATATTCATTAAACAAAGAGGAAATGAAATTACTCCCTTCAAAGATTAGGTAACCACCACTATTTTAACATTAGAAGAAATAAATTACTATGGTTAAATGCTGGACACAGATGGATTTTTAACTGTTTTGAAAGTTAAATATATTATCAGTAACAATTACATAATTTAAAATATACTTTATCCCACATGGTAATGATTATAAGAAAGAAAATTTGGTTATTTTTCCAACTGGCACCTTAGTCTAAGAGTAAAATATCCAAATCCCCTCCAACCCCTTTCTTATAATTCCCTGTGTTAAGAGAAATGGCTCTAATTGAAGAGAGCCATTTATTGAACAACAGAAATCACCTCATTTACTTTCTGAGGAACATCAGATCTCTTTGCCTGTCCTTTCATTCTTAGACTCAAGTAATGAAAGCCATATTGTGTATTTTCCTCTTACATTAAAAGCTTAATCTCGGCAGAGCATCCACCCTGGGAAATACCTGCCATTTTGTCTGTTTCAAGGTCTCTCTGCCGATGACTAGACAGGCAAGTTAGCCTTGCACTGTGGACCTCCAGTCTTCATCTCACAGGGTAGGAGTAAAAACCACTATAGTAGTCTCAGGTCTAAGTACCTTTTTCAAATCTACCATTTACTAGAGATTCTCTCAGTGGAGGTTATCAGAAGTTTGACTGGCTATTACATATTGATCCTAATTTGGCTAAACCTTTTGTGCATTTTCTATTGACCAAAAGGTTGGCGAGATGAGAGATCTCAAGTTCTAAACCCCTAATGATGAGGTGTTACCTTCTATAGTGCTTTTCTAGAGGCAGACATATATTGTATTCATTTTGTGTTATTAAATACTCTCCCCATAACCATTAACTAGCCCTTCTTTTATTAAACATTTCTGTGAAATTTCATGCTGGTCATTCTTGTTTGAAATTCTTTATACCTCTGGCTTCTAAGACATTTTTTCCTGATTCTCCTACCTCTTCCTTTCCCTCCTCAGCATTCTTTGTAGCTCTCTCCACCTTTCTTTCATGTCTCCCCCACCCCTTTAATTTTGGTGTACTTCAGATATCCTTTCTTGACCAGCTTCTCCCTCAACATACTATCATTTCTAGAAGGCTCATCCATAACCACAGCTTCCAACACCTTCATGTTGGCACTTCCCAGATCATTCATCTCAGCCCACTGCTGTCTGTAAGCCCGTATGTTTAACCATATTTCTCCTTTGGACTTCCCAGCTGCATCTCAAACTGTGGGCCAATGAATGGCTCCTCAAAAGGACAGAGGCTTCTTCGTCTTCTTTTTTTTTTTTAAAGATTTATTTATTTATGTTAGAGGGAGAGAGACAAACTGGGAGCATGAGCAGTGAGAGGAACAGAGAGGGTGGATGAAAAAATCCCAAGCAGACTCTGCATGGAGCCCAACACAGGGCTTGATCTCACAACCCTGAGATCTTGACCTGAGCCAAAACTAAGAGTAGGATGCTAAGTGACTCTGCCACTCAGGCACCCCAAGAATAGAGGCTTCTTTAAAGCTAACATATGGTTTCAGTAACTCACCATTGTAGCATCATCAATGATGGAGTAATTTGCCTGGTGCAGGTAGTGATGTAGTATATTGCACAGTAAACATGAAGGATTTTCTTGGAGAAAACGGGCAACTTTTGTAAGTCTGTTGTATTTACTTCTTAAGGGAAAATGTACACTTTTATTCTGAAACAAAGCAAAAACAATAGATACAGAGTGATGTATCAAAGACACTGCAAATAGAAGATATCCAGTAATCAAGAACTTGCAGGTCTGTTGTTTTCCAACAATGATGAATAATTAGAGATCATATTCTATAATAAACTGTATCGGATACCTTGTACTGTTGATAGACATACCTCTAATGCTTCTGTCATTATGCATCCCATAACAGCACAAATTCTCAAGGTGCCCTCAGTTTCTAATTTGTTTAAGGATGATTTGAGTTGATCAATGGGAACAAGCCATGCACCAACAGCTGGAGTTGCAGTGCTTAAAAGATTCAGTTGCCTTTGAAAATTAAAAAAAAAAAAAATTTATAAAAGCTGTCAAGACTGGTATTTCAATCTTCCATACTTACTATACTTAGTGGCCATTTTACTTAGGCAAAATTACTTTTCATTTTGGCTATCAGATAAATCATAAACATGTAAGTAGAAAATGTGAAGAAAAGATAATAGAAAAGAAGGAAACATATTAAAACCTATTAGACGTGACAGTAAGAAGTTCATGATGGTGTGACATATAATAGTAAAACTAAAGCCCTATGAAAGAAAAAGGGTCAAACAAGATAAGAATAATGTCTACAGAAAGCATAAGGTAAGAAAGATGGTAAGAAGGTGGCAACCCAAATGCTATATAGATTAGAAAAATAACTTAAAAATAACTGAAACAGAATTGAAGGTTATTTAAAATGAAAAAAAAAATCAAGGAATAGTACTACATGTTTAAAACTTTTTACCTAGAAAATGCATGTGTAGGAGATCTCACATTGGTGGGAGCTGCAAAACTAAACCAAATTTCCTTGATGGTCAACTTCATGCTACATGAATCTGGAGGTGGAGGCATCAGAGGTAGATCTTTTTTCAAATCATCAGATTCAACTCCTTCATCCTACATAAAATCAAAAACCAGAAACTTCTAATGTATAGCTGCTTAAAACCACTAGTGCCAAAGTAAATGTTTAAAGCACAAAATCTTCCCATTGAATCAAGGTCTACAGGTGACACCTTTATATAAAACAGGTAAAATAAACCTTGCTCAGCCTAACCCTGATTCTGAGAAATACCTATAGATCCTTGAAGCTCTACTGAGCAAAGACTGAAAAACCACTGCACTGCAGTAAGCCGTAAGTCACAGATCCTAAAACCTAATGCTTCTCTTGATCACTTCATTCAATTACATTTGTTTAGTGATGTTTAAGTATTTTTTTTTCCAGATGAAAAAAGTGAGAGAAAGAGGTTTTGTGACTTGTCAAAATTCATACAACTATTAAGGAGAATGAATGATAGAATCAATGTCTTCTACTTCCTACTACAATCTGTTTTCCATTCCATTTTAACAACATATTTCAAGTTTCTAAAAACAAATTCCACAAATATACTAGTATAGTCCATGTTCAAATAAATAATACTCTATAATAAAATAGACTTATTTATCTTGTATGCAGCAATCTGAATCAGTGTTAAGAAGTAGTAATTTTTTAAAATGTATAATCACCACTCTTTGGAATGCAGGGAAGTAAGCATAATATTAAAGAAATAAACAAAAAAGTCTACCACCTGTTATGTCTCTTCATAGTTCTCTAATTCACTTTTAATTATTACTGGTCAAGATAAAAGACTGGCATTTCCTCATGGGACAATTAAAGAATGAAGAATATCCACAAAACAGCTCTGAATCCTAAAACAATGTGAACTATAGGCAATAGTTCACAAAACAATGTGAATTGTAGGCAATTGTTATTTTAAAGTTAGCAGATGCTAAATATAAGTCCACATTCCTTATCTGCAGCTCTAAATCTCATAACATTCTGAGAAATCTAAATATTTTTGTGTAAATGTGGCATCAAAACCTGATCTGAATTTGGTAAGAGGCTATTTATCCCACTTGGAGTTTTTATGAATGTTGTGCTGCAATAGTATTTAAATATTTCAAGATGGAGTGCTATCTCAGATTCCACTAGGAGTTTATGTAACATATAAAACACATACCATATTACCTTTCTGTTAAAGGAAAAAAAATCTGAATTCTCAAATACATCTGTCCTGTGGGTTTCAGATAAGGTTGTGAGCTAGGCACTAAGGTTTATAAAAGATAAAGAAGACCGTTTTCAGGAACTGAAAATTTTAAAAAGGGAAGGCAGCTTATAGATAATAAGTAACTAATTATAATGGTATGTAAAGCAAAGCAATAATAAAGTTGGATAAGTTGGATTTAGGTTGACTGAATTTTTGGTACCTATGGCATGTGTAAATGAAGATAGCTAACCAATGGGAAAGAGTTAGCATCATCAAATTACGGAACAGGACTAGAAAATGAAGTAAATCAGGGAGTGGACATACAGAATTCAAAAAAAAAAAAAAAAAGGTAGCCAAGAACAACATGGGAAGAATACCCACACTGAAGGACAAAGAACTGAATGAGGACATGGACCAAGAAAAGTCAGAGAACCCAAAGAAAGCAATGTTACAAAATTTAGGGATATTCAGCAAAGAGAGGAGGATCACAGAAATCAAGGAAGACAGCTGAGCTTCTGTCAAGTATTTCAGTGGGATAGAAGGAGAAGGAAACAACAACTGGATTCTTCCCAGCTCTTTTATCCAGTGAGTAACTATTGTATTTTTAAATTTCCTTAATTAAAGTGCTAATCCCTGACCACCACTCAAATACATCCAAAGACCTCACAAGAAAACTGTGATTAGACTCCTAACTATGGGGTGCCTGGGTGGCTCAGTGGGTTAAAGCCTCTGCTTTCGGCTCTGGTCATGATCCCAGGGTCCTGGGATTGAGCCCTGCATTGGGCTCTCTGCTCGGCAGGGAGCCTTCCTCCTCCCCTTTCTCTCCTTGCCTCTCTGCCTACTTGTGATCTCTGTCTGTCAAATAAATTAAAAAAAAAAAAAAAAAAACTTAAAAAAGACTCCTAAATTATGCATCAAATCAAAATCAATATTTCAAAAACTAAACTACCAGAAACCTGGGTTTAAGAGGTGATTATGCCAATGAATGGTGGATATCCATAACATTTCTTAATTAAAAGGTGTTTTTTTTTCCCTCTTCAATTGGTCTAATTTCCAAATGATCAGAAGTGTATGTACATATATGTTTAAAAACAACATTTACCAAGTTCTTACTAGGTACTAGACACTGAGTTAAGCCTTTCATATGTATTATCTCCTTCAATCTTCACAAGTCTAGGTCAGTATCCTTACAATGCTATTATAGACAAAGAAACTTCAAAGAGGAAAAAATCTGCACCCATCAGTTAGTGGTACAACTCTTTTGTAATCTAGAATTTTGAATATTTTTATTATTTCTATTATTAATCATCATGACATTCTACCATATTAAATATAATAAATGAGTTATATATAAGGTATTCTTCAGGACTCTAGCTAAAATGGGTGGATACTAAAAATATTTAGAATATTTATTCTATAATATATAATGAATAATTATATTCTATAATATATAATATATAATATATAATATTATAATATATAATATAATATAATATCTATAAAATATTACTAAATATTTTTAGTATTTAGAACTTACATGAAATACTACCAGTGACAAAACTAAGTATTTACATGAATTCTGCTAAAATCCTTGAAACAACATCAAAGCAATGCCTACTTTTCTGAAATTCTATTAATTCATTAATTCAACAAATATTATTAAGTGCCCAATATGAGCAAGGCATTAAACAAGGTACTATGATAGATAAAAATATATCTATGGTACAGTACCTATGCTTCGGAAACTATGTTCTAGTAGTATAATCACCAAAATACATTGACTACAATTTGAGCAAAATTCCAAATACTGAAAGAAGCATATAATCCAGAAATTAACTTTGAAATGAGTATATAGTTTTGTTATTTTTTTCAAAGCACTATTATTATTAAAAATTCACCAACTTGTTCATCTGAAACAGAATTTCCATTTAAGTCTGAAGAAGGGCTTATTCGATCACAAGGAAGATTATCATCAGAGACATCGGTATTATAGCCACTGCCAGTTGGAGAATCAGAAGAATTATTGGATGTCAGCACTCCACCTCTTTCTGTGACACTAGCTTTACCCATAATTCCAAAAGTATTATATAAAACAGCACCAGACTGTCTTCCACCTGTAAGAGAGAAGGAATGTATTCATTAAAAACAGTGGGTAGGGGCACCTCGGTGGTTCAGTTGTTAAGAGTCTGCCTTCAGCTCAGGTCATGATCCCAGGGTCCTGGGATCTAGCTTCTCATAAGGCTCCCTGCTCAGTAGGAAGCCTGATTCTTCCTCTACCACTCCCCTCTGCTTTTGTTCCCTCTCTAGTTGTGTCTCTGTCAAATAAATAAATTAAATCTTTAAAAAACAAAATAAAACAAAAAAACAGTGGGTATCTCAATGTTGTACTCTACAGTACCCATAAAGATAAAAAAATAAAAATAAAAATTCACAGGGGTGCCTGGGTGGTTCAGTCGGTTAAGTTTCTGCCTTCAGCTCAGGTCATAATCCTGGGGTTCTAGGATTGAGTCCCGAGTCGGGCTCCCTACTCAGTGGGGAGTCTGCTTCCCCCCTCCCTCTGCCTCTCCCCACTGCTTGTGCTCTCTAATAAACAAATAAGTAAAATCTTTTAAAAAATTTTTTAAAAATTAAAAATTCATAAAGATCTTTTTTTTCTCACCAAAACTTTGCCCTTATCTATAAAGGTCATGTAAGGCTGGATTATCAGGTAAAGAACTGTAGGCATACTTGATTACTATTATATATATGACTAAACCTAAAAGTTTATATATAACTTATAACTCAGACTTCCTTTATATATTACTCAATAATGCAGAAAAAAACTGTATATAACTGTAAGTTATATAACTGTAAGTCAGTCTGTCACTGAATAAAGGATTTACAGTATTTTCATCCTTCCAAACTCTCCTAATAAAAAAATCCAGTTTCCAAAGATGCAAACTGTCAAAAGCTGGGTGGCTCTATATTTTACTCAAAATTTTTTTTTCTGAACCACAGATATTTTTGTTCAGGCAGTAATGTTTTGTATGTCTACATGCTCTGTAGATTTGAATCACACACTGAAGGGAAAGGCTCACTTACAGAATTGGGATGGGACACCCATCCTGGTAAATAATCCCAGGTCCCAACTTTATGCTTAAATATGCAGATTTGGGTTATTCAAAGTCACAATTGTTCAAAACATTTTAGCAATGTGGGACCAATTTGTCCCTCACTTAAGCAGAAATGGAAAAAAAAATGCTTACCTTTTATGGTTAAATTTTCAAGTCCACATTCAAACATTATCCAACCCCATTTTTCTTGGCTGGGACCTATTCGAGTTACATCTGGAACAGCCTGCTGATCAGTTTCATCCACAAAAGTAAACTCATCCAACTCTTCAAGAGTAAATAAAACTTTGGATTTCTCAAAAGGAATAGCAGTGATGGCACAGGTACCAATATCTATTACCAAAAGAGAGCAAAATGAGCATCTTTAAAGACAGGTTTGCATTGTTTTAAAAAAAAACATTTAGACACCGTCTTTGGGGTGATCCATGGTGGACGTTTTGAGGGTAGCTGACCCATAGCCTGCGCATCCCATACTGCCTCCTGTGGAAGCCTGAGCTGGTCATGTAGCTTTCTCCCTTTGTCTCATAACTATGTCCACCAACGAGAATGCTAATTCACCAGCTGCCCACCTTACCAGATTCAAGAACAAGGGGAAAGACAGTACAGAAATGAGGTGGCATCGAATATGGAGCTGAGGAAAGCTAAGAACAATGACCAGATGCTGAAAAGAAGAAATGTAAGCTTGTTTCCCGATGATGCTACCTCCCCACTGTAGGAGAACCACAACAACCAGGGCACTGTAAATTGGTCTGTTGATGACATTGTCAAAGGCATAAACAGCAACAATTTGGAAAGCCAGCTCCAGGCTACTCAAGCTGCTAGGAAACTACTTTCTAGGGAAAAACAGCCCCCCATAGACAACATAATCCGGGATGGTCTGATTCCAAAATTTGTGTCCTTCTTGGGCAGAACTGACTATAGTCTCATTCAGTTTGAATCTGCTTGAGACCCCGAGGAGATTAAAAAAAAAAAAATTGGGGACAGTGTCTGTCTTAAAAATGTATCTTAATACTGTCAAAAAGAAAGATAAATGAACTAATCAACTTCTGAAATAATGTCTAATGTCCTACAATTTAAAAAGCACCAGAATCACACTGAAATAAAAGGGAGTAAAGAAGATTCCATATTTAAGAAATAATTGCTCAGAGGCAGAATGAATTCATTTCTGAAAGATTATAGGGTACTCTAAAAATCTAAAGTAAAAAAAGCTCCTGAATAATTCAGCTTCATGGTAAATTATTTTTAAGTACTTTCTCATCATCTTACAAAATAAAAAATCATTCTAATTAATTACCCAGCTACAAAAAAAATTAGAAAATAGGGAAATTATAGCTTTTACTAAAGGACTGCTTTATGCTAAAACATTTTATGTAATTATAATTCATAAAAGACATTGCCATAATTCCACCACTTACAATATGTGATATGGAAACTAACATCCTGCATGTCTGGCAAAGCCTTGTGTTTCATTTACTTTTTTTCATTTCTTTCTCTGATTACTGCTAATAAATACAGAAAAGCAAAAAAAAAAAAAAAAAAGATGAAAAAAATGTAAATTTAGCGCCCAGAGATAACTTGTTTACAATCAAATTAAATTTCCTTCTAGCTTTTTAGAGATTATTTTATAAACAAACCAGCCTTGATTCTGATATTTCAAGTAACAGTAAACCAAGATAATTTCCTAATGGCATTAAAAATTCTTCAAAGATATTATTTTAAGCTACATAACACTCGATCATATGAAAATACTATATTTCACATTTATGGTTAGAAAAACTTTCTGATCAGAGAGTAAATGTTCAGTTAAATTTTTCTATGCTTTTCTCATTATTTATTTTTTATATCTGCCTTTAATTCCATGAACTTATTCTTATTATGAAATAAGGTGAGGATTAAAGTTAAATTTTATTTAAATTTTTTGATTAAGTAATACACTTGCACAGATCAAAGATACAAAACGAGTGAAAGGGTATACAATGAAAAGCCTCTGACACACACCCAAGGACATACTTCCTCTCCCTATAGGTAACAAATGTCATTAGATTATTGAGAATCCGTTCACAAATATCTTCTGAACATGTAAGCAAAGACAACTACATTTTTCCTTGCATTTTTATACAATGTTCAGTGTACCTTTCAAAATTCTATTTAGTTACTTCTTGCACTCTTGTGCAATTGCAAACTGGTTACCAGTGTAAATTACAGAGCTGATAAAAGTCTTTTTATATTCCAGCCACTGTATTTTGCACCAGCTTTAGGATGATAGATCTCAGGTAGCCAAGAAAAGTCTCTTTATTTGGAATCCTCAGTCAAATAGTTTGCTCTCAAACACAAGGATACTGAAAGAAGATCTGAGAAAGCCACAACAGTTATACAGACCCAGAATACAGACAAGAATGATGGAAACTTCAGAGCCTATAGAATACAATGAGCAAAGTCAAGGTAATCATTTGTACATTCAGGATTAGTCATCTGTCCCACATGAAGATTTTAGCATAGCAATCGTCTCTAAAAGACTAACTAACTCAATGTTTTCTAGATTGAATCTCCGACTGTCTGAGACGATTTAAGCTTCCAAATGCACTGAATTACGTCAAAAATATTAAAAGGATATGTGACATCTCTGGTTTTCTTTTTCATCTCACCAGGGACTTTATTTAAGAGGCATAGCCGGATCTATCATTCTAATTGTTACTGTATTTTACAAACTTGACTATCTGCTTTTGATACTGCAATTAATTCTTTTTAATGAAGTTGTGCCAACAGAATGATTTTAAAAAGTAAGAAAGACAATAAAGATTCATACTCTCTCTTCTTTAATGAGCAAGCAGATACCATGAAGAAAACAAGAGATACAAGCAGTTCCTAATTGGGACCATACCACTTACTTTCCTACCAAAGTTTACCTTTCATTCTCATAGAACATGGTAAATAAACAGCTAAATACCATGTGCTTAATATATGCAGAAATACCTTTCTATAAAAATACTCAAATTGTAGCAATATTTGAAAAAAAATCATGTTTCCTTTTGCATTATCCTCTTACATTTTTACATGTCAAAGAAAAAATATTTGTTGTAGATCCTACCTGTTGTATCAAGACCTCTAAGTTGCCCATGAACTCGATGAATATTTAACTTGGCTGCAATTTCTTTGCCTTTCTCTGCTCCGGCATTTGATCTGAGAGATCCAGATGACTGAGGCTGCATCTTAGTGGCATGGACA
This sequence comes from Lontra canadensis, assembly GCF_010015895.1. Lineage (NCBI taxonomy): Eukaryota > Metazoa > Chordata > Mammalia > Carnivora > Mustelidae > Lontra > Lontra canadensis. Next base: position 86,404,146 of record NW_022630995.1, read on the forward strand.
TACCTATCAAAATTTGATGTTCTACCAGGTTCTGTATTATTTGAAGTCTCTTCAACTACACCTCTTAATAAAAATATAAAAAAGTATGATGGTTAACATTTAAATAATATAGTTCAGTAAAAACATTTAATAAGCAGTTATTTTAAAAAACTGCACTGTTGTAATTAAGCCATTATTAATAAATTTTTCAGTGTTTACTGAAAAACAGTATGAGTAAAAACTTAAAAATAACTTTTGTTATCTATAGTAATACCTGAAATTCCAATACCAATTTTGAGTTTAAACATCAGAATTTTCAGAAATGTATTTAAATGGTTATGGCTTACTTTTACAACCAACAAGAAAATTATGGCTCAATACAATCTTTCTCACCTGTTCATACGAACTTGGGTAGCAATTCTGTCAAAACACAGTGCTACTAGAGAAACATGAGTCACACTTTTACTAGGAGCCGAACTTGGAGATTCTTCCACTGAGGCTTGTAACAAACATAAGTTTACCTAACACACAAAATGTCATAAATTTCAGAGATACAAAGTGAAATATTATCACTTCAACATAAGATATCCAGGAAAATGAAAAACTACTGTTAGGAATGGTCTATCTATGTGTCTGAGAGTAATGAAGATAAAGCTTATAAACACAGATTCATGAAGTAATCATAATTCAATTGTTACTAGATGGATATGGAATATTTTAATAAATACCACCCAATATTCCATTTACGTAAACTACTTGTATTATTAATTTTTATATTAGTTCATCAAAGGAATAAGATACGTATTTTTGATACTATAATCTATTCTACCGCCATTCAGTTTAGTAAATTCAGAGGATAAAAACCAGCAAAATGTTCTCCTCTTCCAGGAAAATTTTTTTAAATATTAAATGGTTACCTTTGGTATGCTAACATTAGCCTGAAGACCTTTAATTGTTACATTATCTTGCTTCATTACAAGATTTGTCTGTGCTTGTCCTTGATTAGTCGTTCCTATGGTAGCATGTTCAGTTTTTGTTCCTCTAACATCTTGTTTGGAAGATAGCTAAAGAGATTAACGTAGAATTGTTATTTCATAGAACTTTCATAATTTCCACAACGTTCACAATAGCAACTTGCTTATTCACTGTGCTCCCTTATGCTTATCTATGTGCCAGCTGCCATCCCAGTTAGCACCCATACTCTTAAAGTCCAAACTTCAAATAGCTAGGAAAAATACTGGCAGCTTCAGGGCTGAGAGAAGTTATATAAAATAAAGTGAAACCAATCTACAGAGAAACAGAAAAAAAATGGCAATAAGTATTATTTTAGAATCACTAAAATGTATTTATTTGATAGTATATTTTGGATTTGATAATTGGCTCCTTGTTGACTGGGAACATTTTCAAACTTCTTTGATGTATACTCCTCTACCCTAGGAAATGCCAATGTTTTGAACAGTTGGATCATTAAAAATAATCAGCCTTACTTTACCTTACCTCTGGTCTCTTGCCCAAATATGACCCAGATAAATTTGAAAGTCAGATGGAGAATCACCAGAAGAGCATCAGGATTGACTGCTAAGAAACTGGCTCCATAGCTAGAACTATTGCATAAGTAGACTATCACATACAGGAGATGATGACTTGAGTCACTGAGGTAACCAAAAATAATCTCAAAAATATTTTTTTTTTCTGTTTTAGTGGGCATCTGTTTTGCCTGCTACTTTATTTTCCAACCTAAAATCATACCCATTTTTTAATAATCTTTTTATTATGTTATGTTAGTACAGCACATCATTAGTACTACACAGTACATCATTAGTTTTTGATGTAGTGTTCCAAGATTCATTGTTTGCATATAACAATCCGTGCTCCATGCAATCTGTGCCTTCCTTAATACTCATCACTGGGCTCACCCATCTCCCCACCTCCTACCTTCCTAAAACCCTCAGCTTGATTCCTGGAGTCCATAGTCTCTCATGGTACCATGATAAAATAATCTCAAAAATAATAAGATACAAATGATCTAATCACAGAGAAAAGCCAAATTATATGCAGCTTTGCTGTCTTAGAAACTGAATGTACCGATCTGAAGAATGCTCATTCACTTAGGACCGAAGTTCTTTCGGAAAGGCTTACAATTAATTGAGCTACTTCCAAAATAAAAGAAAAAAAATAAAGCTACAAATTTAATAAATATTTTATTGCTATTTAATCCACAGTATAGTTATATACATTATCTCTTAAGGAGCCAATAACAAACATATAATGACTATTTAGAAGTGTCCATGTATTCCAGTTTAAATGGCTAATAAAATTTTAATATATTCCATTTTTTTTTCAAGTTCAGATATCATATATACATGAAGAGTACTCAACTTGCTAAACTCATTGAATAAAAAGTTCTTACATTTTCTGAGAAGGTCGTCTTGCTATTTTGGACAGCTTCCCTGAGGACTTTGACATGGAGATCATCTACAATTGCAGCTGGATGGCGGGTACTAGCACAATGAACCATTGCTTCAATGTATCTGAGGGAAGAAAAATAGTACAGGAAAAACCTAAATATCACTTAATACTATGGCCTAGTTTATCTAAACTGTTCTGTTATGTTCCATTCTAGAGTCCATTCATGGTAGTTTTGTCTCCCTCAGTAGATTATAAGCTCCTTGCAGGACAGAGAAATCTATTATTTTTAAACCTATTATCATCTTTGTGCAACCAAAACAGCCATCAACAATATTTTTCTTCATGAATATGTATCACATATGATAATTATATCACAAATACTTAATCATTTTATAAAACATTACTTAAAAATTATGTTCTCCAACAAAATTAATACCTGTCTAAAGCTTCGGCTACCAGGGGAGTCAGAACAATATCAACAGTCCCTTTCACTTCAACTATGGCTGTGGTCCTGGTCTGAGAGACTGGCTGATCCAGGGTCCACTCTTCTGTCAATGTTTCATCATCTGTGTTATCAACCGTTTTCTTTTCCAGAGGAGTGTATGGTGTACTATACAATTTAATAACAAAATATGTATTAAAAAGACCATGAAAAAGAACAGAAGTTAGAGCTTCCTTAAGATGAATAATCACTCAAATACACATTCATTTCAACTAAAATTTTCATGGAATCAGACTAGATGCTTATGTCCCAAATGCCTGGCAGAGATAGGTGAGATGCAAATATGCAAACTGATCAAAGATGGTTAATACATCAAGTAAGAAGAAAAAGGTCGATATATTTACTTGATGGGGCTTTTCCAAATTATGAAAATTACAATACCGAATTCTTACTAGTTCCCAATTTCGATATGCCAAGTTATGGCTTGCACATTAGGTCCAACAGAAATGCTAGTGGCTGCTAATAAATGTTGGCAAAGCCATGACAGACAACAGAGTTGAATTATTTACGGTAATTAATTCATTTTTAAAAAATATTCCAGGGTGTCTGGGTGGCTCAGTGGTTTAAGTGTCTGCCTTCGGCTCAGGTCATGATCCCAGGGTTCTGGGATTGAGCCCTACTTCAGGCTTCCTGCTCAGTGGGGAGCCTGCTTCTCCCTATCCTTCTCCCTCTGACTGCCAACTCCCTTCCCCCACTTGTGTGCTTCCCCACTCTCTCTGTCAAATAAACAAATAAAATCTAAAAAATAAATTTTCCAGAACTAATCTTATTTTTCTTTCATTTTTCCAAGGCCCTGGACAATTCCTCCATATGATGGCCAATGAAATGTTACTTATAAGAATGAATAAATAAAAATGAGAAGCTGTAAAAATGATGAAATAAAATGAAATGCAAGGCCAACTATTTACTGTTTATAAGAAAATACACTTAAAGTGTAAATACAATAGGCAGGTTGAAAGTTAAAAAAAAATAGTAATAATGGAAAAAGATACTCCATGAATACATATGTATCACTCAGCCTGAGAAAGCTGAGGTGGCTGGATTAATATCAAAATGGACTTAAAAGAATTATTATATGGGCTAAAGAGGAAATTTAGGTAATGATAAAATGATATAAGCAGACATATCAGTGTGTAAAAACTACTAAGAGCTTCAAAATACATTTAAGAAAAAACTGATAGGGGTGCCTGGATGGCTCCGTTGGTTAACTGACTGCCTTCAGCTCAGGTCCCTGATTCTGGGGCCCCAGGATCAAGCCCCACATTGGGCTCCCTGCTCAATGGTTGAGTCTGCTTCCCGCTCTCCCTCTTGACCCTTCCCGCAATCATGCTCTCTCTCTCTAATGAATAAATAAAAAAAAATCTTTAAAAATTTTTTAAAAAACTGATAGAACTGAAGGCAGAAATAAATTAACAACTTTAATTAAACTTTACTTTCCCAGAAACTGATAAAAATGGTGAACAAACCAGTAAGCTTATATAAGATTTGATAACACCATCCACCAACTCTGCCATGTATAGAACACTACTCCATCCAATAACTGCAGAAAACACTTTCCTTTCTATTGTTTGTGGAACACTTACCAATACAGACGACAAGCTGGGGTACAACACAAGTCTCAACAAATGTAAAGATCAAAATCACAAAGACCATACTATGTGATTACAAAATGAAATTAGAAATTAAAAACAAAAGGATATCTTTTAAAATTCTCAAGTATGTGGAAATTAAGCATTGCATTTCTAAATAAACATGGGTCAAAGAATTAAATTAAAAGAGAAAAATTTAACATAAATAAATAATAAAGTTTATAGCCAAGTAAAGAATGGCTATTTCTCGGAATAAACTCTACGTATCTAATAATATAAAGACTGACTTTAAACTTCAAAAGTATGTAACTTCTACTTACTTTGAAGTTGATCCTGAAAGTTGCATTCCTCTGTCTAGTAAAGAATTAGCTGTGAGCCCCTGTTTGATAACCTAAAATAATATAAAATATTACTTACAGTCTAGAATCTTAATGTTATTTGTTCTCTAATTTTATGCTATCAACTGGCATTTGTGAATATCCAAATTACCTTGTTAATATGACTCTGATATGTACAACAAAAATACTTAACATAAAGAAGCACCTGGGTGGCTCAGTGGGTTTCAGCTCAAGTCATGATCTCAAGATCCTGACACTGAGCCACGTGTAAGGATTCTCTCTCCCTCTCTCTCTACCCTCCACCTGCTCATTCTCTCTCTCCCTCTCTCTAATAAACAAATCTTAAAAAAAATACTTAACAGACAAATTGAGAAATATCATATAAAATATGAATTGGCAATTTCATTTTCTGACTATTCAGATAAATGACAGGGTAGGGTTGACAATGAGGGTAAAAGACTATACAACTAAAGCTCAAAAGTAAGTGCTTCAAATGTTTTTCCTCCTGAAGTCCTTAGCAAACTGAGCTTTTCTTAAACTAATTTTAGAATGTTCTCCTGGCATAATCAATTTTTAAGTAGGGAAGACTCCCAGAGAAACATTAAATTATAGGAAAAACTAACATATTGTATGTCCATAAAAGAAAACAAATAAAATAATACATTTGATTATTCAAACCAAACTGAATCCTTTTATATGTTAGACAGTTATTCATATTTAATAGAGAAAAATAACTTTCTTACGACCTATATTCTATTTTGATTTATCTAAAGATATGAACTCCTTCCCTGACTTATTTATTTCAGAGATTTGATTGCCTAATCCAACTAGAAAGATTTACTGAAAACACTAAAATAATTCTAACTTCTTAGGTACAATTCTGTTTTGGAAGTACCATTGAGTTTTATACTGGAAAATTCATATACCTACATACTTTCACATGGAATAAAGAGAACGTTTTGAAATCTTAATGGGCAATTTATATTGGGCAAGAGGCACAACCTTAAAACCAAAACTTTGGGAGTACTGGGTGGCTCAGTTTGTTAAGAGTCTGCCTTTGGCTCAGGTCATGATCTCAGGGTCCTAGCATGGAGCTCTGAGATAGCTACCTGTCAGCAGGGAGTCTGCCTGTCCCTCTCTGCAACCCCTGCTCATGCTCTTTCTGCCTCTATCTCAAATAAACAAAATCTTAAAAAATACACACACACACAAAACTTTGTAACTGTCACTAATGTTTCTTCTTTCTTCAACACATATTGCTCAAATGCATATATATATATTTTTCCAACTCCATCTATCACATTTCCAGCAGTACTTAAGTCTAGTCCTATCACCTCTTACACAGACTGCTGCCAACAAGCTTCCTAAGTGATCACCCCACCCTTCCCACTTCATGACAGTTCAATTCTTCTATTCAGTATCCAAAGTACATGAAAGCACATTTCCTTAAAGCTCTCACAGGTTTCCTAATGAAATTTCAATGAAATTATGAGAACTGATACCATGGTCTATAAGTTCTTAATGATCTGTCCCTTGTTTAGGTCTCTAGCCTCAAAATGAGCAGTCTCCCTGCTAACTTACTTATGTGTACTGACTTCTCTCCCACTTGAGAATTTTAGCAAGGTTCCTGCCTGTGCCTAGGTCTTCCCATCATCAGTTCCTTCTCATACGTTAAGTTTCAGTTTAAATATTACCTCCTCAGTTAGACCTTTCATGTCAATACAATATAGGTAGTTCCACCCCCCCATTATTCTCTATTCTAGCATTTTTGGATTATCTTCATAAGACTCTTCTCAACTTGTAATCATATACTTACCTGTTTTATCTATTAACTGTCTGTCTCCCACACCTAAACTGTAAGTCCTATGCCCATTTTCCTCATCACTGCATATCAAATGCTTGGCACACAGCAGTTCATAATAAATACTGAATTAAGAATATGTAAATTAACTATGTAAGTATATACCACATAAGATTCCTACACAGTTATTCAGTTCTGTAAGATTTTCTCTGCTTAATTTTGTTCTTTAAAATCATAAAAAATTCTCTTATAAATGTATAATTTCATAAAAAGTTTTCATATTGTCTATTATCACTAGTTTGTTAATGTATTTTCAATTTTCCTTTAAAAAGCCACTACATAATTCATTACAGAAACAGACAATAACCAATTCCTGCTAAAATACAAAATGTCAAATGTCAAGTGCATGGAATTGGATTTGCACAGTAGCAGTTACAGATTAAATAAAAAGAACACCAGCTATTAAAAACAATTTCAAAATTTTATTTTTAAGACACACAGAAATTTGAATTCAGAGACTTGATCTTAATCTTAGAACATAATGTAGACAGAGACTATATATTAACTGATTAACATTGTGACAAGTCTGAAACTACTCCTCAATTTGAGATGTTTAAGTTTATAATACTCATCAATAACCCTGAGATTTATTGTCACACATGAAGCCATGACTTCAGAAATTCTTTCTTTCAATAAGGTAGTTACAATGACTGAGAAAAAAATTTTAGAAACATCTTAAAAATTGATTTATCTAAGTAAACCTATCAGTGGAAACTAATGATTTAGTTTATACCTTAAAAGTTGGAACAGAAAGCTGTTCAAATGACGATGAGCTTTCTTCACTGGTTGGAGTATCCAGATCAAGGGGACGATGCAATGAGGACTTAGAGGTTCTTTTGTTAGTAGGGTGCTTCACTGACCAATTAATTACCTGGAACTGAGTAAGATAAGTCTGATAACAATTCATCACAGGTTGTTGAGAAGTAATCTGTTCACTCTCTACTGTTTTCTCAACCTCTACAACATATGGATGTTCTATAACATCATCTTCTCCACCTAATGCAGAAACAAATGAAGCCTGGGAAGGATGAGTTTTGAATGGCATAGTTCGGGGATCCTGAATGGTCTCTCCATGGCCAGTAAGTGGTCCCTCTACACTGTGATATATGGAACCCCTACTGTAGTCAATCTGCTGTGTTTGCTTTTTCTTCTTTTTTCTACCTGGATAAGTTCCAGGGCCTTCATCACTGCTAATGGGCTCAAATTCCTCGGCTGCAGAAAAGTAGGCTTCGCTATCAGCCATTGACATGCTGGAATCCATTGACCGATATTGATGAAATGAATTGGAGTCTGCCGATGGTGTGTATGGAAATGAACCAAAACTTCTTCTCTGCTTTGGTGAGTCTAATACATTCTCATCACTTCGGGAGACATCACTACTAAACTGGACTCCAACTGCAACAGGCTGCTTCTCCCCATAAAAAGCAGCAGTAAGGCTCTTGGTACTCCCAAGTCGAGTGGAACATACAGAAGCTTGTCGTTTCAAGGGAGATCTCAAAGGAGATTGACCTACTGACTTTTCCTGAGTATTGGGAGACACGGGGCTGTTTCCTGGAATTTCTGTAGGAATGCTAAAATGGAAAGCAAAGCTATTACCATTTACTGTACATCGTATAAGTATCAATAGAAGTTCTTATAAAATCTTTATAGTGATTTTAATCATTTATTTTGCAAATAAAGGAAAATCTAAAATTTTACAATGAATTATCTATACAAAGTAGCAAAACAGCACAATAAGTGTTCATACCTCATGTAGTTCCAAATAAATTGAGGCGGTTTACAACATAATAAAAATTTAAACCCAAAGTATAATCTTCTATCCATGATTTGTGGACACTAATGCATTTATACCTTTTTTTTTTTAACATCCTTTAAAAGTTTGTCTAACACAATATATCAGGGGCCCCTTTGAATAAATGAGAGGGACTGAAGGAGAGGAAAGAGCTAGAGATAGCCCCACTATCATCACCTTTAGAAACTGGTGCTAGTGCCATTTACTGAGGCAGAATAAGTTGAGCATGACAGGTACAAGGTCATTTTTTATAGGCTGAGTTTGAGGTCTCCATGAAACATACAAATAGAAATATCAAAAAGGTAGCTGGGCCTAGAGGCACAAAAGTTTTGGCTAGAGTTTTAGATTTAGAAGATGTTGGCTACAGATCATAACTGAAGCCAAATCATCACTGAAACGATCTAGGGAAACAATATAGAATGAGTGGAGATAAAGGTACAGAACAGAGCCCTAAGCATCCAGAACATCTAACAAATGGCCAGCTGAAAGAGGAAGAAAAGAAGAAATGGAAGACATGGAAATAGGGAATAAGAAGGAGCAGCAAAGGAAGCTGGAGGAAAATCTAAAATTTTTTATCTGGAGGATGACAAATATTTATTTTCATTACATTTTTCTATATTTTCCTATTTCTGGAATGAGATATGTCTATCTATCTATCTATCTATATATATAAATTTTGTAATTAGCAAGACAAAAGCAAATGAACATTTAAAAATATGTTCAGGAGGAGAAAAGAATTTTCTATAGTAGGTGAGTTGAGAGGAAAAAAAGTTTTTCTTACCAAAATTTTAAGTAACTACAATCTTATTATAATTTCTAATCTAATCTAGTTTCTGAATATAATTGAATACTGACCTTACATGGCCATCATCTCTTTTTGCATTATGCAAGAATTCTTTTTGAACCAAATGGTCATCAGCAACAGAAGAGGGACTTTCCTTTTCTCCAGCCAATAAAGGCTGTGCAGCACTAGAACTACTATTCTCCTCTGAGGAAGAGGATGAACTATGAGATCGTAATGGTACTTGAAGACTAAGGTGCTGAGTTTTTCTTTCTACTTCTATTCCCACTGATTTGTTTTCCCATTCTTTCCTCTTCATGCCATTCACATTACCTGAATAAACAAAAAAGTAGGTTACATGAACATAATAATTTCAAAAACAATTTATGAAAATAAGAGCACTTAATCCAATTCCCTATTTTTATAAATATAATCAGTTTTTTAAAAGCACAAATATCCAATTTCACACAGCAATATGCTAAACACTATAGAAAGATATTATAGTAAGTATGGATCCAGAGTCCATAGACAGTGAATTTTTTAAAACTTTATTTGAAAATTTTCATACTTACAGAAAACTTTAAAGAATAATACAAAGCCACCAAATATCTTTTACTCAGAATTACCTATTTTAAACATTTTGCCACATCTGCTCTAATATGTATCATATACACATAAAACTTTTTGAATTGAGAGTAATTTGTAGACATAGTGACATTTTACCCTAGATAGTTAAGTGTTTATGTCTAAAGAATAATATATACATATATAATCTCTATATAATTATCAACTTGGAAATTTAGTATTTATACAATACTGTTATCTAATCTACCATGTGCTCTCCAATTTTTTCAATTGACCCAATAATGTCCTTGAAAGCACCTCTGCCCCTTCCAGTACAAGATTAACCTAGGATCATATATTAGTGCATTCAGCTATCATGTGTTCTTTAATATGGAACATTTCCTCAGCCTTTTATAAGAGCCCTGTGACATGTTATGTAAATTGGGGGTGGAAGGAATGAAAGGAGAGTCCTACTAAATTGCTTAGATTAAAAAACAAACAAAACAAAACAAAAAACAAAAAACAACTCCTGCCCAGTTTCTATTCTCCTCCAGCCATTCCTGTATTACCCAAGAAAAGAGGAAGCTGTTAGTAGGAAAAAACACCTCTTCCAGAAGAATGCAGTTCTAGATGGAATTTAAGGGGTAAGAAGACTTAAGAACTTACAATATAAGTAGAATTATTAGCTTCTACTACCACAAATGGAAAAATCAGAACAATAAATATCAAAAGAAAAATGGGTTTCATTCTCTTTCTAGATGACAGGAAACTAGTGGTCACTCACCTTCCAAGGAACTCCTGCATTCTACCATAAGCCCTCCTCGATTCTATTCTAACACTGCGTATCTATACTTGGCTCCTAGAAACCTCAACAATCAGAAGTCAGATACTTACACAGGGGTTAATTCTATACCAAACTCATAATGATTTGTGAATTAGAGCTCAGTCCTGAAAGAATCAATTGGTGATATAATCACTATTATACATTATAAGAATTACAATGAGCTTTGCTTTTGTTCAGTTAGGGAATTTGCTCTCTTTCCTTTTTTATACCATCTGTAACTTCCCTGTAGATTTTCTTTCCTCCCTTTGTGATGGTTAAACTTTGATCTGCAGATCAGAATATCAAGCAGTGTTCATAATTAGTGCCAGCTATAGTGCGGTAGAAAGAACACTGAAGTGGCTTTGATGGCCCTGATTCTAGTTTCTGCTCAGCCATCTGATTTTGTGCAACTCCATCTCAGTGATGAGCCTCACTTTCTTCACTAGAAGCAAGGAAAATATAGAACTCATGCGGTAACTTGAAGATTAAATGAGACAATGTCTGTGAAAACCTTTAAAAGCAAATATTAATCAGATGTAAGAAAGTAATATTTTAAGAAAAATGATAAATTTTATTTAGCATCTTTCCTATCCTTTAAATGTCAAGAACTTTTGATGTTTGCAGATTCTATAGGATAATCTGCTTTTATTCTAGGCAAAACTGCTGAAGTCAAATAATCTTAAATAAGATGTATATACTTATGTATTAATATTTAGTGAGAAATCATTAAAGCAAGAATTTGATATATATATTCCAGCTCTTTCTTGTAAGAGCTCCTTATACATGGAAAATCAAAACTACTTCTTCCCTCCTTTTGGTCTACTGACAATAGGCAGTGCTGTAAATGTTTTTGAATAAATCAAGGGGAAAAGGCTGATATTAGTAAAATAGCAAGACTTTTCCATATTTCACTTCTTGACAGCATGACAACTTAAGCAGTAAATACTGCACTTAATTGTAGGAACATACAACTAAAAAACCCAAAGGAAAATTCACTTCTGAAGTCTTCAGAGGTAAGATACTAGATAAATCTAAATCTAGTACACTTAAAGCCACCATTTACTGCTTACAACACACCTGTGTATCTGCAAAGTTATCCTACAGAGTCTAAGGAAAGGCCACATTTCTCTTTTTGACATGATCAGTTTTAGTGATACTAAGAATATCCTGCAAAACAGTTGGTAATATGAGGGCCAACGGTATAAATATTACTATTGGTAAGTTTTCCTATATAAGTAAACTGGTAAAACAACTGTTACCTTGAAGCACAGCTATTCTTAAGTAAATCTCTGGAAGCTGAGGTCACAGAAAATAAGAATATATATAAAGAAATACTCAGAACAAGCTTCTCTAGGAAAATCACCAATGTCAACAACAGGTCTGAAGAGTAGACCTACTTTTGCCTTAGGTAACTGTAAAAACTCACTAGTCTTCTCTGGCTTTAGTTCAATCACCTGCAAAACAAAGGAAGATTATACTGAACCTACCTACAAGACTGCTCAAAAAACTGAGTTGAACAACTAACACTGAACTTCTCTCAAAAATGGCATAAGGATAAAGATTAAAAAAAGATTAGCACAAGTAACAAAATAACACATTACCATCTACAATTTTGGGAATTTCTTTAGTAATAATCCATTCTCCAGGCTGTAGCAGAGACTGTCCATAATACATATCAGACTCTGCACTCGTGCTTGAAAATGCAGAACTACTGGAAGGTGTCAACTCTTCAAGTTTGAAGAAATCTAGGCCAGTTACTGTGCCACCAAAGAATCTGCAGCCACCGAGACAACCACACTTGTTCCTACACCTCTTATTCTTCAGGGTATCATCTGGCCACAAAAACCACAACCTAAACAGAACCCAAAACAAAACAAACAAAAGCAACAACATAACAAAAACTCATTAGGAAATAAACTTTTGGCAGATAATTAATTAAAACTAAGTTAATTGTTAATATTTTTAAAAGACAACATAAACACAAACACAAAAGCTTATTTTACTGTGGAATGTTTAATCATTTTGCCTTTCTTAAAAAAATAGTAGTTTCACCATGGTGAGATGAAAGTAAGTAGGAAAAGAGAGAGAGATACATTTAAAAAAAAAGAATTAAAAAGAAGTAAATATAAAGATCAGACATTTAAATCCAATTTAAAAATAGTAGTAAATATTCTCAAAAGGACTAGAAATTTTAAACATCAAAGTAAAAAATCGACAAAACTATTGGTAGATTATACTAAATAGATAATTTATCACTGTTAGCATTTCAGAGCCTATTTCACAGGCAAATACACCAAAATACTATAAGTGTAGAGCAAATAAGAAATTTATTTCTCAATAAAACCAAAATAATGCATTCTATATATTAGAGGAAAAAACTAATAATTTTGTAATAAGGACTCAGAACAAAGTCTTAAGAATTAGGACAGTGGGAGAAAATGAGTGTAACATCCTTTAGGTTCTGTAAATGATCCACACAAAAGCCCGTCAGTATATTAACTTTCTTAAAAAAATATTCTATAATACAAATATGGGAGATAAATCTTTATTCTTCTTTTTTTAACTTTAAATAATAGAATTACCTCATATTAACAGTCTGTTTTTCTAAGTATTTTTACAGGCATTATCTCATTGGATCCTCAGGGCCCTCAAGGAAGACAGAATAGGTATTATCATTTTCATTTTACATTCTTTCATTTATATTTCTTGAACATATTGATATGTGCCTAGTACTGTGCTAGGTGAAACTACAGACACAGTCTTATCCATATGAAGTTCAGAGTACAGAGGCAAAGACAAGCCAGAAACAAAATATCTAATCATAAACTGTACTGAGTGCTATGAGGTAAAAACAAAACAAAACAAAAAAACACAAGGTGTTGTGACAAGGAAAACAAAAGGAAACTTTCAAAAAGTAGTATTTGAGATGTGAAAGATGAGATGAAATACATCAAAATAGGAGTGCAACATCAGTCTAGAGGACAGTAGGAAAAATGTAAGAAAGCCTTATGATTAGTGAGAATCTGACATATTACTTCAGTTAAATGTTACCAAATTCAAATCACTTCTCTATTTTAAAGTATTAAGATTGAATCACTCAGCAAACTACTGCAAACACTGTAAAAATAAAAGACCTTATATATTCTACACACTTTTTTATTTAGCTCATTTGTGTAGCAACAAGCTTAGAAAAATGCATAGGTTTGCATTCATCTAGATATGGGTTCAAATTCCAGCTGTGCCACTTAGTAACTCCAGGACCTTGTCAGATTAGTTAATATTTCTGAGCTTCAGTTTCCTCAACTGTAAAATTGTGATCTGATACACCTAAGACTGTTTTGGAAATTAAATGTAAAGCCCCTGATATAAAATCTGGAATATAGAAGTTGCATAATAAATGTTAGCTCCCCTTCCCTCCTTTTATTACAATCCAATGCACTAGTTCTCAATTTTAGCTTGCATTAGAATCACCTGGAGCGCTTATTATACTATGGAGTGCAGGGCTGCACCCCCAGAGTTTCTGACTGAAGCCTATTAAGACCTGATTATGTAAACTTCTAACAAGTTCCAAGGAGACACTGGGGTTGGTGGTTTGGGAACCATACTTTTCAAAAACACTAAAGAAACTAATGACCCGTGAGTCCAGTAACTTTTGCAGTTATATCAAAAAAGAATACAGATAGGCCCCCAAACTCCTGGGAATCAGATATGCACAAGGCAGCCAAATCTGAAGGTCAGTGAGTTACCAAGTTGGGAGAGGCAATTGCCAATATGCCCTAAACATCCCTACCTGTTTTTGCTGGGTATGCCAAGTATGCAAAGCCATGACCAGGCCATTGCTTGGGACTGTACTGGCAGTAAAAAACCTAAAGAGACGAGGTAATGTCTCACCCTGGAAAAGAGTAGGTTTGCTTTCATGTCCTATAAAAGTCATGGAACCCTTAAGTTCAATATTCTTCTTCTATAATGCACCCCACTGTGTGTAGATACCCATCATGGACTTTTTGCATCACCTCCAAAGGATTCATAAATATGGGTACCAGATATAGCCAATAAAAGTAAGTTTGTCCTATGCAATGTATGGGACAATATGACACACCTATCCTAAAAAGTTATTTGTTGTTTATCTCAAATTCAAATTTAACTAGGCATCCTATATTTCCTCTCGCAACCCTACTTGGGGGATACAGGGAACCCATACAAACACATATGACTCTGGTTCATACTTTTGTTGTAATAAAGACCTTTGTCCTTGACCAGGAGTTTTGTGTCTTCTGGCAGCACCCAAGAAACTGTGGCAGGGTAATTTGTTAGCTTGCAAGCACGGTAAAATCCCACTCTTCACAATTATTAACCAAAGAGAGCACTGAAACCAATCTAAATGGTTGGATTTACTTGAACACCTGGAACTTGAATCACATGGTGCCATTTTCTTCACTTCATTAGCACCCTGTTCTACAATCTGATCTAATTAGACCCAGGCACTTTGTTCATAGCTATTGGCTTCCTGAGCAATAATTAACAAAGAAACCCAGATTTTTAAAAAATATTATTCTCCACACATGAGCTTCCATACTTAGATTTACAGGATGTCAGGATCTTAAAAAACTTAAAAGATTAATGTAATCTCAGTAAAAAAAACTGAGAATTTTTTAAAACTAGACAAATAGTTCTTTTGGGAAATTAACAGATGAAAACACCTAAAAGTTTGTGATAAAATGGAAAAATAAGTGTGTATTAGGTATAAATTTTTACTCCTGTATTTGAATACATATTTGCAAAAAATCTATTTACATCCTTGGCTGGATTAATACAAACACACCATAAAAAATCCAGATAGAGGGACACCTAGGTGGCTCAGTTGGTTAAGCATCTGACTCTTTTTTTTTTTTTTTTAAGATTTTATTTATTTATTTGACAGAGAGAGATCACAAGTAGGCAGAGAGGCAGCCAGAGAGAGAGGGGGAAGCAGGCTCCCTGTGGAGCAGAGAGCCTGCTTTGGGGCTCGATCATGAGATAGAGGCCCCCACTGGGGTGCTGAGCATTGGAGCCTGCTTAATATTTCTCTCTCTGCTCCTGCCCCCCCCTGCACAGGCTCTCTCATTCTCTAAGAAAAACAAAAATAAACAACAACAACAACAAAAAAAACCAGACAGAGTTTAATGTTAACAACAATAACAACAAAAGGAATAGAAAAAAAAAAAACATAGTTGCCATGTGATTACTAGCAAAGGAAATATTTTCTCAAATTAGTACAAAAAATTATAAAGGTTAAAAACTGACGTATTTGAATACACAAAAAATAAAGTATGTACATAAGACTAAAAAAATTTTTAAAAAGAAACAAATTGCAAAATATTAGCAACAGGGACTACTGAAAGGATGTAATCTATAGATTTAAGAGCTCTTAAAAATTGGTAAGAAATATACCAATATGCCAATAAATTAAATATACATAGAATAATAAGGTGCAATTCACAAATGAGGAAATAAAAACCACCAATACATGAAAAAATATTAATCTCAGAAATAACGAAATGCAAAATAGAAATATCATCTTCCAGTTATCATAAAACACATAAGGGAAGCAAAGATGCAGTGAGACACAGACTCAACTTAAAAAGTCACTGGGAATATAAAGTGAAATAATCTTTCTGGGAATTTGGGAATGCATATCAAATGGCTCAGTTTTTAGCACAGTCACACCACCACCCCCTTTTAAGAAAACTATTTAAGTTTAAAGAACATGTGGTAAAATATTTTATGTACAAAAAATGTTTCTCTTACTATTATATATAATGAGGAATTTAGAAACATTTTCTATGCATTTAATGAATAAGGGCAATGGCTAAATAAAGTACAATGTATCTTTTTTATGGTGTATTATCGTTTGTTTTAAAGGAAATTTATAAAATTTTTGATCATATGGGCAGATGCTTAGGATATAAGTTTAATGCCAACATGCAGAATTTATAAATACAGAATGATTTCAAGTATAAGAAAGATACATTAAAAAATATGTGGAAGAAATATGACAAATTCATTGTGGTAAGGTTATGGTAATTATTTTCCTTTATTTCATAATAGTTTTCTCTATTTTAAAAATAAGCTCAATTAACTTTATAATGAGGGAGATGGGGATGGAAAAAGCTATACTGGCAGTTTAAATAGATATGATTCAGTAAGAGGCTCTGGCAACTTTTTAAATGGCAGATACAATTATATCTTAATGACTGTTTCTTGAGGATTAAATTCCCTTAGTCTCCCTTGCAGTTTTGAGAGCCCACGAAAGAAGAGTTTCGTAGAGTAAATGGTGATAGCAATGATGTTTTCTAGAAATGTTGAAATGAAAGTAGCAAGCTGTGGTGAGAGAGAAAGAGGGGTAGTACTCTATAATATGTTACTTGGGAACTAGTAATTTATGCTCATTTCACTGCTATTACACATAGTATGGGCTTAGAAACACATTAAAAAACAGTGTTATTTCCATTAACCGCACTATTACAAGAGATGAGGTATATAACGTATTTACTTAAATATCAGGTTCTTACATCTTCACTGAGGTATACCCAGCACAATCATATTTAGTCTTTATGTAAAATGTTCCTATTCCATTCCTAACAGTGGAATTTCCTCTATAATTATAAGGTAATTTTCGTCTGAACTTGGGATGATTAACTTCCTTAAATTTCACTTACCTCTTAGTTCTGGCATCATGAGTTTCTAGGAAATGTCTTTGAGCCTCATGTTTAGAATGATGATCAGCAGCTAATGCAATATCAACAGTAATGAGTCCTAAATTGGCTGACCCTGCTTCAAGCCAATAGGCCCTCCGTAGTACTGCAGGCTGAAGTCCAACTCTGGAATTATTTAATTGTTCAATGTACTGTCTCACTTGAAAATCCTGAATTGCAGCACTTATTCCTTCCCCAACTGACTGATTGTGGAGATTACAGTTTGCAACTCGAATTGCACCCATCTAAATTGAATAAAGAAAATGAAATAAAATGCAGTTTCTGCACTCTTAAGCAACTTAGAATAAACTACAAAAGAGGTATTTATTTCAAATTTCATGAAAGAAAAAAAGAGAAAAAGGGGAAATGGAAAAGATAAATGCAACAGAAAAGTAAACATTCAATTAATAAAAAAAGGATAAAAGGAAAAGAACCTAAGTCAAAAGGAAAACAAGAGAAGGAGGAAAGAATGTTGGTAGTAAGTAATAAAACCACAGACTTTTAACAAGGCTTAATTTTAAGCAGTAACCCACAAAGCAGAGGGGGCAAACAAATGTTTTCAGGAGCCAGGCAGGATATAAATGTACAAAACCTAAAGGCAGTCAAAATTCAAATCAAGGTAAAAGCTTCTGCACAACAAAGGAAAACAGTCAACAAAACAAAGAGGCAATCCACAGAATGGGAGAAAATATTTGCAAATGACACCACAGGAAGAGGGTTGATATCCAAGAACTTCTCAAGCTTAACACCCAAAAAACAAATAATCAAGTAAAAAAATGGGCAGAAGACATGAACAGACACTTCTCCAATGAAGACATAGAAATGGCTAAGAGACACATAAAAAAATGCTCATTATCATTAGCCATCAGGGAAATTTAAATCAAAACCACACTGAGATACCATCTCATACCAGTAAGAATGGCAAAAATTAACAAGACAGTGAACAACAAGTGTTGGAGAGAATGTGGAGAAAGGGAAACCCTCTTACATTGTTGGTGGGAATGCAAGTTGGTGCAGCCACTTTGGAATACAGTGTGGAGGTTCCTCAAAAAATTAAAAATAGAGATACCCCATGATCCAGAAATTGCACTACTGGGTATTTACCCCAAAGATACAGGTGTACTGAAAAGAAGAGCCATGTGTACCCCAATGTTCATAGCAGCAATGTCCACAACAGCCAAACTGTGGAAAGACCAGAGATGCCCTTCAACAGATGAATGGATAAAGATGTGGTCCATATACACAATGAAATATTACTCAACTATCAGAAAAGATGAATACCCAAATTTTGCATCAACATGGATGGGACTGGAGGAGATTATGCTAAGTGAAATAAGTCAAGCAGAGAAAGTCAATTATCATTTGTTTTCACTTACTTATAGAACATAAGGAATAACATGGAGGACATGAGGAGAAAGAAGGGAAAAACGAAGGGGGGTAATTGGAGGGGGAGATGAACAATGAGAGACTGTGGACTCTGATGGTTTTAGAGGGGAGGGTGTTGGGGGGAGGGCACGTATTGCATGGAGCACTGGGTGCTATACATAAACAATGAATCTTGGAACACTGCATCAAAAACTAATGACATACTGTATGGTGACTAACATAACACAATAAAAAACAAAAACAAAAACAAAAACAGAAAGAAATGGAGATTTGGGGGCATCTGGGTTGCTCAGTCATTTAAAACGACTAAGTCTTGATTTAGGCTCAGGTCATGATCTCAGGGTAGTAAGACAGAGCTCCATGTCTGGCTCCACACTCAGTGGGGAGTTTGCTTCTCTCTTATTCTCCCTCCCAGCACCTGGTCATGGTCTCACTCTCTCTATATAAAATAAATCTTAAAAAAAAAAAAAGAAGTTCGATTTAGAAAAAGAACTAACTATACTGGCCAAGAAATAGACAAAAGTGTACCTTTAAAATAAGTGTACCTTAAAAAAAAAAAATGGAAATTTTGGTTTGGAAAAAGAACTATATTGGCCAAGAAATAGACAGAAGTGTACCTTTAGATTTGTAGCACAGCCATGTTCCACGACATAAATATCTGCTCCATCTACTGCTAAACGAGTCATAGTATATTTCAAATCATCTGAAGTTGGACAAGGCCCAGGAATACAACTCAACTAAAAAGAAAAATAACTGAATATTTAATTCTTCACCATCACTTCACCATTTTGGTACTCACACCTGTTGATTTAAATAAAATTTTCATCACGTGCATATTTAAAAAATTAGTCAAATCTCATTTTCATAATGATAAATGAAATTATCAATAATTAAAGACTTACTTATTAGAAACTAATCATAAGTATGTACCATTTTCATTTATAAGGGGAAAGAAGCAAGTCTAAATTGACAGAATATAGTTACTGAAAGTCACAAAGAATAATCAAAGTAAAATGATAAGTAAACAGTGTCACAGGATTATAAGAACTGTATGGGAGTTTAAAGTTGTAAGATTTTCTTATGAGTACTCTATATTACACAAACACACACACTTGTTTTTACAAATATATCAACTCTAAGTTTTATTATGATATCTAAGGACAATTGACACAAATTTAATGTTATTTTACTCCTGAAACAGATTTGGTCATGGTTAGGCTGGAAGAAAACATACACTTCACCTACTTCTTGGGAAAATGGCAATCCTGAGTAAATTATTGGCTCAATGGCATACAACTGTTCATTAGTGGGAGAGCCAGAGTAGAACACAGATGTCTTGCATTATACCCAGTGTTCTATAATAATAAGGCATACCTTGGAGATATTGCGGGTTCCATTCCAGACCACCGCAATAAAGCAAATATCACAATAAAGCAAGTCAAATTTTTGTGGCTAAAATCAAAAACACAAGAAACAAGAAGTGTTGGCGAGGATGTGGAAAAAAAAGGAGCCCTTCTGTACTGCTTATGGGAATGCAAACTGGCGTAGCCAACGTGGAAGACAGTTCGGAGATTGCTGAAAAAAATTAAAAATAGAACTAACCTATGATCCAGTAATTGCACTACTGGGTATTTGTTCAAAGAATATGAAAATGCTAATTCAAAAAGATATAAGTACCTCTATGTTTACTGCAGCATTATTTACAATAGCCAAATTATGAAAGCAGCCCAAGTGTCCATTGATAGATGAATGGATAAAGACGTGGTGTGTGTATATGTATGTGTGTGTGTGCATGCACGTGTATATATATAATGGAGTGTGTGTGTGTGTATAAACAAAATGGAATATTACTCAGCCATAAAAAAGAATTAAAATTTGCCATCTGTTACAACATGGATGATCCAGAGAGTATAATGCTAAGCAAAATAAGCCAAAGACAGATACCATATGATTTCACTCATATATGGAATTTAAGAAACAAATGAACAAAGGGGAAAAAAGAGAGACAAACAAAAAAATAGACCCTTAACTATAGAGAGCAAACAGATGGTTATCAGAGGAAAGTGGCCTGGGGGATGGGTGAAATAGGTGAAAGGGATTAAGAGTATGCTTGATAAGCACAGAGTAATATATGGAAATACTGAATCACTACATTGTGTACCTGAAATTAACATAATACTATATGTTAATCTTACTGGAATTAAAATAAAAATTAAAAATAAATACTGTAAGATGAAAATGAATTTTTTGGTTTCTCAGTGCATATAAAAGTTATGTTTACACTTTATACTATAGTCTAAGTGTGTAACAGCCTATGTCTAGGAAAAATGTACATGCCTTTATTGCTAAAAAATGCTAACCATCATCTGAGCTTTCAGCAAGTCATAATCACTATCCAAAGATCACTGTAACAATAATAATAATGACAAAGTTTGAAATATTACAAGAATTACCAAAACGTGACACAGAGACATAAAGTGAGCAAATACTGTTGAAAAAATGGTGCTGACGGATTTGCTTGCCACAAACCTTCAACTTGTTAAAAAACAAAGACACAAAACCACTGTATCTGCAAAGCACAATAAAACAAGGTATGTCTATATCTTGCCCCCACAAAACAGACCCAAAAAACCCTGATGTAAAATGACAAAGGCACATCAGTGGTTGCATGGAATAATGAATGGCTGACTGCAAAGGGACATAAAGTAATTTTCTAAGGTGATAAAAATTGTTTGATTTTTAAAAATTTTAATGTAACATGAAAGCTTTGAACCTTAAAAAAAAAAAAAAAAGGAAGGAGGCGACACCTAGAAGTATGTGTGATTTATCCAGAAGGAACTAATTGTTTGACATATAACTAAGGATTCCCTAGATCCTGGCAGTGTTTATAACAAGAAAAAAAATAATTTTACCACCAATTATAGCAGTTTCCTTTACTGTCAGCAAATTAGCAGAGGTTATAGATATTTTGGACATAAAGTTAAAAGCAGGATGAATTGTTCTCAATTCACACTAATGTAACAGCAAATAAACATAGTATGTATAACAAAAGAAAAAAAAGGAAAAACACATATAAAAAGAAATTAAAAAGAAAAACTAAACTGTTAACAATGGTTATCTCTATGTTATAGAATTAGGATAAAAAAATTTTTTTTTGAACTGCCATGTTTTCTTGGCAAATGCCAATGTTACTAACCATGTTACAAAAGAACAGGTATGTTCTAGGGAGGTCTATAAACAATGTCATGTAAGGAATTTAACCTTCCTCTTGCTTCAGTTTCTAAATCTTCTACATAAATATTTAGCCATATCCAAAAGAATGTAATTACATAAGAAAATGAGTTAACAGTAAAAATGTAAGAGGTAAGATATAATCTTATAATATCTCTATTTATCTGTGAATTTTTGTTTTAATAGTTACTTCATATGTTAGATACTTGCAACTGGCTACAAATCTGCAAAATAATTTATTGAGAAAACTGAACAATAATGCTTACTTCATGGCTATGTGTATTTGATTTAAAGCTGATATCTCAATCTTTCATTTTAAAAAAATCCATAAATGTCTAGAATATTGCTCACATATTTGTTAACATACCTTGGATTCACAGAACCGACGGTCAAATCCATGCTGACATATTATTACTGATTTAGGTCTTTCCAGTTCATACTCCCGACATACCACATGAAAAACAAATGTCTGTCCCCACTCCAACAGACAAGCTAGCTACAAATAAGCAGTAACAGGTTGAAAACAGTGTTAGCATTCTAAACACATGTTCAGAGTTCAAAAGCTTATTAAGAATATTAATACAGTTTGAGAAAACCCAAATGCTGTCTTACACCTGCTGCTACATAGCACAGTTTTTAGCTAGAATCACGATTTCTACCTTGACATCATTTTTAAGCTTATGTTACTTTTCATTTGTGAATGACAAAATGCATGACAACTGAAAAATTCAACCTCAGCAACTTACAAAGTGTATTTCTGTCAAGGTTAAATCTTCCTTCTTATGTAACTGGAATCCTCTGTACACAAAAGCACCTAAAATTCTCTACCTAATAATAAAAAAAGCTTGGATATGAAATTATTACCTAATTATCATATTGAGCTGCAATTTTGGAAAATCAGATATTTTGAAGATTATAGCACTTTTGTTTATGCAAACAGAAACTTAAGTATATATTAATTCTTCATCAAATCTTTGGTTTACAAAAAAACCCTTCATTTTATAATTGATTAGAGTTGTTAATAAACATATTGAAATACAGGTATACAGGATATCATTCAATAAAAAAGTTTAATTTAAACTATCAGAAAACATGAATTTCACTTTTAAAACATACAAAGAATGGAATACACATTAAAAAGCACCTATGGATTCATGAAATGCTCATTCAAAAGTGATGCTAAGATTCTAGTACAGAAGAAAGAAATGTTTCATCTTCTAATAAGGGCAACTTAGAAACATATGAGATTCTAGCAATTGTTAGATTAAAGGAATTGTGTCCATTATTGTACAATCAGCATGGCTTTATTCTGTCTGTTAAGGAACAAACTTTTTTTTATAAGTTTCAGTCTTTACCTATACATTAAAGAAAAGAGATGGTGGATAATAAAGAAAGGATAGTCACCAGCCCAGTGAGCACTGAGTATTTCTTTCCATCCATTTTTATACACTCTATTATGTATTTTATCTACTTTTATATAAAATATCCCTTTCAAATCCATTTTCTTATTTCTAGAATCTTAATTTTTGCTGCCTTTCTAAAATTTCTTGCAGATATGCAAGGTATCTAGAGTCTTTACCCACCTTCTTATTGCTATTTCCTACCTATGTTTCATACACATTCTGTAATTTTTATTAAAATTGAGCATGTACATTTCAAACATTCAAGATCAAATTCCACTTTTCTTAAATGCCAAGATAAGCATGTACATCATAAATATATGGATCAATAGGTGAAATGTTACAGTAATACAGCTGTTTGGCTAAATATCAATGGTCCGTTTCAAGAACTAAATGATCCTTATGACCTCTGAGTCTTCTAAAGATTAAAGGGGATAAGAGGAGGAGGGGGATTTTATCAAATTTGTTCTTATTTTTTTTTAAATCCACATCATTAAAACAGATACAAATGATGTTATCTTGGTTTGAGACATGATAAGAACTGAGCCATTTAATCTTGAATTTCATAAACAATAATTTTTAAATCCTACTTAAGAAATATACAAGAAAGCAAAATTCTTTAAAAAAATTACTCCATAATACTAGGGGAAAAAATAATTTTTCAACAGCAGAGAAAGAACTAATGTAATTTTAATAATATATAAAATTTCCAGACCAGTTCTCATACTTCCCAAAGTTTTGATCTTGAAAGTGTTATGCAGAACTACAAAACATTACACCCTTCAATTTTATGTGGCTCAGAAAAGTGAAACTTGTCTCTGACTCATCTGTTGCTAAGAAAATCCTGAATGGCAAGAATGACTCCCAAACAAAAAGCAAAGAATTGTCTGGCTCTCAGAATGCTATTAGTGGAAATGCAATGAACATTCAAACATGCATACAACTTGCTCTTGGCAAAGTGGGTGAGCAAAGGAAAAATAAGTCAGATAATCATACCTGTGGTGCTGTGACCTTAGCTGTAAGACTTCCAGCCTGCACATCAATTAACCATGCATATTCTAAGGAATCACTTCCCAAAGGAAGACCTTCTGCTGAGAACATAGCATGTGCTCTCAGCTGGAGACCTGACAAATTGATGTGACCCTCCCTGAGTACTTCATCCACAGGAGGTCGCTGCTGAAAACAATAAGAAGACTGTAAGAAGTACAAGAAAACGGCATTTTTATTTCTAGTTGTTTTTTTCTCCAGAGACTAACAGTAAAAACACGCTATCTGGAAAATAACACTCAAGGGTCCATAAAATCCTAACACACAACCTTGTACCAGAGAGTCTCAGTTAAGCTTCTTTAGTGACAATACCCATTAAGAGTCCAACTGCAAAACAAGAGAGCAAAGTCCTAGAAAGAATGATACTTCTCTGATACAAATGAATAACTCAATATTTGAATAAAAAGAAATTAGTATTCTGACTGACAGGGAATATAAGAGACCAATCTTTGGTGGGAAGACAAGAATAATGAGATTAAAATACCAAAAAGAAAAAAAAATAATAACAGGGAAGAACAAAGACCATTAAGACCATAAAATGAAGAAGTAGGAAAGAAAGCCATCTTTCATACAGATTTTGAGAACCACATAAATATAAAAAGGATAGATTTATCTTACAGAAATTACATACTTACTACCAAAAAGCAGCAAATATTTCAAAAAGAAAAGTTCTGGAACTTACAAAGCTAAAAGATATGTCATAAAATATGGTAGTCCATGGAACACTAGTTCCACAGAATAGTAATATAGAATATATATAGTAATATAGAATTAAATAGGTTTGGCAATGCCCTACCCATCAGTCACCAATTTTGTAGAATCTACCTCCCAATCTCTCAGAATGCATTGATTTTCTTCTATCTTCACTACTATCATCATGGTCCAAATAATATGATCTCTTGCTAAGATGTGTGCAGAGCCTCCCAGCATTCATTTTTACATCTCCCTCCTCCATACTCTACAAAACAACCACAGAGATCTAAAAAGGCAAATTCTACGATGTTCCTGTCTCAAAACCACTGTTTTTTATTTCTTCCATATTTCTCTTCTCCACCAGGTTTATTAGGGTAAAGATTATTTCTGTCTTATTCACCATTTATCTCACCACACCTAACAGTGACCACAAAAGGAAAATAATGCTAAATGACTATATAGATTTCTTCACAGCAAGTCTTTTCAGAGAATTCAATATACTAATATACATTGGGACAGTTCACAGGTATTTCCCAAACTAATTTTACTGCAGTAGTCTTTTTAGTATGTGTATGCAGGCCACCTGCACAAGAAACAGTGTTGGCAATCCTTGTTTCAACACATTTTAGGAAATGTATTCTTAAAAAAAAAAACAAAAACAGAACAAAACAAAAAACTAAGGATATGAGCTAAATCAAATTCATAAGTAATTCTTAAAAGGAAATTTCTAAGTATGACTATAATAATAGCTCTAGCAGCTCCTTCAATATATTTTTTATTTTCACCTAAGCTATGTGACTATATATAAAATCACAGAAATTTCTCCAGGTATCAGTTCCCTTCTATTTTTTTATCTGAAGAAGCTGGGGAGGATGGTCAATAAAGATCACTTCTGGCACTAAGATTCAAAAATTCTCAGTATAAGATACTTCTGACTGATATTTTTTGAACTCAAAAATACATACAGATCTAGGTTTGTCCTAAAGACAGAGCCTATCCAGTACATCAACAAAGATCATAGTCTAGATTTTATGATGCGGTTGCATCATATTGGGGGCTGAACTGTGTACCCTAAAAAGACACACTTAAAGTCCTAAGTCCAGGCACCTGTGATTGTGACCTTACTATATTTGAAAACAGGGTTTTAGCAGATCTAATCAAGTTAAAATAAGGTTACAGTGAATTAGGGTATGCCTTAATCTAATGACTGGTGTCCTTTAAAAAGGAAAACTGGGACACAGAGACACATGAAGACAATGCCATGAGAAGACAAAGGCAGAGATATGCATCTATAAGACAAGCAATGCCAAGGATTGCTAGCAACCACCAAAAGCTTAGAAGAGGCAAGGATTTAATCTCCTACAGCCTTGAGAGAGAGAACATGCCCTGCCAACACTTTGATTTCCGAATTCTAGGCTCCAGAACTGAGAGAATACACTTCTCTTGTTTTAAGCCACCCAGTATGAGGTACTTTGCTATGGCGGCTCTAGAAAACTAATATACATCGTAAGTTGCTCATAAATTAAAAGGGGACGGTTTCATAAGTTGGACACAATAACCCATCCATCACCTCAGATCCTTAACCTTGAGGTCCTGCATTAAGACTAATGCTATCAAGAACACGCAGCCAAATCCTGGAGAACTCACCTGTACCAAAGGTTTTAAATTTGCCCAGATTCACCAGAAAAATCACTATCTATGGCAGCTGTAGTCTTATTACACATATTTCTTAAATAAAAGGACTTGAAAGTCAAAGTGACTCTTTGATCCATGGGCTCCAAAATGGATCTTATGTTCATCGGGCATGAAAACAACATTGATTTCAGGGTAGATCTCCATCAACACTATTGGGTGACCAGGTGCATTGTCAATGAGCAGTCATATTTTGAAAGCGCTCTCTTTTTCTGAGCACTAGGTCTCAAAGTGAGCTTAAAATATTCAGTAAACAATGTTATAAAGAGACTGTAATCCAGGCTTTGTTGCTCCACTGAGAGCACAGGCAGAACAGTTTTAGCGTAATTCTTTAGGGCCCTAGAATTTTCAATGATTGGCTTCACCTTAAAGTCACCAGCTGTGTTAGCCTGTAAGTACAATGTCATCCTGTCCTTTGAAGATTTGAAACCAGGCACTGACTTCTCCTCTCTAGCTATGAAAGTCCTAGATGGCGTCTTCAACTAGAAGACTACCTCATCTACTTTGAAAATCTGTTGTTCAGTATAGCCACCTCCATGAATTAACTTGGCTAGATCTCCTAGATAACTTGCTGCAGCTTCTACAGCACTTGCAGCTTTACTTTGCACTTTGGTGTTACGGAGATGGCTTCTTTCTTCAAACCTATGCACCAATTTCTGCTAGCTTCAAACTTTCCTTCTGCAGCTTCCTTACCTCTCCCAGCCTTCACAGAATTGAAGAGCATAAGGGCCTTGCTCTCGATTAGGTTTTGGCTTAAGGCAATGCTATGGCTGATTTGATCTTCTACCCAGACCACTGTAACCTCCTCTGTGTTAGCAACAGGCTATTTTGCTTTCTCATCATTGGTATGTTTATTGGAGTAGCACTTCTGATTTCCTTGAAGAATTTTTCCTTCATATTCACAACTTGGCTATTTGGTGCAAGGGGCCTAGTTTTCAGCTTGGCTTGGGTTTTGACATGCCTTCCTCACTAAGCTTAATCATTTCTACCCTCTGATTTCAAGTGAGAAACATGCAATTCTGCCTTTCACTTGAACACCTGGAGGCCACTGCAGGGTCATTAGTTGGTCTAATTTCAATACCTTTTTGTTTTAGAGAACAGGGAGGCCCAAGAAGAGGGTGAGAGACAGGGGAACAGCAGGTTGGTGAAGCAGTCAGAACACATGCAACATTTATTACTTAAGTTTGCCATCTTATATGGGTACCCCCACACAATTACAATAGTAACATCAAAGATAAGTGAACACAAATCACTATAACAAATATAATAATGAAAAAGTTTGAAATACTGTGAGAATTACCAAAATATGATAGAGACGTGCAGTGCACAAATGCTGTTGGAAAAATGGCTTTGATACACTTGCTTGATGCAGAGCTGCCACAAACCTTCAATTTGTAAAAAATGCAGTATCTGCAAGCGCAATAAAGCAATATACAATAAAATGAGGTATGCCTACTATTTCAAAAGTCTGATGAAGGAAACAGAAAATGTGGCAAAAATAAGCATATATTAGGTGTTAAGTTTCAGCTACTATGAGGTCAGGTGTATCAATATATGCACATATGAAAAAATTAAATTCTTTGTAGAAAAATATAGTCAGTTATGGCAAAAGAGTTACAAAGGGGGGGTAGGTTATTTTATATAAAATGATCAGTTACTATACAGAATCTTTATCATCTGTTGATGATTTGTGGGTATCAGATTCATCCTCCCATTCATAATTTTACTTTGCCTTATATTAAAATACATTTACTTTTCTAAAACTCCTAACTTGACTAAAAGTAGAGAAGAGCCCTAAAGTAGTGTTAAATAAGAAGTGAAGCCATTTGGCATTAAAAAATAATAATAAATTGGTAATCTACTGAAGAATGTAAATTATTCCCATTTGCTGAGTATCACTGGTTCCCTTCCAAAAGAGCCCTGTGGATATCTTGAGGGAATTAATGAAGTGTCTTGTAAGTATGTTAGGTAAAAAGAATAATCCATGTGTATATGGATATTTTGAAGATTTATAGTATTGGTTAATATGAATATTGAGGTTGTAATTTTCAACAGACTCCACCAAAATTTTATACACTTTCACGTCCATAAATACATGAAAAAATTAAAAACTGTGTTTTTCCATTTCTAAAAACAATATATATAGAATATAATTATACGGGATCACATAAATAGGGAACAGCAGAAAAAAAGAAAGAGAAAACGGAGATTCTTGAAAAACTCACATATATATACAAAACCTCTTACTTGTTAAATTACAAGCTCTAATTTAAAGGGCTATATATACCATGCATAGAAACTTAACACACTGTTTCAACTCCATAAGCAATAATACATCTCTACGTCTCTACTGTAACTCACTTTCATATTACCTGATAGTTATCACTGACAAATACATTTAGGGGTGACAGGACAAGTTGCAGCATGGTCTCTCGAAATCCTTTTTTCATTTCAAAACACAGTCTTTCCAAGAATGCTGTAGGGCACTCAGGGCCATCAGTGGTTCCGTGCTAAAGTTGAACAAAAATACCATAATCAAGATACAGAAAAAATAAGACCAAGGAAGTGCAGGAAAATAAAAATTACCTTTATATAGTTAAGAGATTTTGCTTCTTAAAAAGGGGAAACAGTGCTTACTGACAAAATTAACTGTTCTGTACCCCAGTAAGAACATTAGGTTCACTAAGCACCAGAGGTGACTCCTCTGCTTTGTAATCCTAGGTGTATGGTATGGAGCCAGTAGGCAGCACAATGCTCTAGGGCCTCTTCCTCCATATCTGGTCTCACTCCAACAACCCTGGGTTCTCTGGCAATGTAATCTCATGCCAAGTCTGCCCCAACAGTCTACTGGTCAACCTAAGACTGAACCAGGATTCTGTGCTAGGTCTGAACCCCTGAAAACGATTCAACCTGCAGGGTGAAGCTGAATCTTGATTTTGTAGCAGGCTCACCATAAGGGCCCCAAAAGGTCTAGAGTTGGATAAAGGATAAGAAAATGTAAATCCTAGAGTATCCATCAGGCTAACTATAAACCCAGCAACTCAATATTGTGACAAAATGCTCTAAAGTTACAAAGAACAGAAAGAAGGAACTAAAGTAAAAGAAGAAAAGCAGAAAATTAACAATGATCAAGTAATCACATTATGAAGAAAATAATAAACTAGCTTTATTATGGTAAAAGGATAAATTTTAAAGTTTTGAAATCTGATTTTTTTATTAGTGTGTGCATATGTGTATACACACTTACAGTTTAAGTTGAGTGAATTTTGTAATATACTACAGACTATTTGATACATAAACACTTACAACAGGAAGACGTCCATGAACTTTGTACAAATTAACAAGTACAGTAATATCCCAAGGACGTAAGGTAAGCGGATGAATTGATTTGGCTGAACTTTCATTTTCCTTTTTGTCATTTTCCATCCCAACAGCAGTCCACCCAGAGCTGGATGATGTTGACAGTGACAGAACAGGACTTGAAATAACCTCTTCAAAATCCATATACATGTCATCTTCCCCAAAGTAATTTTCCTATAAATATTAAGAACAAACTTCTATTAAAGAGGTGTAAAATAACTTTTCAATTTAGAGTCTGAATTTGGTAAACCAAGCATTTCCTTAAACTATTTTATTTAGTTAAAAGTATATGGTCTGCTTCCTTGAAATGAAAAACCAACAACAAAAAAAGATACATATACTTAAGGCATATATACTTACTTGGCTACTGAGCAAATAAACATTCTGTAGAAAAAAACAAAAAAACCAAAAAACAAAAACATAAAAAATTACGTAAGTTTATAGTAAAGTTTCATGACAACACCACTTCCAATTATAGCAAAAACTTGCAATTTAGGTCCTAGAAGAAAACTCTGAAAATCTGAAACGTTCAATAGTTTTCAATCTTTCTCAGAGTTCTGAGGCAATAGTACCTAGAGACATCCTTTAAGGGAAGATCAATTCATTAAAAATTAATTTGACTAAATCCAATTAGCTAACTACTACAATCCATATATTCTGGGTGAAATATTTATCAGAAGTGTTTTTAACATCTTAAGTAAGAATCTCCAATTTTGGTTACTGATGAAAAATACATGTGTTATCAATAGTTACCAAAACACCCTTTCACATAATCCATCCTGGCTTCTTATGCAAAGTATTTTAACTATTAATATTCTGGTTCCTTTTGTGTCAGAATTTAAATTTATTATTATTTTCTTTTTTTAAGGTTTTTATTTAAATTCCACTTAGTTTACACAGTGTAATATTAGTTTCATTGAGTAGGATTTAGTGATTCATCACTTACGTACAATACTCGGTACTCATCACAACTGCCCTCCTTAATGCCCATCATTTATTTCACCCATCCGCATACCCACTCCCCTCTGGTAACCATCAGGTTGTTCTCTATAGTGAAGAGTCTGTTTCTTGGTTTGCCTCTCTCTTTTTCTCCCCCCATGCTCATTTGTTTCTTAAATTCCACATATGAGTGAAATCATATGGTATTTGTCTTTCTTGGACTTATTTTAAATGAAATTCTTTTTTCTTCCCATTATTCTGAATTTAAATTTTATCTATTTGATCTGTTAGTAGTAATCAAAAGCTGTTAAAATATTCCTAACACAGTTAACCATATTTGTTCAATATTAGAAATCAAGTCAGTATTTTGATAAATTCTGCATTTTATTTATTGACACATTTATTTTCTAGCTAGAATTCTAGTCAATCAATCAGGCCAATTAAATACCTTTTCATAGGAAATGATGTTGAAGGGCTTGCAGTCATTTGGCTAATTAGCGGTGGGATTAATAATAAAATCCCACATCTATGGACTCACAAAACTGATGCATTCTCTATTGTTATCTAGCTCTAATAACACAGGTCCTACATAGAACCCACCTGACATCTTGATAATTGCCTTTATTATATAACTCTGAAGCATGGAAAAACTCAAGCACAAATATAAATGTAAATAAACATTAGTTTTTATCCTAAATTCTAACATTAAATTTCTAAAACTAAAAATAAATTTCTAATTGATTTCAATCAACATTAAAGATCTAGAAGTACTCAAAGCAGCAGTCCTCAGATCACTTGAGAAGCCTTTTCAAAATACACATGCCATTCTGGTCCTGAAGACAGGTCCAATAGTTTGCAATGGGCATGGATGTCAGAGAAAGAAAAGTAAAATATTTCCCTCAGTGATGTTTATCTACAAATGGCCTCCAGACTCAACCACCTCTACGCCCTTCCTCCCTACAACTGATCAATGGAATCAGTGTACAATGTTCATGTTTATTAGCTTTTGACATACTAAGAGTTACCAACAAATCAATAAAAATAAGTTATATTCATTTTAGTCAATTTTTAATAATCCTACTCTTATTTTTAAAAGATTTTTAAATGATTTATTTTTAAAAGATTTCTTAGAAGTCTCTTAGAGTCTCTTGTAATTTTTAACCTTACAAACAGAAGAGATTGCTGTAGATTATTAAAGTCAAAAGAAAACTGTTCTCTTGGGCCTAATGTTCGATTTCACTACCAAAACAATCTCCATTTAATTATCTGAAACAGAAATAACACATAGCAAATTCTTTAGGGAATACTGAATCCCCAAAATAGTAGAGAACATTTGCTAATTTTTATTAAATGTGTCAATGACTGTTTTTAAGAGTTACAAAACTCTAGGAGTCTTTTATGAGTTATTATATAGCACATATTGAATATTATAAACAAAATGTACTCTTAAATTATAAATTCCTTAAAACATGAGCCTCATGTTAAATGTTTGATGTTGAGTGTGTGGTTTAAGTTTTGTGTGTTTTAGTTTAATTTTGTTTTTTTAGTATGTGAACTCCATCTGCAAAGGTTAACTTCTTGAGGATTCACTAAAAAAATTACCAAAAGGTTGACCAAAGTATAAGGTAACTAATAATATATTATGGCAAACTTTTATGGTATATTAAGATTAATAAATGTACATAAATTTTTACAAGTACAAATAAAAGTTCCATTTCCATTTTATGGTAGGTAGTATGCAAAACTGAACTATCTCTAAAACAAATTCCAAACAACCCCAGAAAAAAAGCAATAACTTATATAACTGAAAAGATGTGTTCTTTTGTCAAGTTTGCAGCATGAATGAATTTAAACACGATAAAGCAAGCTGTATTTCCAACCATCTTAAAAGCTCTTTGAAATTTTATTTTCCTAGAGATATTTTATCATGAGTGTCAAGTAACTACTTCAAATAACAGGACAGTACCGTTTTTCCCCTAGCCTATTTAGGCAATAATACCCATTTCTCAAAGAAGAGGAAAAAGAATTACCACTATAGTTAAAAGAAGGGAGCTAATAAATTCAGAGAAGCCGGAGAGGGGGAGAAAAAACCTACAGGTAGTCTGTTTTCAATATTAATTTTTTTCTAATAAGAAAAACATATATGCCATATATACCAACCCTTAATCCACATTACTACTGACTACCACCGACATACTATCACTATTTAGATTCAGATTTTCCTTCTTCCATTAAGAAACAACATAATAAGACTAAGAGAAGTCAATTCAGAAGATGTAAACAGTTCCATAAAATATTCTCACAAATTTTAATGCATGTTTGTATATATTCTTCTCAAATTTCCTGGTAATAATAATGGTAACCCTAGTCTCTTTGTGGATTCTGGAAATCAATTTTTCATAAACAGTCAAACAAATATGATATTTTCTAGTCTATTCAGAACTTCTTGATGTTTAATTCTAGTAACTAAGGAAAATACAATCTCAGTTACATGAATTTTCATATTCTCTTTGTTTTCTTTTATATATACATACATTCTAACACTAAGTAGAACGTAAGTTATATGTTAAAATAGAATACAACTCATTTAGCATGACACTAAACTTTCTGGTAGGCAGAAAGAAAAAAAGAAGATTAAAAAAAAGACAAAGACGTAGTGATCCGAAGGGGCACGTGCACCCGAATGTTTATAGCAGCAATGTCTACAATAGCCAAACTATGGAAAGAACCTAGATGTCCATCAACAGACAAATGGGTAAAGAAGATGTGGTATATATACACAATGGAATACTATGCAGCCATCAAAAGAAATGAAATCTTGCCATTTGCGACGACGTGGATGGAACTAGAGGGTATCATGCTTAGTGAAATAAGTCAATCGGAGAAAGACAACTATCATATGATCTCCCTGATATGAGGGAGAGGAGATGCAACATGGGGGGTTAAGGGGGTAGGAGAAGAGTAAATGAAGCAAGATGGGATTGGGAGGGAGATAAACCATAAGTGACTCTTAATCTCACAAAACAAACTGAGGGTTGCTGGGGGGAGGGGGGTTGGGAGGGGGGGTGGGGTTATGGACATTGGGGAGGGTATGTGCTATGGTGAGTGCTGTGAAGTGTGTAAACCTGGCGATTCACAGACCTGTACCCCTGGGGAAAAAAATATATTATATGTTTATAAAAAATAAAATAAAAAAAAAAAAAAAAGACAAAGAGTTACTTACATTCCTAATAAAAGGAAGCATGGAGCTCATTGGCCTAGAAAAATTATTTGTCATGTTTTAAATACATATTTTTAAAAATATTTCAAACCTTTAAAATTTTTAATTTGTTTTAATAGCACTTCATACAAGTTCTACGTTAATTTGATGAATGCAAATACTAATATAAACTTTAGTACGACAAACCTTTGACACTACTAAATAGTTGTTATAAAATCTTAATGCATGGAAGAGACTGCATCAAAACCAACTATCAAGAGAGGTTACATTTATGAAGAATTTGTAAAGAAATCTTAAAAAAAGGCATTTACTCCTTTCTCTTTATTCTTCGTTATCATCCTTTTACTTTTGACAAGTATGTATTATGGAATTCTTAAAAGAAAAAAGTGAGGCTCAGTATACATAGAGTGATGCAAAAGAACAGTGATAATACCTCTTAAGTAGTATTCGAAACTGGTATTATATCAATATAACCATCCTCATTTGCTAACTAAATCATTACTTACATTTAAATTAAAATACAGTTCAGTCTCTCAGGGAAATTATAACTTGAAAATTATACTTTAAATCCTTAATATTCACAAGCAATCCCAAGAAAATAAAATATTGGGAGAAATATTTGAAGAATACTTTGGGTCAAACAAGGGTCGCAAGAAAAAAAATGCGTAGGTGTGTGTGTACGTTTGTGTATGTCTCCCCTTTGAATATCTGAAGAATCACTCCTTCAGGAATCTCCTAAAACCAAACCAAAACTTCAGATTTCCACAAATATTAAATACATTGTCCCTTGCACCTTTTATCTTAAATTATATCATCTGATGCTTTACAGTAGTTTATATAAGACAGTAACTCAAATATAAAAATTTAAATATAAAAACCTGTTCAGCTAGCACTTCCAGAGAATCTTTGTTAACAAACCTTGACTGTCTTTCCATAATTAACCCTGATCATCCTAAAACGTTTCCAGAATTAATTACACCTGTCAGTTTACATTACAGGATTGCCTGTTACCTAAGCATTCAATAACCAAACCTCCACAGTTGTGAAATCACAAAAGGAAGCAAACAAGTAAACACTGACAAAATCAGACTCACGCAAAAACCTATCCCACAAATAACTCTACTGCTCATGATTGTTAATGTTTGGACAATTAGTCTCACTTTGTTTATCAGATGTAGTAAAGCATCCAACAGTATGATGAAAATCTAAAGCAAAGTGATTTAGTAAAATCCTGGAAAAATGCAAAATTTCATGGAGTTGCTAAAAGTGATATTAGATAACTGCTCAAATCACAGGGAAAGCTATCAGTGATAAGTGAAGATAGTGCTGCAAACAAATCTTTGTTTATTACTTAGCATGAAATAAAGTTTTCTGTTTTTACTGAATTTACTTAAAGTCAGCTCTTCCTGGTTTTATTTTATTACTCTCAAATGACAAAGTTCTCTTGTACTTCTTTTGCTGTGTTACATTACAATGTGTTAAAATCTCTCCTTATATATGTCTATCCTACTATATCCTCTAGCTTATTTCCTTGAGAACAGATGCTGTATCATCTCTATCTCCAGCAACTAGCACAATTCCTAGAATATATTAAATGCTAAAAATACAAAATAAAAACTCAACTGAGAAGTACACTATTTTTAATAAATAAGTTTGTAATTAACTCTAGCGCTGGAAGTCTAGTCAACATATATTATCTTCAACAACTTTAAAACACCAAAACTGGCTACTACAGACGGTCTCAATTTTAATTAGATAGTACCCATTTTGCCTATGTTTAAAAATGTGTAAGATCTTTTAAAATTCATACCTTTATACATAAGAAGGCATTTAATAGTGGTCCATAAAGAGTTATTTGAGAATCTGGGGAAAGTTCCATTTCTACATGAAGTTTATCAGGTGGAAGTTCTGAGGGATCGATAGGTGGGCGTGAAGACGTAGAAGGAGAAGAAACAACTCTGTCTGATGTTTTCTGGGATGGCCTTAATACAGATAGCATTGTTTCTTCCATTTCTGATACTGAAAAAAATTAAGGAAAAAAAATTATGGTGGGGAATTTCTCAAAAGTTCTTTAAGGAATCATTCTCTAAGAAATTCTATTTTGTAATTTTTCATGAAATCAACTACGATACAGTATCTATAGTACATAATGAAAACGAACTGCCAGACTAAAGTTAAGAATGTGAAATAAAACAGACTTCATTGAAATATGTGTAGAAATACATAAATCAGATAGTATAGAAACAAAGAAAATTTCCTATTAACATTCTCAAGTCCCTGTAATATAAATTCAGGTCACAGTCAGGGCTTTATCTATACTTGGGCATTAAAGTATAAAGTTGTTTTCACATAAACAGCTATTCAAATGCAGTGTGACATAATCAAGCTCATAAGAAAAATTATGAAAACTATTTGTACATTTAACTCACTAGAAAAATACAAAGAAAATATCACTTGACTCTAATTTCATTTTGGACCCTGGTAATAAGGTACATAAGCCTCAGGGAAACTGGTATGATATGAAAGTTGTGAAAATGCATTAAAAAAACTAACATTTCATGAAGCCAAACGCTTTAAATATATTTATATCCGCATATACTTTATTTGATATTCTAGCTCTTCTGTTTCTAGCTTTGGCAGAACTTGAAAAAATTATTTAATTTCTCTGAACACATTTGTTCAAACCTACAATAACAACATTTATCTCATAGAGTTGTAAGGATTAAATGAGATAATGTAAACCAGTAAACAGCCTGGTCTAGTATTTGATACACAGTAAATACTCAATGAAAGTTAGTTTTAATTATGCCAAAAATCCTTAAAAGAGATTTTTAAATGTTTAAAATTACATCAAATGAATAGATACATTTCCAAATAAAAAAAATTCTTATACTTTTAATGGTTATCAATCATAAACCAGATGTTTCAAAGTACAAATTATATAAAAAACACTTACATGATTGTTTTAGTTGCTCATCTGCTTTTTGTGGATAAATTGGATGCCATGTATAATCAATTGTAAGCATGACACTTGGGACAGTCCAGCATTCAACCCAACCAGCTCTTTGAAGAACAAAAAAATAAAATTCTGGTCAGTTATTTAATTCATTTAACTGTGTACAAACACCACTTACAAATAATCAACTTTATCTTTATTTTTTGAAAAAATCAGAAGAATCTTCTCCACATAGAAATACAAATACTTAAATCACTAATTATATATACTCACTTTTCTTGTGTAATATTCCGCCATTTTGGTTTAACTGTTTTCTGACCACTTTGACACTCAGCAGGAATACCAGTATCATGAGTCATTTTATTTGAGTGGCAATTCTTTACCAACATAAATAATGAGTATTTACTGGGGTGGCAATCTGGTAGAAATAAATGAAGATCAACATCTTCTCCCTAAAAAATAATTTATAATAACCCAAAATAATAAAACAGGTACATAAATATGTTAGGTTTCTATTTACAGCCAAACCTGTTAATAATAATCTTGAGAATAAATTCAAAAGAAAATAAATTTCAAAAGGCAGATTTTATAATCAAGTCAGTTAAATAACTGGGATAAGATTTAACATTGACTAAAACTAAATTCTGTTATTCTTTTTTTTTTTAACTAAATTCTGATTAGAAAGTTAAAAAAAAGTAAGGGAATAAATAGCATAGTTTTCACAAAATAGTAAAAAGATTATCTCTATGGGTATCCATGGGTATTTCACATGTAACTCAGTAAAAAAAAAAAAAAAAAAAATTAAAAATCATCTCACTGAGGAATGCCTGGTGGCTCAGTTGGTTAAGCATCTGCCTTCAGCTCAAGTCATGATCTCAAGGTTGTGAAATTGAGCCCTATGTTGGGCTCCATGCTCAGCACAGAGTCTTCTTGAGTTTCTCTCCCCCCTCTGCTCATGCTCTCTCTCTCTAATAAATAAAAATCTTTAAAAAAAAAATAAATAAAACCAAAATCATCTCACTGACAGTAAGTTCAGGTGGAATATGTTCGGCATTTTATTAATTTTTTTTAAAGATTTAGCTTAGAGACAGAGAGACAGGGGGAAGAGTGCAGTGGGAGGAGCAGAGGGATAGAGAAACTCAAGGAGACTCTGTGCTGAGCATGGAGCCCAATGCAGGGCTGGATCTCACGAACCTGAGATTACAACCTGAGCCTAAACTGACTATACCACCCAGGAGCCCCTACTTAATTTTTAAAATAGGATTGTCTTGGATTATCAACTGCCTTTGAAGAATTCTGAATTGATATGTTTTCATTTGCCTTCACTTTTCTCCTTGTAGGTCGGTGTCTTAATCTTGTTCATCATGATGCCTGATTTCTTTTTTTTTTTTTTTTTTAGATTTCATTATTACAGAATTTAATTTCTGTTTTTATTTACATTTAAAAATTTTTTTTTATTTAAATTCCAGTTAGTTAACAATCGGTATAATATTAGTTTCAGGAGAATTTAGTGATTCATCACTTACATGTAACACCTGGTGCTCAACACAAGTGCCCTTTTTCTTTTTTAATTAACATATAATGTATTATTTGCCCCAGGGGTACATGTCTGTGAATCATCATGCTTACACACTTCACAGCACTCACCAGAGCACATAACATCCCCAATGTCCATAACCCAAACACCCACTCCATACCCCCAGCCCCCCGGCAACCCTCAGTTTGTTTTGTGAGATTAAGAGTCTCTTATGGTTTGTCTCCCTCCCAATCCCATCTTGTTCCATTTTTTTCCTTCCCTACTCCCCAACCCCCCCGCCTCTCAAATTCCTCATATCAGGGATATGATATATGATAAATGTCTTCTTCTGATTGACTTATTTCGCTCAGTAAGTGCCCTTAACCTTAATACCTACCACCCACTTAGCCAATCCCCATCCACCTCCTTTCTAGCAACTCTCAGTTCTCAATAGTTAAGTCTATTTTATGGTTTGCATCTCATTTTTTTCCCCATAATGTTTATCTGTTTTCTTAAATTCCACATATGAGTGAAATCATATGGTATTTGTCTTTCTCTGACTTATTTCACTTAGCATAATACACTCTAGCTCTATCCACTTCATGGCAAATGACAATATTTCATTCTTTTTGATGGCTGAGTAATATTCCACCATGTATATATACCATACCTCTTTACCCACTTATCAGTCAATGGACATTTGGAACCTTTATAATTTGGTTATTGTTGATAATGTTATAAACACTGGGGTGCCATGATTCCTGATTTCTTAACAGGCAGCACAGCAGAGTGGTTAAGAGAATGAAGCCCTGACCTATACCACTTGGGTTAAAATTCCAATTCAGCTACTCACCAGTCACATGATAAGTTACATAAACTCAGCTTTTCAGTTTCCTATTTCATAAATGCAGATAACAACTACCTTATGTAAACTGTTCTGAGAATGAAATGAGTTAATACACATAAAGCACTGGAAATTGTGTATGTCACACAGAACATGTTTAATAGGTATTGGCAGCTCTTATTGTTGCTATTTTTTAACCATCATAACCTCCATCAATACTAATGACTACTTCTGATTGTTCATACCCTAAAATTAGGTATTCCACAAAATTTCGAACTCATTAGAGCTGCCTTTCAGAAAAAGGAAGAGAGGTATTTGTGGCTATCCCTTGAATTCATGTTTATAATTAGTAACAAAATAAAGGAAAGTGTAAAATCTAGTTCATACACTGTAAACATTGGAGCTAGAAGGGGTTTTCAAAAGAACATGTAAGTTAGCCACAAAGGTTAGAAATGAGCTGGTTAGGAAAATATTCAGCTCTGGGAATTTTCTTTTTATTGCTCAACTCCTCTAAGGGGGAGTTGGGGAACTACAAAAAACAAACAGCAGCATTTCTGTGACACTGAACCTCATGAACAATGGTGGAGAACTAAAATACTGCAGGATAACAATGGGATAGTGGGGAAAAGTAAAGATAAGCTTTGGGAAATCAAACTTACTAATAAACTAATCAAACTTACTAATAAAGAATTCAAACAATTATACATACTCTTAAAGAGAACTTGGTGTTACACGTAGCTGGAACAAAGTCCGTAAAAGGCAAAGAGAAATCAATGTTTAATGTTTCCCCACAGGCTGCCAGATACACTACAAGAAGAGGAAAAAAAGAGAAAATTTATTTTTAACTTTGAAAAAAGTTTAAATAAAAATTGCCTTAAATACATACCTAAGAAAATGAAACATAAAATGCTTAGTCCAATAAAAACTCTGAAGTAATTCTCCAAGAGTATTATAAGACAATGGAAAAAAGATCAATTCTAGTATCTATTAAAACTATAAAATCAACATCAATTTCCACTGTTGTAATTTCTCTTAATGAACAGAATACTTAACCTAATTTTTAAGTTCTTACCGTTTTCCTGTTGTTTAGTGGAACAGTCAATCCAATTATGTTGATTAGCAGCCCAAATCATTTCAAATTGATGAAACATGATTTTAAAATTCCATGTATATGGCACAAATGAAAAAATGTCTGGAGCACTATCACTAGACCAGTCTTGGATTAAATCTAAAATCATGGGAGTGGAAGACAGAAAGCAAAAGTTAACTGAAATTAAGAAAACAAAATATAAATGCTCTAACACCAGTCAAAAATGATTTTTCTTTCACAACTAAAAACTTTTATACTGAAATACTGAAAGAAGATTAAGATACAGGTGATTTAATAGCAAACCAATGTTTACGTACTAATCACAGATCCAAATAAGAGAAATTTTATGCGTTTTATATACCCATTTATTTTTAATTTTTATACCTATTATTTATTAGAGAAACTTTAGAAGATAAAAGAAAAAAAAATCACTTGATAATCCACTACCCAAATATCCAGCATTGTGGATATCTTTCCTTCTAGTTTTACTTTCTATGTAGTTTTTTACACTATTCTAGATGTACATATTTCATATATTGCTTTTTCTCACTGAACTCAAAATTTCTCCATGTTATTTCACAAACATTAACAAAAACTTTAATAAGAGTTCAATAAGGAGATTTGCCAGGATTTACTTAACCATTTAGTAATCTTGGATATTTAGACTCTTTCCAAATTTTTGTTATATATATTTTATATATATTTTCATGGAAGAAATTTTATATACTCAGGATTACTTTGTCAGTATAGATTCCATTAGTAGAATGGCTAGGTCAAAATCTATAAAGTTTTTCAAAGCTACTATAAATTACAGAATTGCTTTCTAAGAATAGTGAAACCATTTATACTCCTACCAGAAATAAATGCTTGACTTATCTATTTCATTGTACCTTCTCCTGCATTATACTTCCGTCTACCTTTCCTTCCCCCTGTCTCTTGTCCCTCCCTCTTTCTCTTTCTCTCTGGGGGAGTGAGAGGATGTAGCTTGGGAATTAACTGATCACTAAGAACTGTTAACTCATTTTAGCTGAACTTCCTAACTACAAGTAGGGTTGAGCATTTTTTCATGTTGTTTTACTGACTAAATAAATACCTACGGAGTGTCTTCTGTGTGCCAGACTCTGTTCTAGACTCTGGGAATATAATGATGAACACAAACGTGGCCCTGTTAGTATTTATAGTCAATAATCTCTGATTTCTGATTTGTTGTACTGCCAGTTTGTACGGTTTTAAGTCTTGCAGTTTAAAATTATTCATTTACTTAGTCTGCCTATCCTCTGGTACATTTTTTTTTTTAATCCCGATAGTCAAAAACTCTTTATATAAAGATATTAGCACTAATCTAAAACAGTGGTTTTACTTTTTCTTCAGGCATTCATGTCACTTATATGCCTATACTCCCAGCAATCGTATCTTTCAGTAACATGGTCTCCTGCTTAAGGTGTCAAGCTCATCTCTATATACCCATAATATATAACAGTGCTATGCATATAAAATTAGAACGTTGTATATATGAGACAGAAAAATGACTAGAAACAGTATTTAGCACAGTTTGACAGCAGACAGTTCTGGGTTTAAATTCTGTCTTTACCATTTTACTAGCAATGTAATCTTAAATGAGTAACACAAATGCTATTGGTTTTCTCTTTTACAAAATGAGGACAACTTCACAGACTTATGGTGAGAACTGAAATTACATGTGTCAAGTTTTAGCACAGTAACTGCCACAGAGTAAGCATTCTATGTACGGAAGCATTTATAATTAAAGATATTCTAAAGAAAATAATAGGTAAAAATAATTAAATATTTGAAGTAGTTTCTTTGGATTTTAAATGAGGTCTTTAAACTGAAAGATACTACATTCAATAATGAAATCAGAAGTCAAATTTATCTAACATATGAACGCATTTAAAACTTAGCTTCAATGTACAAAAGCTTGTGCACAGTAAAAATCCCTCTCTTAATAA
This sequence comes from Lontra canadensis, assembly GCF_010015895.1. Classification (NCBI taxonomy): domain Eukaryota; kingdom Metazoa; phylum Chordata; class Mammalia; order Carnivora; family Mustelidae; genus Lontra; species Lontra canadensis. The sequence goes on from NW_022630995.1 coordinate 86,446,859, forward strand.
AATGGCAAAATAATACATTAAATATCAAATATCAGTAATTTAAATTAATATAAATAAGCTACAGAATTTTATATCAATCAATTGAATACGGTAATTAACCTATTCTATGAATAAAGGAAAACTCCACTTGACAATTTTAAGTGTTTTTTATTTCACTGAACAAGCAATCACATGGTTCATCATACTGTATAGTATCTATGCTTACTATAAACTTTTACTTCCCCATGCCACCCTACCTAACAACTTTATAACTTTCTAACTTAATTCTTTAGCACAATGGCTAGCAATGGAGAGATACCCAAAAGTCATCTCTGGAATTAATTCTCTGGAATTAACCAACTCTACAGTATAAACTTATCATTAGTCAAGCAGATTTTCTCACTTTTCTTCTTCACCAACATTTTTAGTTCTGCACTTTTACTCAAACTATTCATTCTATCTAAAATAAGTATACTCTTTAGTATCCTCTCTGCTAAAGGAAAACTCTTAAATATCTTAAATATCTCCTCCACTTACTAGCCTCATTGAGTCTGACCAAGTCACTGAATGTTTCCCTGCTTCAATTCCTCTCGTTAAGTCAAGGATAAGAGTAACAGCTATCTCTTTTCAGAGTCATGAAGGTAATATTAATGAACATGCTTTAGAATGTTCTATGGAGACAAACTATGCAAATTATGAGTTAATATTACTGAGTTCATTATACAAAGATCATTTCAGATGTTACGGTCTTCCCCTTACCTTCTCTGATTACTAAGGTCATAGCCATTTCCTCTGCATTCATGTCTTACATGCGTTTGTTATTTTCGGTTCATGCTAGCAAAATATATACACTGTTTTGTATTGCTTAATTTTCTGAGTATAGTGCACATGCCAATAAACTTGGGACTGATAAATAATACAAAACAAGAAATGCCCATAAACTGACATGCCCATAAATTCTCTGTGGGCTGAGATCATGGTTTAAATTTGTTTTGAATCATTATTAGTAAGAGACTTTAAACTTACATTGGTTCCATTTATCTACTTTACACTTCTAGTTAAAAGATTGAGATATAGGGGCGCCTGGGTGGCTCAGTGGGTTAAGCCTCTGCCTTGGGCTCAGGTCATGATCCCAAGGTCCTGGGATGGAGCCCCGCATCGCATCGGGCTCTCTGCTCAGCAGGGAGCCATTTCTACCCCCCAGCTCTCTGCCTGCCTCTCTGCCTACTTGTGATCTCTGTCAAATAAATAAGTAATATCTTTAAAAAAAAAAAAAAAGATTGAGATATAAATGCTAGTAAACACAAATTCAAATAATCCACAAATCATCTTAGGAAACCAATGTAATTTTATAAGGTTATTAGCTAATTTCTATTTTAACAAGTCTTATTCATTTTTTCTTCCATATTTTATTTGAATTTTCAAAATATTCTGCAGTATAGTCTCATTACCACTTTATACAATATCTTTACTGATAAATATTTTAAAATATGGTAAAATATTTTTACTAGCTTCAACAACTATATTTAGTATGTATTTCTCTTTAAACCAAAAGTTGGTTTATGTATGTATGTTCCATACATACATCTCATTAGCAGATGGTCTTATCAAATAATTTAAAAAAGGAAGCAGTTATTTCATGACTGCCTTACCCATTTAGACAACAAATTTTTTTAAGTTATTAAGTTGTAATGAGCACTGGGTGTTGGATGGATGTGGTGAATCCCTGTATTTTGTGCCTGAAACTAATATTACACTGTATGTTAACTAAATGGAATTTAAATAAAAACTTTAAAAAAAGTTATTAAGTTGGTAATCTAAATATTTACCTGGATAAAACTCATGTACAACTCACTTTATAATTATGTTGGTAGGCAAATACCTCATAAAATATAAGTCAGTTGTACTGGAACTTTGTAATACTGTTAACCATTGTCTTCTCCTCCGTATCAGAGTAAATCTAAATCAATTTTGATATTAGCAGAAGAGACTTCACTTCTGCCTCTGTCTTACATCTTTTATTCCTGAGATTCTTTTTTACATTTATCATGAAGTTCTCTTTGCCCCACACTAAAATCTGTTAAGAACAACTTTATCAGGACACCTGGGTAGCTCAGTTGGTTAAGCGTCTATCTGCCTTTGGCTCAGGTCATGAGCCCAGGGTCCTAGAATTGAGCTCTGCATTGGGCTCTTTGCTCAGTGGGGAGTCTGCTTCTCCCTCTGTCTACTGCACCCTGGTTGTGCTCTCTCTTTCTCTCTGTCAAAAAAATAAATTAAAAAAAAAAAAAAACTTTATGTAATAATTGGCATAAGAATAGCTACTGAGGAATATTAGGCATGCCCTCACACCAAATTAGGTCATTTGCTTTCTGCAGAATTCTGTCAATGGGGAAACAGAAAACTGAGAACAGAGAAAAGCAATTCAAACACTATGACCAAGTATGTTCACCACCAGGCTAACCATGTTACTCTCTAATAGTCATCCTTTTTAGAGAATAAGTAAGGTTTTAAAGGATTCTAAAAAGCAATAGAAAAAATATGAATAAAAGTTATAGCTGTAAAATCTGGGATATGAGAACTTAAGTTTTGTATCTTTCAATTTTCTTTAAATTTCTCCAAATAAATTTTAGGGGTAAAAAAAAGTGAACTGCAATATTTATAGGCTTAGAGGTTAGAAATAAAATAATTTAGGAAAAAAAGAAAAAAAATTTAAGATTTTATTTATTTATTGGAGAGAGAGAGTGGCAAGCAAGCAAGGTAGCAAGCACGGGGCAGGGATGGGAGAGGGGCAGAGGGTCAGAGGGAGAAGCAGACTCCCCACTGAGCAGGGAACCCAATGTGGGGCTGAGATCATGACCTGAGCCAAAGGCAGATGCTTAACTGACTGAGTCACCCAGGTACTGAAAATAATTTAAGGAAAACATGGTTGTAACAGAAAATGTGCACTTGTCTATTTGAAAGTGACTAGTACAATGCTCAGTCTAAATTAAAGTGTTACTACAAAGTTAAAAATTTTAAATCTTGAGGAAGTATCTACTCCAACTATTCTTAGCACTGCTAAAGTCTAAGAATGTGAAATGTCTGGAATAAAAACAATGTGAAGGATTAAATGCTTGAAAATAGGAACCTATTTTAAAAGGTTAGCAAAGTTATAAAATACAAAACCTTAAGTGAGAGAGATATGGCTACTGTCGAAGAAACTAAATATAACAGATTCTTGAGCCAGATGACTTGGGTTGGAACACTAGCTCGACAGACTTACTAGTTGTGTGACCCTGGACAAACTGCTTGACCACTCTGTAACTTACTTTCCTCATCTGTAAAACAAGGATAACAATAATATCGATCTCAGGAATTATTATAAGGATTCAACAATTCAATATGTGCAAATTGCTTAGAACAGAGACAGACACATAATACACACTGTGAATTTTAGCTATTTTTTAAAAATAAATTGAGCAGTACTTATTCAATGTTCGGCTTCACTGACGAAAGTTTAACTTGCCAGGGATTTTGTTACAAATTCTACTACTGGGACCCCGACTCAAGCCTTGAAGAATTATATAACTTCAAGAATTTAGAAGCTTTCTATCTAGTTCCCACAATAAAGTTCCCAATCAAACTAGAAAACAAATATAAAACACTTATGATTGAACATATTTGTAGTAATGGCATTATACAATGCCCAAGCTCTAACAATAGCAAAATTAGGGTAGAAATTATTATCTCTATTTCACAGATAAGGAAACAGAAGGTAAGATAATTAGATAATTTGGCCAACATCATATTGCTAGTAAGTAACGTAAGGGCAGGACTATCTATGTATACCTACCACCATAGCCCCAAATATCTAATAGTACTCAGCACAGATCCAATATTTGTAAATGACTGGTGGGTACAGGGAAGGACGGAGGAATGGATGGATGGATGGATAGATGGATAAATGTAGTAATCAGTAAGCCAAATATTAGGTGCTCTGGGGTAGCCACTGACCCTGGCAAGTTAGCCCAACTCTGTTAAACTAAACTTTCTATGGGAAGGTTCTATAAATGCAACTTATTTTTATGTAGTCATATATATGTTAGTCAGAGACCAAGACTGCATGCTTCTAAACCCATGAAATATGAGTAGCTATCATAATATGCTTCAAGAAATACAGGAATTTTTTCCAACTAAAGATAACATCAACTCAATATCCATGCCAATGGAAAGAAGTAGGAGTTCCAAATACAAAAATAACATACCCTCGTGCACTGTTGGTGGGAATGTAAACTGGTACAGCCACTATGGAAAACTGTATGGAGATTCCTCAAAAACTTAAAACAGAAATACCATATGATCCAATAATTCCACTATTGAGTATTTACTCAAAGAAAATAAAACGCTAATTCGAAAAACTGTATGCACCCGTTTATTGCAGTATTATTTACAACAGCCAAGATATGGAAGCAAACTAAATGTCAACAATAGATGAATAAAGAAGATGGGGTGTATGTTGATGTACAGACACACAAACACACAAAAATACACAAGAATATTAAACAGCCATAAAAAGGAATAAAATTTTGCCATGTGCAACAACATTTCACTTACATGTGAAATCTAACAAACAAAACAAACAAAAAGCAGAAAAAGACCCATAAATAGAGAAAACAAACTCTTGGTGCTCAGAGGGGAAGAGGGTAAAGAGATGAGAAAAATAGGTAAAGGGGAATGGGAGGTAGAGGCTTCCAGTTACGAACCAAGGAAGTCTCTGGAACGAAAGGCATGGCATAAGGAACATAGTCAGTGGTGGTGTAGTAGTACTCTATGGTGACAGATGGTAGCTATACTTGTGGTGAGCACAGAGTTGTTGAATCATTATGTTGTACAACCAAAACTAATGTAACGTGTCAACTATACTTCAATAAAATAAAAAAATAACATACTTGGCTATCTGAATATACCGTTTGTGGATTACATAATTGAAACAAAATAATGAAACTATGCTGATGCCTAATTCAGGCAAAGAAAGAAACTGATTCATCCTCCCCAAATTATCCCCTACTACGATGACACAAAGCACCAGCCTAAGATGAATTCTTTCATTTTTTTGTAAGCCCAATTTTGGGTTAATATTTCCCTTGTTTGCAGTAAAAGAGAACACAAAATACCTATATTTAAATTTTCCCTTTTATATTCTTAGCCCAAAAAGAAGTGTAAAAAAAAAAAGTATGAACTCTACCAGAAAATCCCCATGTTGAATCTAAAGACAAAACATACTGAATGTAAACAAGTTCACTGTGATAAACCTCATTATATTTAAATTTATTAGAAAATTACCAGTAAAGAAGTTCTTCTGTGCAAAGATAAAGTGGTAGGTGGCTTTATAAACCTCTAATTCACACTGCCAAGTCTGTGGCATGTTCCATATTCGGGGATAACTGGCATTGATGTGGAACTGCAAATGAAATGTTAAGTAAAAATGTTAGAGCTTAAAATGTGACACTGTGTGAAGAACATTAGAAATAAATTCACACATACACTAATAAGAGTAATTAAAACTTATTTTCCCACTGAGCTGAACAGAGGTCCCTTTGAGATTCTAATATTTATTGAGGCTTAAGGTCAGTATCTATGGTTATATCTAGCTCCTTGAAAGAGTAAGCCATGAAAACTTTAAGAACAACAAAGCAGACTACAGTTTTTATACGGTACTCCAGCTAAACTAACAGAGTAGCAACCAATGTCCTTATTTCCTCTTTAAACCTAATCTGTTATGTGAGAGGTTTGGCCACCAGTGCCTTCCAGGTTCCCGTTTGGCAGTTTGATAGGGAGCTTTATCATGTATTTAAGGTGTTTTATCATGTATTCCATCTGCCAAAGTTTGGAGATTCTGCTAAAGGCAAGAGCTGCCTAACCAGGAATAGCATTATTGCCCAGCACCATTTATAAGCAATTGCTCAGGAATTCGTTAAAATGCTGAATATGCCAGTTTAATATACATTTATAGTATTCAATATATTCTTGGTAATTACAAATCTCTCCTCTTAATTTACATATATATGTGTAAAAATGCTTTTTTTACACAATTAAGACCTAATATAAGAGAATCTTATAAAAGAATCCTTTCTGAATATAAGCCATTCTACATAGTGGCTTTTGTTATTATTGTTATTGTTGTCTTCCCTGATGAAGAATAATCCACCTGATAATGAAATGAGGCCCCAACCTGCCATTTAATCATAAGTACTTCCATATTTTTTCTAATATGGAGCAATCTGCAGTATCAATAAGATTTTATTCTTTTTACCTCATTCATCAAGTAAAAAGGAAAATGACTTATTAAGCCATGAGCAGGAATCCAATGGGGCCAGAAACATATAGTGAAAAATTATCTCATTTATAACACAGGAATCGGTCTAAACATAAAATAAAATTTAAAAATAATCTCGGGCGCCTGGGTGGCTCAGTGGGTTAAGCCTCTGCCTTTAGCTCAGGTCATGATCTCAAGGTCCTGGGATCAAGTCCCGCATCGGGCTCTCTGTTCAGCAGGGAGCCTGCTTCCCTCTCTCTCTCTCTCTCTCTGCTTGCCTCTCTGCCTACTTGTGATCTCTCTCTCTGTCAAATAAATAAATAAATAAAATCTTTTAAAATAATAATAATAATCTAACAACTTTTCACATTTTTAAAGATCAAAAACCATGCTAGCACAGCCTTATATTCACTTTGCCCATAACCAGAAGCAGAGCAAAAAAGATGCTAGAGTCCACAGCACTGGGAATCTACTCCTCTTCCCAAAAATAACACCAAAAGCACCTGGTAGTTCTTGAATGAGAAGATTAACTATTTAATAACTTCCTGGTCATTAAAATTTTATATTAAAAAATTAAAACCAAATTCAGATTTTATGTATGTAAACAATATCATCATATACTCTAGACTTACTGCTAACATTTCTGCTTCTAAAAGGGTCCGGTATTGCATGCTGGTGGTAGCATCAACATGTAAGAGCTGTCCTTTAATTGCAGGAGTATAACCTAATAAGTGAAAACAGAAAAGTTAAGAACCTAAAAAGATATATCTATGACTAAAAATTTTGTACTAGAAACAACTCCCATCACCACCCAAAGAAGGCATCTCTGAAAAATGGTGATCAGAAACTATACAAATACATTCCAGTGATGGGGAACTTGCTACCTAATAAGTGACCTTTCTCATTTTGGATAACTCTAAAGGAATAAAGTTCCATCTTCACAAAATGTCCTCCTGATTTTGCTTGCCAGTACAAAACTGTTAAGTCCATCCTCTAAATGACAGTTTTCAATTATTGAAGACGGCTCCCATGTCTCTTCTTTTCCTACTGACTCAAAGAAAGTTGTTTTAATCATTTTCCTTATATGGAAAATGTTCCATATATAATGAGAGTTTCTAAACAATGGCTATTCCTTATGTAATTAATGACAGTTAGCAAACAACATAGCTCCATGCTGAACAAAAGAAGAAAACTGCAAAGGTTTCACTTCTTTTCTTGAAGCGCTGCCCTTCTATGAACACTAATGCTACTATGGTCATTAGTATATAGCTAGTTCAGCATGCATCCTGTTCTGGGCATTTTTTTTCAAGTACCTGAATCTCTGAAAAAAGTTTTAAATGTGTTTGAACTATATTTTGCTAATATCTATGACTTAATCTATGTTTCCCCTCAGACAGTCATCTTAAAAGCCACCTAACCTTTCCCAAGAACCTGACTGGACTTTCCTTAGACCCATAACTCACTCGGAGTTCCACAACCAGTGTGCTGTGGCACCGACCATGAATTCATAGTAAATATGCTCGAGATATCGATTCCCTCAGCCCTCAGTGGCTCCCTTACCCCAGGTGTACCCATAACCGCACAAAAGAAAGGTGAACAAATATTTCCTACGTGGAGTATCAGTTTAAAAATGGTAGAAGCCCTCCCTTAATTGAATCATTCTCAATTTTATGCAACCCCCCCAACTTTTTCCTCCTGCTGTGTCTCTGTAAGGCTACCCTAAAAGATGTTCTTTACAATTTACTAATCTGAACCACCCAGTCCTAGAGAATCTCAAGCATCTGCTTCAAGACTTAGTATGACCATTCTTCTACAATAAGCAAAGGTAAGGTTTAAATCTTCACTGAAAGAGCCTCAAAGGGACAGAGAAAAGATATTCTATGTCATTCTCAGTCACTGTTTCACAACTGATTATCTAAGTAGATAGACCCAACTCCTACCTTTTTATACAAGCTAATGAATGCAGTCAACCCACTAGTTTCTTTCTTCTTATACCAGGGGAAAAAAAAAAAAAGGTGACAGAAACAAGTAAAGAGAGCCAAGCATGATATAAAAACTACTCGAATTATACTCAGCCATAGTAACACTGTTGGTTAATGACTTAAAAATATGGGTAAGTTGCTATTCTCTGTACTCTCAAGAAGTGAATCAATAAAGTAGAATTTCACTTTAATTATTCTTAATTACAAATACACTAAGAGGATAGGAAGAAGGAAAATGAAAAAGGCTATATAATATTTTGAAAAATTTAATAAAAGGTATTTAATCACATTATCGATTAACTTGTATGAGTCCAAATTTCAAATGTATGATAAATTTAGATTAGCTTAGATAAAACTACAGCAGAGTATTATTTAGTATTTTAAATATGAAATGTTCTGCTTTCTTAAAGCTGTATTTTTCAAAGTACCAGGCTTACTCCCTAACAAAATCTATTAACAATAAAACCTTAAAACAAAGCCTTTCAGTCATTCTATCACATACTGCCCATATACCATGTGCCAGGTACTGGGTTCAGCACCAAGTTTATATCAGTTTAAAAAAAAACAAAAAACAGCACCTGGTCTTACAGAGCAACAGACTAATAGGAAAAATACATTTTAAACAAATTATCCTCAGTCTCACAAAAAATAAGTATAGGGTATGATGAAAGCGTAAGACCTAACTTGATTTAAAAATTTTCCCTTCTCTGCAGGTATACAAATAATTTGATTATGTAATTAATATGTACTATCAAGTAAATATAATAGAAAGCTGAAAAAGAAAACCCCATTAATTTTAGTCTCAATGGGATAGCAAACTATTATTTATAGATTAATCATTCCCCATTAATCATTTAAAATAGGAAAGTACTCATTGTAGCTTACCATTTTCCTCAACTGTCATTGGAATATTAATTTCTAAATATGAACCGGCTCCTACATTTACATGTACAGCATTTGTTTCCTATCAAAAGAAAAAAATTAAACCATATAAAACAATTACTTTCTCACTATTTAATCATACTTCCATCTTTACTTTTCAGTTATTATCACAGATAAAATATAATCATCAATGATATGAAATGGGTAATAAGTTTCTAAGAACAAAAGTTCAAAGTTTTAGTAAAAATACACTAAAACAATTTGGCCAGATATAAAGAAGAAAATGAACCAGATTATAGAATTAAGATTTATTATTAACTTTTCCTACTTTTGGTACTTAATGAAAGCAACATAAATACAATTATTGTGGGGGGAGGGTGACAGGAAGCTCATAGAAATGAATCTAAGTATAGAACTAGTTACCAGAAAAATACCCTGGAAAATAACATTCAAATTTTAAACACTGTTTTCTACTATATTATTTTAATAATTACCCTGTTTTTGGTAAACAGCAAATCAATTGTAGCATCTGCAATAATATTCATTCGGAGTTCAAAAGCAAGGATCTGTCGTGGTCTCCCAGGCTGTGCAATTTCAGAAACTTTCAGAATTTGATAATCAGGTGGGAAGAAAAACTTCCACAGACAGTCTCTATATAAGGAGGTATAAAGAATAACTTGTTACTCAAAATTATATCTATGAGGGAGCAAAATCAGTATTCTAACTTTGTACTATCACTGCTATCTCATTTAACAATTGGACATGAAATAGAAAAAAAAAAAAAAACCTAAGTCACAAAATAACACCTACACTAATTTCCTTTCAGTAAAATGAAAGACTCTTTTTTCCAATGTTTTGTACTTCCAAAGATCAATAAGCTTTGAGTATTTTTTTAAAGATTTATTTATTTATTTGAGAGAGAGAGCATGCTCAGGTGCACACACACATGCACAAGAGTTGGAAGAGGCAGAGGGAGAGAATCTTCACACAGACTCCCTCACTGAGCACAGAACCCAATGCATGGCTCAATCTCACAGCCCATCAGATCATGACTTGAGCCAAAACCAAGAGTCCCAACACTTAATCAACTGAGCCATCCAGGTACCCCAACAAGCTTTGAGTTATAATACACTATTGTCAAACGAGATACAGGTAAGAACAAATCTGTACTGTTCAAGCATACTGGGAGAAATTAAAGACTTTCTACAAGCATATCAAGAGTTAAAGAAAGAACGAAAGGAGGATGGTTTAATTAGAATCATTCCACTATGGATGAGTTATTTAGCCTTTCTGAAGACACCTGACCTGCTTTCTCATCTGAACAACAGGAATAACACAACTTGCCTCATAGAATAGATCTGAGGATTAAATGACAACCTATATGGAAAAGACTTGACAGTACATGATGCTTGAAAAAATGGTTATTATTTCTTTTATTTTTATAATCATTATTATGTTTAGAGGAGGGGAGGGGCAAAGGGAGAGGGAAAGAGAGAATCTTAAGCAGACTCCACACGCAGGTTGGAGGCTGATGCAGGGCTTGATCTCATAACCCTGAGATCATGACCTGAGCTAAAATCAAAAGGCAATGCTTAACCAGGTTCCCCTTACAATCATTATTTTTAATCAATAATCTATCAATAAGAATCTAAAGGTCAGTAGATCTCTAAAAAGTAAAGAAGCTAAGGCTCTAATACATTTGCCTCCCCTCATCATTCTCACAAAGATGAAAGAACCCAAGGACTTTCCATTTCAGAGTCAAAATTAATGTAATGTTATTCATACATTCGAGAAGGTGACAGTTTATAGCTTTTAAAAAGGAAGGGTTGAAAAAGTAACAAAAAATGCTACTTAGAATAAATAAGGTAGGGAAAAATTAGATGAATAGAACAAAAGGTGAAAACTGACCTATTATAGACTATAACTTACCATCAAGTTAGTGTATATGAATGAAAAAGTTCTGCAAATGTTCTAGCTACAACATACAAATACATGAAACTAAGACTATTAAAGATTAAAAAAATCCAATATGATCACTGAATGAAAATGGACTGTTCGATGGATAGCAGGATATAATGAAAAGAGGCGTGGACTTGAAAGGCTGGTCTGAATGTTAGCTCTAGATGCTACAGCATCATTATCTTGCCTAAATCACTGAACCTCCATTTTCTCACAGGTGTAATAGCTTACCATATCTGCCCCACATATCTCACTGGCTTATGAGACTCGAGTGTGAAAATACAAACAAAAGCACTTATGTGAAAGCAGTAAGAGGCTAGACAATGTTGAAAATGTTTGCATTATTGTAACTATCACCTATCTAAGGATTCAGTACAAATCTCATAACGTTTGTATTTCAACTCTGACATGAAAACTCGCAGAAAGAAAATATCATGAAGGAAAAGCTGAATATTGTAATGATTCAGAAAAACCATGTAAAGGTGGTAAAATGAAATCAAAATCCAGAAGCTAACAAGATCAAAATCTCTTTTGAAGAGATCAAAATCTCGTCACAAAACTGAATGAACTATCCAATAGCAAAACAGTTGAGATTTCTTCCTAAATTTCTTACATCTTAGTGGATGCTAAGAAAACTGACCTTACCATTCATTTCTGATTATAATTCATATTTGTATAGAAATGCAAAATGGTGGAGAAGAAAGGAAATGGATACAAAAGAGGAAATGCACTATTTGTACATGCTAAATAAGAAATATTGTTAATAAACTAAAAGCATGTGAAAGTAAGTTTTTCAGGGCACCTAGGTGGCTCAGTTGGTTAAGTGTCTACCTTTGGTGCAGTTCATGATCTCAGAGTCCTGGGATCGAAAGCCTGGCGTTGGGCTCCCTGCTCAGTAGGAGTCTGCTTTACCCTCTCCCTCTCCCCACCGTCTCATTTGTGGTCTCCCTCTCTCTCTCAAATAAATAAAATCTTAAAAAAAAAAGTTTTTCTTTTTTCTCTTTTTTCTTTCAAATAAACCTGAAAGAACAGTTTTAAGTCCAGGTTAAGAAAGATATTGCTATTCTCTTCTGGCAGTGGCAAGATCTACTGAAAAGAGTCAATATAACAAATTTTTCTTTTTTTCTTTTTTCATTTCTCCCCATAATACAAATATCACTTTAGAAGTGAATATGGCTATTTAGTAAAAGAATTTTAGTTTGGACTTTTATGTAAATATACCCTAACTTTTTTTAATGTAACAAAATGAAATACAGCTTAAAAATAATCATACTTTATTCAAGTCTTAGAAATGCAAATATTTTATATGTCTGTGTTGAAGCTTTTCTTAAATATTTTCCTTTCAAATATAATAATGTATAAATATAACTGTTATGTAATAGGATGTAAAAACCCTCATTTTCAACTATTCTCATTTTCAACAATTCCAACACAGTATGGCTTACTATAGGAAAAATTTTATCATAAAAGGAAAATTTAAATCCAGTAATTTGGAAAGCATTTGTTTCCTAACCTGAAATTTTAAGCTGTTCACTTCCAAGTCTAATAAATAACCTAACCCAGAACTCAACAAAGTAATGTATTAGCATATTGCAGGAGTTTTCAAATGACAAACTTACTTATTCATTTATCATACAATTGTTAAGTAGCTACACTTGATGGGACAGGTATGTCTATATACTAGAGATAAAAAGGTTAACACGCGACTTAACAAAGTATGTATTTCTTCTAACAAGCTAGGTCGAAAGCACTTTTTAAAACAAGTATAAAAAGAGTCAGTATATCAAGTCAGTATCAGCACTCTTCATTAGTCCATCAACAGCCCAACAATATCTGCTTCAGTGAATGGTCCATTCAAGCTTGTTTATGAACAGAAATACTAAACTGACTTTGGGCAATGTCTATTTACATAAAAATTTAGATGTTCCCTCATAATTAGTGGTAAATGTCCCCTTCTTTGCTTAAAACTCTTTAGTAAGTAGAAACGTGGTCAGAATGTATTAAAATAAGAATTACTTCAAAATTAACAGAACAACTAAAAAATTAAAAAAAAAAAACACCTTGTAGACACTGTCCATGACCCCAGTATAAAATCTTTCTTAACTACCTCCAAGTCTCCTAACAACCTGTAGAAACTATAAGACAAATCTCCATTGTCATCATGCATTTGCAGAACTCTTCCTTTTTCTCAATTATTTGTCCTCCACTTCCTTCATTGGCTAACTCCTACTTAAGTGTCAAAATTCAACTTACATGTTACCTCTACTAAAAAGCCTTCCCCAATTCTTCTCTGATGAGTTATGTATCTGTTATAAAAGAATTGTGTCCCCCTAAAAATTCATACATTGAAGTCCTAACCTTGAGTACCTGAGAATTTGATGTTTGGAAATAGGATACTTAGAGAGATGATTAAGTTAAAATGTAGTCATTAGGGTGTGCCCTAATCCAATATAACTGTGCTCTTCTAAGACAAGGAAATGTGGACAGAAACCTACAAGACACACAAAAGGCAAGACCATGGGAAGACCAGAGAAAAGATGACCATCTACAAGCCAAGAAGAGAAGCCTTGAATACACCCTTCCTTCACAGCCCTCAGAAGGAACCAAACCTACCAACACCTTGATCACAGAATTCTAACCTCCAGAACCATGAAAAAATTTCTGTTGTTTAAACTATACAGTCTATGGTTCTTTGTTATGGCAGTCTTAGCCAACTAGTACAGTACATTTCTAAGTGCTTCATCAAGACTTGTTCCTTACCTCTACCTCAACCCTTAATAAAACTCTTTTGTTTGTTCTTCCTCACTGAAACTGAACTATATGTCTTTTGTCTCTGAATCTCTACAGCCCAACAGTCCCTGGCAAATTCATTGATTAAATACAAAAGAAAAAACAAAGAAACAAATATATATGCTCCTCATTCACCATTTTTCTAACAAATCAGCCCCTCCTTCAGAATGAACTTGCTTATGCCAACTTATAATTTGAATTAAAATTATAATTTATAATTATAATTTGAATTAAAATGCTTATAATTTGAATTAAAATGCTTAGTGATATCTTACCCTGCCATAATAAAAGAGCTTACAAAATATTAAGCCACTTTTTTATAAAATTTGTATCATTCAACATTAAAAGACTTACTAGAAATATAATTTACTCAAGTACCTTTGTCTATCGGCCCATGGCCCATAGTTGAAATCTGTTCCTTTACCACAAACTATATCCAGTCCCCAACACGGAGGCAAATCTTGTAATTTGCAATCCTCACTGCTCATTTCTCCTTCAATATTTTCTTCTGTTTCTTCTGGAACAAGTCCTATATTGCAGAATATACAATAGAAAGGTAATTACTTAAAATTACTGTTTAAAGATTCCCTAGACCAGGAGTTCTAAAAATGTTGCTTTCAGTAATCCTTTACACTCTTAAAAATTACCAAGGATACACAGTGCCATTTTTTGGTATTATCTCAATCATAATTTACTATATTCAAAATAGAAACTGGACAATTTTTTAAAATTTTATTTTTAAGGTAACAACTCATTGCGTATTGATGTAATAAAATGTTTAATAAAATTGAACTCATTACATTTCATTTAATATAACTTAATGAAAATATGATATGAAAAAATTATTTTATAAAAACTAAATGAAATATAAATTCCATTTTTAATGAAAGTACTTTTCAATGAACAAATAACCATATTTTCTAAAACAAATTCATTTAGAAGTAGTAGCATTGTTTTTATTTCAGCAAATCTCTTTAATGTCCAACTTACTAAAAAATAAGCAAATTCTCAAAGCTGCTTCTGCATTTAATTTGTTATTTAAGTATCTGAAGAAAACCTAGCCTCAAACAAACAGCTATTTAGAAAAGGGAGGAGTATTTTAATAGCTTTTTCAGATAATTGTGGATATTCTTCTCTGACACAATACCAAAATTGAAAAAGTGGTAGTTCCTTAAAAGTTAATTGCAACATGGAATCTGAAACCCTATACTGAATTTTTCATACTCGGATACATTAAAACTTACCGATCTCCCTTATACTTTGAATGTATCTTTATCCATGGCGTAACTTTGTAACATTTGGAAAATACTGGTTCACAGAGACACACATATGTTCTCCAAATACTGATAAATGTCATCATTAAACATTTTTTTTAGGGGCACCTGGGTGGCTCAGTGGGTTAAAGCCTCTGCTTTCGGCTTGGGTCATGATCTCGGGATCCTGGGATCGAACCCCGCATCGGGCTCTCTGCTCAGTGGGGAGCCTGCTTCTCCCTCTCTCTCTGTCTGCTTCTCTGCCTACTTGTGATCTCTGTCTGTCAAATAAATAAATAAACTCTTTAAAACAACAACAACAACAACATTTTTTTTAAAGATTTATTTATTTACTTGACAGAGAGAGTGATCAGAAGAGATAGTTCGGAAGCTCTGCTTTAATTCATACTAAAGCAGCCATTGCTGCTTTGTACCAGCAATGGCTGGTATCATTTCACCCACCATTGCTTTTGTACCAGCATGCAAATGTCAATATGGTTAAAAAGGCAAGTAACATCCTCATTTTCCTCTGAAAACACTCTGACCTCATAAACCCCATGAAGGCAAAAAAAAACAGAAGTAGGAAAAAAGGGCTAAAAATCCAATGTTTAGTTTCTTTTATAAAATTCAAGCCACCTGTGAAGCACTCTAATGAGCTAGATTTCAATCCTTAAACATCAAGCTTCAAAGGATTTTCTTAAGCTAGCATGAACTACCTTAACTGTCACCACATTCTCTAAAGGTTTTCACACCAGGTTACTTGCATTCACAACTTTTAAGGTATACCTCTGAAAACAGAATTGAACAAAAGACTCCTATATTGTTCTTTTGGTCTGAAATAGTAATATTCAATTTTTGATAAATGATACAGACATTTTTTAGGTAGGCACTCTTCCATCTACATTTATGACATATTGATGTTTATTTTATCTTAACTAAGGAGACTTAAAATATTATTAAATATCAACATTTCATAGAGTAGAAGTGCAGCTATGAAACACACTTTCAAAAATTAATACCTGGCTCATCCATGTAGTAGTAGATGTCAACATCATTTGACTGCATCACCACAAACCCTTCTCCCATTAATCTTGGTGGTCTATAGAAGGAGGGGGGATGGCAAACTAAGTACATCTCCAGAATATAAAATGTTTTGTATTCTAATAAGGTAGTAATAGTTGAGAACAAAAAGAGAAAAAAATCTAAAAAACAATCAAGTGTAGCACATTGAAAAGGGAAAACAAAACATCTTTTACATAGACAATGAAGTTTTGCATAGTTGTATTCTATATTAGACTAAATAAATTGGTACTGAAAAATTTTTAACCAATATATTAGTTTCAAAAAGAAAAAATGAAAATTTGTTATGCATTTTTAGCTTTAAAAGAGAAATCAATTTAAAGCAAAGTTTGATTAAATATAATCAAAGAACAATGATCATTAGAATAATCATATTCTGCATTAGTAACAAAAAATTTAAAATTAAACTTTAAATTCAACCATTTTATATTAATACTTTATAACTTAATAGGAAATATTCTATATATCTGTAAAATCAAGTTTGATCTTTTAGAAACATTAAATAAAAATATTGTCTTTTTTTAACAACTTGATATTATCTTTGTCTTTATATTATCTTATTTCTAAGAATATTTAGTTGATCGACTTGAAAAAATTCTGGAATTAATGTTTCTCTACAATCACTTCCCCACAAATTATTACTTTTTACTTGCTTTGATTCAACAACTTTTCTCTTTTTCATTCATATACCACATCTTCTTTCCGTATCAAAATTAACTTTTCAGTCATTAGATAATATATACAAATTCAACAACCTTCTTCTAAATATATATTAAATGATAAAGGTTAATGTCTAATATCATCATTCAATTTCCACACTTACTTTGAAGAGTGAAAAATACAATTTTACCTTTTTATAAAAATTAGTAAGAAAACACCTTTTTATCTTACTCTGTAAACTTCATAAGGTCCAGATTTATTCAGTATTTTAAATTTTACCCATAATATATAGAACTGTGTGCACAGCCCACATTCTACAAGATGCTTAGCAAAGTCTGTGATTATGAAGAATGAGATGAGGTAAACCCCATAGCATCCCTGCTACTCACATAGAGAAAACCTCTCCATCATTCTAGTGATGGGGAAATCTAATAAGCAAGCTAGCCAAAAGTTGGAATTAAGAAGGAATAATCATGCTTCTTATAACTTCATAAATTTTATACTACCAGCACACAAAGATAAAAGCTGGGACAGTTCTAAAACTGTATCATCCTAACTTCACCAGTTTTCCAAGAGTAATTTAGATTCAATTTTCAACTTTTTATTAACTCAAAATGATATTCCACTACACTGCATTTGTTGAATGTACTATTAATCCATCCCTTCGGGAAATAAAGGCCTACCTATAGTGTATATTTTCTAACCTACAAACCTCAGAGCCTAAATGCCCCAAGTAAGTTTCCCAAGTACAGTGAGAAGGAGAAAATGGTAGAGAAATTATAGTTATAATCTTATAGGAAAATGTTTAAAATTAAAGCTCATCAATGGATAGATAATATATCATTTATAATTATAAAGCACGACTATGCTGTTAACTGGTTTAACAGAGAAATATGCCCAATTATCGCCCAACTTAGAGCAAAAAAATTAAAGAGATGACAAAGATTCTAATTGATATCTATATTAGATATAAAGATATTATGTTATTTTTATGACTTTTTTTATTATGTTGTTAGCCAACATATAGTACATCATTAGTTTCTGATGTAGTGTTCAGCAATTCATTAGTTGCGTATAACACCCAATGTTCATCACAACATATGCCTCCTTAATATCCATCACCTGGTTATCCCATCCCCCACCCCTCTCCTTTCTGTAACCCTCAATTTGTTTCCTGGAGTCCAGAGTCTCTCATGGTTTGTCCATAATAGCCAAACTATGGAAGGAGCCAAGATGTCCTTTAGCAGATGAATGGATAAAGATGATGTGGTTCATTTATACAATAGAACATTACTCAGCCATGAGAAAGGATGAATACCTACCATTTGCATTGACATGGATGGAACTAGAGAGGATTATGCTAAGTGAAATAAGTCAATCAGAGAAAGACAATTTGTAAGACTATCTTACTCATCATTTTGAAGACCAACATATCTTGGACTAGGAACAAGCATGACTCGAACATTTTCAAGTTTCCCTTTCACAATATGCATGAATTGATCAAGATGACTAGAAGGCGGTTTTGTAGTGTAAGTTAAGAAAGCATCATCAAAGTTGATACACAGAGTTTGAGGTTGGTAATGATTTCCAAAGGCCAAACGTCCCTAAAAAATAAATAAGAGAAACTATGCTGTAATATACAAACCACATATTTTTCCTTAGTTGACCTAATAACAAACATTTTCTTTTTTTTTTTTTAAGATTTTATTTATTTATTTGACAGACAGAGATCACAAGTAGGCAGAGAGAGAGCAGAGAGACGAGGAAGCAGGTTCCCTGTCAAGCAGAGAGCCCAATGTGGAACTCGATCCCAAGACCCTGGGATCATGACCTGAGCTGAAGGCATAGACTTTAACCCACTGAGCCACCCAGGTGCCCCTGACCTAATAATAAACATTTTCAAGCAACAATTAAATTATTCCACTTCAGCACTATACACTATCCAAATTACTCCACTGATAAATTTAGTGTTTAAAGAAATCTAAGTACTTGTGAATAAGTAGCCCCTAAGACTTAATAAATGTGTGCTAAGATGGTATTGGGTGTTGAAATAATTCTTTCACACCTTTATGAACTTTGGAACCTAAACAACTCTACAAAATTACTTTCTTTAGTGAAAATTTTATTTGCAAAAATAAGAGTTTTCATTATTAACCCACCAAACATGAACTGCCGCAGAATTTACTTACTGTGCTCACATTGACCTTTATGACTGGAATAAGTGATCTCCATGAAGATGTGGGGTCTTGAGATTCTGTTTTTACTTTAACTCTGAGAAAAATAAAAATAAAAATAAACATACATAAGAAAACTTAAATAGTTGAGAATACAGTGGACTTCTTCATAATACACAGTAATACCAGCTGTAACTTTCCAAATACATCTAATGATTGTTCTAGTAAACAAAATAATGACAGCAACTAACAGAATACTAGTATCTCTCAAATATCTCTCAGGATGCACTGTATCATTTATCAATTTTTAAGACTGGCAAAGTATAATAACAAAATTACACTTTTAGAGTAACAAGTTCTAATGACAAAAGTATAAATTATGATATGCTGTCATTACATCCACCATTATACTCATTATAATATGACATTCTTTTTTTTTTTTTTTTTAATTTGACATAGAGAGACACAGTGAGAGAGGTAACACAAGCAGGGGGAGTAAGAGAGGGAGAAGCAGGCTCCCTGCTGATCAGGGAGCCTGATGCAAGGCTTAATCCCCGGACCCTGGGATCACGACCCCAGCCAAAGGCAGACAATGACTAAGCCACCCAGGTGCCCCAATATGACATTCTATAAGACAACCTAAATTACTAAAATAACAAATGACCAAGGTACAAGTCACATTGATATTTTCAACTGTTTTAAGTACTTTTGGCAACTCAGCTGATCCATTCCCTTCCTTATCCCCATCACTTTATAACAGAATAATTTCCTCTCAATAAAATGAAAATGATAGGCCAAGAATAAGAAAAAAGAAATTGGCCACACACAAAGTATACTAAATTTAAGCTATGAAAATTTCACAGCAAATCACTAAAGATTTCAGATGAGAAGCCATAGCTCTTCAATAACCCAGTAACTCCTAAATCATATTTCTCAAGCCATCTCCACTAAGGTAGCCCTCATTGCTTAAAACTAAATTTGAAACTGACCTCATTATCTCCCCTCTAACCTGCTCTTTCTCTACGGTTCCGTGAGGATAACCACTAATTAGAAACTGGATTCATTACTGACGCATCCTTCTCACTCATTCTCCACACCTAATCTATCACTATCTTATGGATTCATTTGCCTAAGTATATCTGGAATCCATCTACTTCTCTCCCTTCTCCTTGTTACCAACCCAAATGATGATCACTTTTCCCTGAACTGTCACAACATCCTTCTTCCTTTTCCATCTGTGTAACTTTTATTTCCTTTTGTCTTACAATAGGTAGTACTTCCAGTACAAAGTTGAAAAGGAGTGGTGTAAAGCGACATCCTTGCTTTGTACCCGATCTTAGTGAGAAAGCTTCTAGTTTCTCACCATTGAGTATATTGTTAACTATAGGGTTTCTGTAGACGTTCTTTATCAAATCAAAGAAGTTCTCCTTTATTCCTAGTTTACTATGAGATTTTAATCATGAATGTTAGATTTTGTCAAATACTTATTCTGCATCTTTTGATATGATCGTTTGGTTTTTAATTTTTAGTGTGTTAATTGATTTTTGAATGTTAAGAACTAGCCTTGTTTACCTAATAGTTTTTTAAGTAGATGATAAGAGAACATTTATTCCCAAATAAATGTTTCATGGATGTTATGTCCAAGGCACTGAGCTGAGGTACTGGGGATCCTGAGAATCTGACAACTGTTCTGCTTTGAGGGAATCTGTACCCTACAATGGGAGTAAGAATAGTTATAATAGGCAATTTTAGTGCAAGGAGTGTTACCTTAGGAAAAAGAATAGAATTCTGTGGGCACACATAGAAGGATCAGGGAGACCTGAAGGATGAATGAGTTAGGCAAAAAAGATGAAGAGTCTTCCATGGAGAAGAAACATCATATGTAACAGAGAAGCTGTTTACTGAGGCTGGAGTGGATTAAGGTGGGAAAGGAAGAAAAAAGACTTTCTTTGTTTGCAGATGATCCAGTCATCTGTGTAAACAATCTGAAAGAACTGACAAAAAAACTCCTGGAACCAATAAGTGATTATAATAAGGTTGTAGAATTCAAGATTAATAATATACAAAAGTCAATCACTTTCCTATAAACCAGCAAAGAACAAGTGAAATTTGAAATTAAAACCACAATAGCATTTATATCAGCACCACAAAAATGAAAATCTTAGATACAAATTTAATATATGTAGATTTATCTACATAAGGAAAATTATAAAACTGTGATGAAAGATATCAAGCAATCAAATAAATGGAGAGATATTCCATGTTCACTGATACAAAGATTCAACATGATCAAGATGTTAGTTTTTCCTGATTTTATCTACAAATTCAATATAATCCAAACTGAAATCCCAATAAGTTGTTCTAAAGTATATATAGAGAAGCAAAAGACCCAACATAACCAACATACCATTGGAAGAAAACAACAAAGTTAGAGGACTGACACTACCTGACTATAAGACTTACTGTAAAACCACAGTAATTAAGATAGTGTGGTACTGGTAAAAAAAGACACATAAGTCAATGTAACAGAAACAATGCAGAGAGCCCAGAAACAAAACAAAATCATATATTTGTATATGCATCTTAACTATGTGTATATGTGCATATATTTATGTACATGCACTCAAAAGGGCATGTACATAAAACACAAATCAATATGGAAGAAAGTAGGACTAGTAAGCAGAACAAGACTACTTCTTTTTAAATTATGTAATTCTGTATTATTTAATTTTTAAAGTAATTATACAATTTATGTGAATGTAAGTTTTAGTCAAACTACAAAGAAAAATTAAGCTGTGTTTAGGTGAGTAGCATCGATGATATTTAATAAAAGTAAATGATAAATGTTGGAGATTAATAAAATTCAAGTGTAACTATGAACCTTTCAATTTTGGACTGGGTTCTTGTTCTTCCATTTTCCCGTGTTTTATCATCCTCTTTCTTAGGTGGAATTATTGTTGGCTCCAAACCAAATAATTCTTGAAGACGTCCATAAAGATCCGAACGATTATAGACATGAAATTCAAAGTCATTGACTGTGATGTATAATCTGGTTTCTGCCTTTGGATCTAAAGACACCGATTACAAAAAAAAAAAAAAGTTTTTAATCAACTTTTTAAAAACCTCATTCAAAGTTTCTAGTCAATCTTTTCTCACAGCTATGGTAACTCTATTTTAAAAATAATTCTATGATAAAGAGAATTTCAAAAACTTACAAATCTATTTTTAGATTTAGATTTAGATTTAGATATAATATATAACATGAATATACAAAATAAAAATATATTCTTTTAATTTTTTTAAGTTTCTACTTTTTTTTTAAGATTTTATTTATTTATTTGTCAGAGAGAGAGCACAAGCAGACAGAGTGGCAGGCAGAGGCAGAGAGAGAGAAGCAGGTTCCCCGCTGAGCAAGGAGCCCAATGCAGGACTCAATCCTAGGAGGCGAAGATAGATGCTTAACCAACTGAGCCACCCAGGCATCTCTTTAAGTTCCTATTTTTTTTAATAAGATTTTATTTATTTGTCAGAGAGAGAGAGAGAGAGCATGCAAGCAGAGGGAGCAGCAGGCAGAGGGAAAAGCAGATTTCCCACTGAGCAGGAAGCCCTAAGTAGGATTTGATCCCAGGACCCTGGGATCATGACCTGAGTTGAAGGCAGATGCTTAAATGACTGAGCCACCCAGGCATCCCTATAAATATATTTTAAAAATATATAAAACACTAGCAAAAGAAAGAAAAAAGCTGATGTTACTGTAGTATTCCAATTAAGCATTCTAAAACAATCTTGATTTCTAAATTCTGACTGTATAACAACAGAATTTAAGGATTTCTATGCTAAGAAAAGCAAAGTGCTATTTATAGACCAAAAGTAAAACTTTATCCTAACAATAAATGTATTATATATATATATATATATATATCTCAAAATGTTCAAAGTATGATACATTTAAATATTACATTAGTATTTAAATTTTTATATCACAGAAACAAAGATTTTTCATAAATACTAGTTTATTTTTTTTAAACTACACAATACTAAGGGATACCGGGTGGCTCAGTTGGTTAAGCATCTGTCTTAGGCTCAGGTCATGATCCCAAGGTTCTGGGGAGGGAGTCCCACACAGGCTCTTTGCTCATCAGGAAGCTTGCTTCTCCCTTTGCCTGCTGCTCCTCCTGCTTGTGCTCTCTCACTCTCACTCTCTCTGACAAATACATAAATAAAATCTTACCGAAAAAAAATTTTAATAAAACTACACAATACTAAAACCAAGATCTTAAAAACTGCAGACTTGAAAGAAACAATAATCTTCTCAAATAAAAGACATAATAACCTTAAATATAAGTAACAACAGTAATTATTAAATCCAACAACAAAATGATAGATGGGGCACTTGTTTCTACTGAGGAAATAATCTAAGACAGTTATCACATGTCAATTGAAGAGGGTGAGAAAAAAGTACTGCAGTGCTTTCTTTAAGTGTGTTCTTTTCTTATGTTATACATAGGTTTCTGTGAGGGTTATTTTTGAGATTAATTTTTATTCATTTTTCTCTCTATCAAATTCAACTGAAGGACAATTAAAATTAGATATGATCAGTTAGAACAGCTTATTTTTTTTAAATGGCTATGGAGAACTAACTTTCGTTATAGTAGCTTAAGCTGTGTTTAAATATGAAGTATAAACCTTGAGTAATATGCCAAATTATACCAAAACTAATTTCTTCTCAAGTTACTAGAAAATAAAAAGTGTAAGAAATGTCAAATACGCTAAATAAAATACATTTTAGTTTAAATGAACAAACGAAAAATACTGTCATTCATACCTCAAAAATAACCCATGGAAAATGAATCAACAACATTCATTTTATTATACAGTAATACTTTCATTTCTACTCCAATCTAGATTTTTTCCCTCACCACTTCCTAAGATAAGAAAAGAAAAGATAAAAGAAAGGAGCTGTAATTTTTCTGGTATTTTTCAAATAGCTCTTGACCTATGTTCCCTCCTATTCAGATTTATCACAGGTCTAAAAACTAAGACAATCCCCTAAACTATTACAATCAAGTGTTTTGCCCCTTTTCTCTTGCTATAGATCAAATTCTTAAAATTAAAAGAATAGGAAGCACTGTTTTTTAATAAATTTGGAGCATTCAAAGACCTGATAGTAATAAATATCATCATCCATTTTTAAGTCAGTCATCAAACTCTATCACCCATTAGGTTTAAACCTTTCTTCGGCTTCGGTTATCATCCACAACCTCTTCCCAAAATGCCAGGGTCAACTATGCAGAAAATTACTCAATTATTTCCAATGTGATACATTAACAGGTACCTCACACTTGACATTTCTAACCAAACATGTGCTTTTCTCACATGATGAAACTTAATCCATGGCATTCCCCATCTTATCAATAGTAAGTCAATCTTTTCAATTACTCAAGCAAGAAAAACTGTTCTCTTTCCTGTCCTAGACAGTATCAGGAAATTCTGTCAGATTTCCTTTCCTTTTCCTATATCCAAAATCTAACCACTTCTCACCACTCTGGGTCAAGTCACTATCAACTTATACCTGTTTTATAATACAAGAGCCTCCTAACTAGTTTCCATGCTTCTGCCCTTATTCCACTTATGTGGGTACCTTACACATCTTTACAGATCTTTAAAACACCTAACTGAAATCATATTACTCTTCTGTTCCCTAACTTTTTCATGGCTTCCCCTCCTACTCAGATTAATATCAAGGTCTTTAAGCTACCTAAAAAATCCTACAGGATCCATACTCTTCTCTCCTAATCTCTCTAAAAACTGGTCTCCACTTAGGTAATGATAGGAACAGAAAAACCAGGAAATGTTCTTCCCCCAGACATTTAGAACTCATTTCCTTACTTGTTTCATGTTTCTGTTTAACTCTCCCCAAACAATAAAACCTTCCTTGACTTCCCTATGTAAAAGAGCGCCCTCCCTACAAACCAGCACTCCCTATTCTACTGAATGTGCTTTTATTTTCTTCAATGCCGAATTTTCCTCACTCACTCCTCGTAACACTAGATATATTTACTTACTAATCACCTGAATCCCTCCCAACTTGAATGACGCAAGCTCTGTAAGAGAAGGGACTTGTTTTATCCAGTGTCGTATCCATGGTACCTACAATTCTTGGCACATAGAAGTACTCATTTATATGAAAGAATAACAGCATCTTACCACAAATCATACTCTTAAGTAGAACAAAAATATCCACAAATGGATCTTAGAATTTTTGAAAACCCTACATGTAGAAGCATAATAACTGCAAAGTTGGATATTTTTCTATTTCCCCATTGATCTACACAAGTAGCAATTAATTATTAAGCAATTCTTCAAGGTCATAGACAACTCAATCAAAATTTACCTCCAAACTCATTTAGGTCATTTGTTTTCAAACTTACCTACAGAATAGTTTACCATGGTCCCTAAATAAATGCCCCAATCATTAGTGACCATGTTATAAAAGCCAGTGGATGAACAGAAGCAGCAATGGGAAATATTAAGAGTCTGGACTAGCCCCTAATTGGATCGACAGTGATGAACAAACAAAAAGTGACTGAATAAAAATGGAAATAGGATTCCTCTCAATTTCATAACTAACTTACTGGACATGCACAACTGCTTCTCTTCTTTCATATCACTGATATGATTTGAATGTGGTTACATTAACTTAATAAGGAGACCAAGGCACAAAGATAAAGGTATTAATCTCAGAAAGTATTTTGACAACACTGACAAACACTAAATACTTGATACTAAAATACTGCAAGATTCCCTCAACAATACCTATCCTATCTTCCCAAACTTTTTTTGCATTAATATTTACTTATTGTTGCTTCCCCCCACTAGAATGCAAACTCCATTAGAGAAACATTTTCCTGTTGGGTTTACTATTAAATTCTTAAAACAATGCCTGGTATATACGGTATATATATATAAAACAATGTCTGGTATATATATAAAAATATATATTTATTGAGGTGCTCAATAAATATGTTAAATCATCAAATAGAAATAAATGGGTTTTTTAAAAAAAGATTAAACATGGACATTAAGGAAGGCACATGATGTAATGAGCACTGGGTGTTACATAAGACTAATGAATCACTGAAATGAGCAACACTTCATATGTTAATTAACTGAATTTAAATTAAAAAATGAAAAAAAAAAACAAAACAAATAAGAATTGAACAAAATGCCTAGATCACTCTTTTCCTTCCAAAAATCACTTTAGAAAAATAATAGCAAATCCACAAACATTTTAAATGCACCTATTGATTTTGTATTTTAGAATAGAAAGATTTAGCTGAATTCACAAAGGACTTTTTATTTGTTCTGCTGGTTCTATTTGTTTCACCTCCATTATACTACGATTCCAGCCAGCAAACTATGTGATTAAACAATAAATCAGAACTCCACACCTGGCTTACCTGGCCATATTCTCTTCAGGGCCTTTGTCCAGGATCTTTTCTGTCAATAATCTCAGCTTTCTGTGATCCCCAGGAATATCCTATACAGCAATACCCTTTCCAGCCCCCTACCCATCCTAACATACACACAAAGATGCAAAGTACTGGCACACTTACAATCTCACACTCACACAGTAAGTCCCTACAGAGGTACGCCACACGCAATGTACCTGTTGATCTGGAAAGGTATCCTCATAAATAAATACCTCCACTGACAGATGAGTACATTCCTGAAAGACAAAACACCTTTTCCAAAGACATGTATCTCCTCTTCCAAGGAATGTGCATGTACACACACACATACACGTACACATAGCTTCTTTAAAAAAAAAAAAAAAAAGTTGGGGATTCCTGTACTGGATTCTCCAGAAACTGGAGAAAGGTAGTAAATAAATAGTAGAAAGACTATAGGTCTTTACTAATGTGACCTAAGGCAAGTACCTCAACCACTGTAAGCCTCATTTTCCCATTAAATTCCCATAAAATGAGAATATGGGATGCCTGGGTGGCTCCTTCTGTTAAGCCCTAGTCCTGGTTCTCTTCTCATTGAGGAGCCTGCTTCTCCTTCTGCCTGCTGCTTCACCTGCTTGTGTGCTCACTCTCTCTCTGACAAATAAGAAAATAAAATCTTAAAAAAAAAAGTTTAAATAAATAAATAAAATTAGAATATCTCTACCTACCTGTATGATTGTATACAAAATAAATAATAGTTTCCTTGTTTTTGCAGGTCAAATTCTTACTAGTCATTAAAATTATGCATTCACTTTCAATTTATGAAAATAAACAATTATTTTTTTAAATAATCTTTCATTTCATAATATGACACAATGTTCATAATAATAAAAGCAGCTCATCTCTACTGAACATATTCTGTGTTCCAGGAACTATTCTAGGTACTCTATTCACCTGATCTCACATAATCATCACAGCAACCCTGGCAGTTGAAGACTAAGACTACACAATTAGAAAGTAGCAGATAAGAATCCAAGGTTCTAAATACTGGGTCTTAACCACAAAATAAAATTACTTATCAATTATATTAAATGATGGTTTCAAAAAAAAGGTTATGAATCCTTGAAAACAGAAATGTTATCAAGAATCCAGTTATTTTGGGGAGCCTGGGTGGCTCAGTCATTAAGCATCTCCCTTTGGCTCAGGTCATGATACCAGGATCCTGGCATCAAGCCCTGCATCAGGCTCCCCTGCTCAGCGGGAAGCCTGCCTTTCCCTCTCTCACTCCCCCTGCTTGTATTCCTTCTCTCACTGTCTCTGTCAAATAAATAAATAAAATCTTAAAAAAAAAAAAAAATCCAGTTATTTCTTTGTAATTTCATGAAAAATTGATCAATATTAAAAGCTTAAATGCAGTATTTAAAACTGTTAAATTCTAGTAAAACTAGATCTCTCAATGACATTTAATTCTCCTGGGAATTTTAAAAGCAGTTTTTAAGTTTCATTCATTCTGATGACACTGAAAATCAAAGCAAAAAATTTAACTTATACATAATTTAAGAAAGGTATAATCAGTTGACTCTTTTTTTTTTTAAAGTGGTCTCCAGGCCCAGCAGGGAGCCCAGCATAGGACTTGAACTCACGACCCTGAGATGGAGACCTGAGCTGAAATCAAGAGGTTGGACACTTAACCCACTGAGCCACCCAGATACCCCAGTTGACTCTTTTAAATCTCATCTCTACATTGACACTGCTCTGTCCTTAAGGCAGAAATCTTTTTCTCATATCCCTGTCATTTAAAATCTACGTAATGGATTCCCCAAAAATATTAATAAATACACAATTAGATAGATATAAATATAAAAGGCTCTTCACTTAATAAGTAGTTAATTTATGGAGGAAAAGAAGGTAAATGAATGTGTAGAGCTGCTTAAGTCTCCTGAGCAAACAGCTAATTGAGACTTGTTTTCCAAAGGGAAATTAGGAAAAAGGCACTTATTTAATTATGTAATTGGGACACATGCTATTTGTAGTAAAAAAAGCTAAAGTGCAAAGTGCTGCCACGGCCTTAAAATACTTGGAATCAATACTTAGTACAAAGACAAAATAGTCTACTGACCTTTTAAATTATTAAGGGATTTTTATTTCCTGTATTTAACAAACAAGATTTAGATGCTACACATTTAAAGTACTAGATTACATTAGGCTAAAACTTCTAAATGACAAAATAACAGGAAGGGATATACTATACTACCATCTTTTCACTTCTTAGCAATGTAAGAACTTCTCTAGATAAGAAAGATGCATGCCTAGTTACTTAGATTGGTATTCATTTAAACACTGAATCATCACATATTAAAAGGTAACTGGTCCTGCTACTTATTTTCCAAAAGAATGGCTTAAAATCAACTATCCTAACCAAAATAAGGGTTTTTGATAGATATTCTCATTAATTGATCTTTGGCCAACAATCATCTACAGCAGATCACTAATTTCATGACCTAGGGAATATTTTACAACAATTTTTTACAACAATTATGTTAAACAAATTAGATGTTTTCCTTTTTTTTTTTTTTTTTAAGGATTAAACTGAACAACTGACAACTCTAAATCTACTCCTGGATTAAATTATCCCAGCCAAGCTCAATGGCACAGAATTTGAGCGCTTGAACACTCCTCTTTTCTCCTAATAAAATAGTTCTAAAGCTTTCTCATGAAAATCTTAGCCTTACCCAGATCTTAGCCTATCTCTTTGGATGGCTAGTGGCCATTATCTATTCAGGCACATGCTCCAATTAGGCTTCCAAATTTTCTCACAAGAAATGTCAACCATCTCCACTTCTTGCTTAGTTTACTATGAAAGTACACAATCAGGATCTGACCTTAATCAATAAGAAATAATATCTAGACCGTAAGGTCTCATTAGTAAATGTAAATCACTATTTTAATATATTTTCCATAATATTGTCCAACTTTTTACCAAAAGCTTAGTTTGCAGCCTATTCATTCTTCCATGTCCTGCATTCTAAATTCTATCTCTGAATCATGCTAGACTAATAATGTATTTAGGCCAAACCACTTATTCCTGCATTGCTATTTGGCATTGTGTCTTTACTTTGGAAAGTTGTAACTGTGAGCATCTTAAGAATGTCATCCTCTGTAACAGAGAATTTCTTTTAAAAGCACATGGAAGACAAATTTCTTTGACCCTTGCCAAAGCTGTGCTCTTCTTGATGAATACATAGATTTAAATGTTAAAATACATAGAAAACTATGTGCAAATAATTAGAATTGCAAATGTGATAACTAATAAAGTCTACCAACTTTTAACATCATTGTAAAATGAGGTGTATAATCTTTTCTATTGCAAGCACTGGCACACAAAAAGCAAGACAAAATAATTTAGATATTCTTAATATTAAGACATAAAATATCCAAAAATTATATTTCTATTTCACATCATGGGCAATTACAAAGAAAGCTAAGACATGGAAATATGTTAACATTACACTCCACCTCTGCCTGATGAAATCCTACCATCATCAGTGATCAGTAAAGTGAATATAAGGTATCTGTTAAATAAGCTAAAGATTTTTATTAAAAGCTACCTTTTTCATGACAGATTTGGGTTAGTTACTCTTTTTGTTTTTAAGATTTATTCATGAGAGACAGAGAGAGGCAGAGGGAGAAGCAGACTCCTCTCTGGGCAGGGAGCCCAATGTGGGGCTCAGACTCGACTGAGCCATCCAGGCACCCTTGGATCAGTTAATCTTGACCTCATCTATGTATTTTGCTGAAAAGCAATCCACTTTAAGGAGAGAAAATATTTCATGATAAATGAAGTAATTATTTTCTTCCAAAAAAAATCTACAAACAATTTAAAATGGTATTCCACATGTCTAAGAAAATTCCAAAGTGAGCAATCCCATTAGGCTTAGGCTTAAAACTTGCAGTTGCCTCTGGATTCTATAAATTATCATATTCATTCCTCCCATAAGCTGCCATCAGTGTTTATATATAAGAATTTCCAAGAACCTACTTGGCCATATTTGACAAGCCTGTTTTATAATACAAGGAGCGCTGGAAGTTAGCAGACCTAGGTTTTCACTCTGGCTTTAACATTTATTAATAATAGGAATTTCTGTTTTTCCATCTGCAAATCGAGGATTTTTGAGAACATTAGTTGCTTCCAAACTGATAAGAAATTTTGAGAAATTCAGTTGTTTCCTAATTGTGTAAGTCCTTGGAATCCTGGGGTAAAGAGTATGGAGTGGGGGACGTTAGGTCAAATGGGCCTCCTCAACTCATATCCCTATAGTTTCACTGGTTCACAGGAACATCTTAAAATACTGAACAAAATTTAGAATAGAATTTCTAATATACAAATATACAAAAAGGCATTTTTAAAAATATAAACAAGGAGAACTTTTGTTTCAGCTCTGCTGCAACTCATTAACAAGAAAGCTTATGATTAACTAAACGTGGGGGAAAAAGACTAAACTGAGATTAAGTCAAAAGAGCACATCATTGCAAGATTAACAGAAGCATGACATGCAACAAAAATATACGGTCCTAAAGTAAATCTCTAAGGGACAAACTAGATAGACTTTACAAACTAAATCAGAGGTAGAAATACTGGACCTGCTCAAAGTTAAGTGAATGTGTCAAAAGCTGGGCCTGAACTCAAAAGAACTTGGCTCTTAGGAATGAGTGCTAACCATTTCTGAAGTACAAGTAGAATATCTTTACTTAAATTCCACCTTTAAGGTTTATAGGCAAATAAAATATCAAAAATAATCAGGAATATTGTTTCCACACAATTTAACATGGATAATACTGTAGGAAAGTGACTCAAATTTTTGAATATATTCATATTTGATAAAAGTCAAAACTTTAAAGATTTCCAGTGCACTAACATATTGACTATCTAAAGAACATTTATTTTCCTGTGAAAATCCTTATAGTAATTGCTTTAAAAAAGAGGTAAAAAGAAGTGTGAACAACAAATTTTCTAAAACCACAGACTAGAGACTTACTAAGACACATTCTGAATCACTTAAGACAGACCAAAAAAAGTCTATTCCAAACTAAGAACAGAATACTTTTATCATATGAAATCAATTAACTTCTACTCAAATTATCTAATAAACAACTCTAATCAACTCTAATCCAATTTTTAGAAAACTTTTTCCAGACATGAAATCTGCCCATTCTTTCTAGTCATTCTGATTTCATTAATTCTACAGATGCCAAACTGTCATCAAGTTATGCCAGTCTTTTCAAGGAAAAGTACATGATGTATTATGTTAAAGGGGGAAAAGCTATGTGGGAGCAAAGAAATGACAGTTAAAAAAAACTAAATGATAATGAACAATGAATTCAGAAGTAATTTAGGCTAGCTCAGTCTTGTGGTAAGTTTAAAAACTTTTCTGGAGGGGCGCCTGGGTGGCTCAGTGGGTTAAGCCTCTGCCTTCGGCTCAGGTCGTGATTCCAGAGTCCTGGGATTGAGTCCTGCATCGGACTCTCTGCTCAGCAGGGGGCCTGCTTCCCTCTCTCTCTCTCTCTCTGTCTGCCTCTCTGCCTACTTGTGATCTCTCTCTGTCAAATAAATAAATAAAATCTTTAAAAAAAAAAAAAACTTTTCTGGAACTTTAAATCTATTTCCCCATAGAAGCAAGTTATAAATGACAGCAAGATTCCTAAGTGAACCCAACAACAACAACAAAAAAATTAATTGGAAAGTTCCAAGGCTTTACAGACACTAACCACCATTTCAGAATTCTAATGTGGGGTGCTAGAAATACAGACAGTCCTAATAGCTAAGAAAAGGTGGAAGAGTCTCATCATCTTCTGACACTACTGTCCAAGGACCCAGCTAAAACCTTCTAGAGCGGTAGTTACCAAAGTATGGTCTCAGGATCTTTGCAAGGATCCCAACAACCGTTTTAGGGACCAAAGGTCAAAACTATTTTAATAGTATTATTATATGAAAATGTTCAACTTTTTCTCAGTCATTCTCCCATGAGTGGACCGTGGAGGTTTATTTTTTTTTATTTTATTTTTTATTTTTTTTAAGATTTTATTTATTTATTTGACAGAGAGATCACAAGTAGACAGAGACGCAGGCGGAGAGAGAGGAGGGAGCAGGCTCCCTGCTGAGCAGAGAGCCTGACTCGGGACTCGATCCCAGGGCCCTGAGATCATGACCCCAGCCGAAGGCAGCGGCTTAACCCACTGAGCCACCCAGGCGCCCGTTTTTTTTTTTTTTTTTAAGGCTATACGATATATGGCACTTCAACAGATGAACATTAAAGCAGAAGTGAGAATCCAATTATCTTCTATTAAGCCAGATGGTAAAAAGATTTGCAAAATATAAAACAATGCCACTCTTCTCACTATTTGGTTTTCTTTTTGCTTTAGAAAAGTTATTTTTCATAAAGTATGGTATTTATTTTAATACATATGGGTTTATTATAGATATTTTTAATGAAATAAAAAATATTTCTGTAGTTATCAGGCTTAATTTTTTTAAAAGACTTTATTCATTTATTTTAGAGAGAGAGTTTGTATGTGTAAATGTGAGCAGGGGGAGGGGCAAAGAGCAAAGGAGAGAGAGAATCCCAAGCAAGCTCCACACCTAGCACAAAATCCAACACAGGCCCAGTCTCACAACCCTGAGACCATGACCTCAGCTGAAATCAAGAGTCAGACTGAGCTGCCCAGGTGTACCCAGGCTTAATTTTGAATGCAGTACATATCAGTATAAATTACATAAATAAAAGCTCTTTGGGGTCATCAGTAATTTAGAAGAATGTATAGTTCCTGAGACCGAAAAGTTTGAGAACCACTATTCCAGGCAGTAAAGTCAAGATCTACATTCCTCAAAGTCACTGGTATGATTAATGTCGAGTAGGGGGGTTAGGGGCACAGGAGCACACATATAGAGCTGTGAAATGAAGACTTTGGGAGAAAATCCTAAGGTGATAAAATTCTGATGATAAAAGCAGAATTGTTAGAATCTAGAACCTTAATTTCCTCTTTTCTATTCATCCTTAATATGGCAGATGAGTGAGAATTAGTAGCAGTGTCAGGCTGGACTATGAATAAAGGCATAGAAGCTGAAAAGTAAGAAAAGCATCTTAATTGATGGTTAAACACTACCAGAAATCCATTTTCACCACAGAATGGGTTAAGGTCCATAGATGTAATAGGAGGTAAGATGATGGGGGTAAGCGTCATACTGAGGATAACCCTGAATAAATAATATGCTTAAGTAAATAAATTTAAGCAGGCAAGAGGAAAGCTGCTGAAGAATTTCAGCCAACTGGTGAGAATATCAGAGTTTATAAATGTTAAAGTTTTTAAAAATATTTTTATCTATTATAAAATGTGAAATATTTTAATTTCCATAAAGGAAAACAGTGATCATATAATTAAAGACTTCAATACATAAAAACATGAAGACTCACCATGTTGTTTCTGCTTTGGATTATACATTTTCCACCACCGAAAAATTATAAATCCATCTTGAATTCTATGCAAGATAAATTACAAAATGAAAACTTCAGTAACAATTTACTCATTTAATTAATTATTATAAAAAGCAGGTAACTGATAATGAATATGCAAATACCGAAAATTTTCAACAGATCACTGGTATACATAAATGTTTCATAATCTCCAGTTAAAAAAGGAAAAGAGAATTTACACAGCTCTAAATTAGATTATTTAGGTAAAATTTAATACCAGATCACACGTAATAGGAAAATAAAGTGCTAACAGAAAATTTTTTTTCTTTTATAAATGATACTTTTTAAATGGTGTAAAAACTATATAAACAAAAAGCCAAATCTTAAAAGGGGGACATTAGGATGCTAACAAAAACTTTTAATGATCTCTGTAATCATATACAACCTTATGCCTCAAAAAGATGAACTTATAGCCTCTCAACCTTTTCACTTTTCTTTTCAAAATAATTTTAGACTCACAAAGAAAATGCCTCCACTGTTTCAACTGAGGTATGAGTATTGCCAAACTCTAGCACCTCTCAACTCATTTAAAACTTTCAAGTTCTAAGTAACAAATGTTAAGATAATCACAAAAATAGAGTAAGCTTTTCTTTCAAGGCCTACAGAAGAAAGAACATATCAAACATACTGTCATTTCCTATATTCAGATTTGTGTTTCCTCCTTACACGAAAATTAGAGGAGCTAAGAGATCTAAACAATTCTTAAAACTTATTACCTAAAGGGAGCTAATGGATGAGTTATCAGCATCCCTGGTCTTTGTTTTTTGTAACAAATGACCACTATGAATTCTACAAGAAAAATGGTCAGATAATTTAATGGCTCAAGTGTTCACCTAGGAATGAAATGAAATCATTCATTTCTTTAAATTGCTAATTGGTAAATTTTGTGCCAGTCTAAACCTTAGTTAATCTACTGATAAAAATATTTTTAAACATCAATTCACCAGATATGATTTACAAAAAAAAAAATTTTTGATTTATGTTTTTAATTGAAAAAGCAAATCATATTAAATAAAATATCATGAGAAAAACATGTTACGATATTTCAAGTTTAAGAAGAGTTTTTGTTTTTTGTTTTTTGTTTTTTTTACCTAATAGACATGTCTTCTGTAATGTAATAAATTTCACGAACCATGACTTTTCCAGAAAGAACAGAGAAAGAGAAGGACCCTGTTGTGGGGGTAAAAAAAAGTGATTAATGGAATTGTTTTGATCCAGGGTGAGCACTAAAGCTTAAAATAATCTTAGCATTCAATTTATTCAATAATTAAATGTTCTCTCCTAACTCCCTCCTGATACCCTTACAGCCTTTTCTATTGCTCTTTCGTCAAGTATAACAAAAAGTTCAAGTACCATCACTGTGAACTGAGTTACTAAATAACCATATGAAGACAGTGAATAGCTGCTTCAATGAATAATTCCCTTAATTATGCACAACTTTAAATAAACCCCAAAGCAGTGACTAATTCACCACTTTTTTCCATTAATTTCTTTGACTCCAGGAAACAGGCATTGCCTCAAATTAGTGGAAGATGACTTCTGTTTGAGAGAAATTTTATTTATGTCCTCTAAGAAGTATTTTAAGGAAGGTTAGAATGGTTCTAGACAGTGACCTCTCACCCCTTTTCCCAACTGGTTGAAGGCGTTTTGAAGCATATTTGTTCCAAATAGACCCTCATATCTGCAAATTTCCTAATTATGAGTAGTTGGAAGCTTAAATGAACAACTCAGGGCACAAAATGAAATGCACAAAATGATTCCAACTTATAGATTTTTTAAATATAGGTTACTAAAAACAAAACAAAACAAAAACCAGCAAAAAACCTCATTGAACACTAGAAACTTTCTTTGGTTAGTAGAATCCTGAGAAATTTCTATTTCCATATTTTACATGTGCCTATATTTTTCAAATTGTTTTAACAAGCATCTTTTATATGAAAAAAAATCCAAAAGTTACTATAGAAATACTTTAATAAATAAGAATGAGGTAAAGAACCTAACCAAGTGATAAAGTCATAGAATACTGTGTGAGAGAAATTCCAGGTAGGTTAATGTTCACGAAACAAAGGTAAATTTATAAAGCTGCTATCATTTATAAAATATAAATTTATAATATATATCTCAAGATTATGCAGAAGAAAAATATTCACTGTTACTCAAACTTACCAATATGGATATAGCCATGTTTGTATAATCTATTAAGAACCAATGTTAAAATAAGACCAACATTTCGAGAATTGTAATATGTGAGATAAATAATCCATCCACAGGATAAAATGGTAGCTGTTGGGAGAGAAAAAAATGCAAAAGAATCTCACTATAAGTTTCCTTTACAATCACTTTAATATCTCAGTAAAAATTTGTTAGTAAAAGTTCATTTATTACAATCAGAAATGACAGGGTTTACTTATACATGATAATATGTCCTTTTACAATTCAATACTTGGATTTTTAATACCAAATGTTGATTCTGCGTTATCCAAGTTTCCTCATTTTTCTCTACTCATTAGCCAGAAAAGCATATATTCCAGTAAGATCAATTAAAGAAAAACTGCCTGGGACGACTTGGTGGCTCAGTCGGTTAAGCGTCTGCCTTTTGATTTAGGCTCATGTCGTGATCTCAGGGCTTCTGAGATGGAGCCCCACTTCAGGATCCATGCTAGGCACTGCAGCCTGCTTAAGATTCTCTCTCCCCCTGCAGCTCTGCCCCTCCTCCCAAGCCCCCCCACACTGATTTTCACATGCAAGCATTCTCTCTCTTAAAAAAAAAGAAAGAAATACTTCCTGTTTTGTTTCCCTTTTCATTGTTTTGTATTCTTTATTATTAAACACAGATAGGGGCACCTGGGTGGCTCAGTCATTAAACATCTGCCTTTGGCTCAGATCATGATCCCAGAATCCTGGGATTGAGCCCCTCATCCAGCCCCATATCCAGCCCCGCATTCAGCCCCGAAGCAGGCTCCCTGGTTGGGGGAAGCCTGTTTCTCCCTCTCCCACTACCCCCTGCTTGTGTTCCCTCTCTCACTGTGTCTCTGTCAAATAAATAAATAAAATATTATGAATAAATAAATAAATAAATAAATAAGCATATATGAATATGTTCTGGAAAGAGAAAGCCTATATTTCTGAATATTCTAAAAAAATCCACCTTTATCAGACTAAAAGCTCATTCCCATGCTATCTCCTAAAAGTTATAGTCATTTAAAAAGAAAGAAAATTGGGGCGCCTGGGTAGCTCAGTGAGTTAAAGCCTCTGCCTTCAGCTCGGGTCATGATCTCAGGGTCCTGGGATCGAGCCCCGTGTTAGGGCTCTCTGCTTGGCAGGGGGCCTGCTTCCCTCCTCTCTCTCTGCCTGCCTCTCTGCCTACTTGTGGTCTCTGTCTTTTAAATAAATAAATAAAATCTTTTTAAAAAATAAAATAAAATAAAAAGAAAGAAAATCAATGATTTCTTAAATCAGAAAAAAGGTAGTGTTTTTTTTTTTATCAGTAATTTCTGCTTTTTTAAAAAAATGGAAAGAAGTGAGAATTTTACCCTACTTAAAGGCGTATCTATATTAAACAGGCCATTTTATGCTATTTTATTATAATTCATAAGACAATAACCTACTTTTAAAGAATGCCAGTGAATATGTTATAGTAAATGATATTTCAAATTTTACTCATTTTTCGTGAGAAGTGTATCAGCACCTATAGAATTTGGACTATTCCCAAAAGAACTTAGTTCATGAATATACAAAAATAAAACATAATAAAGCATTTTTTGATAATAACTTTCCCTTTACTTAACTATTTTAAAAGTATAACTATTTTCTAAATTAAGACAAAGTAATGCAAAGCAATTTAACATGTACAATCACTTAGCAATATCACATTAAGTTCTGAACTTTTTCAAAAAGTTATTTAATGTGGATAAAACAAAGCAGTCACTGAGTCAAAATACATTTTCTCAGGGTAGCTTAGACTAACAGTAATAACTCTGATGTAGCAACTGCTATGATTTGCCCACAAAAATTATTTTTAGAACAATTCTATTGAAAAGTTATTTGATGATATATCATTATTTTTTTCTTTGTAAAAAGTGTTATGGGTTTTTTTTTACTGAAGGATAGTTGACATACAATGTTACATTAGTTTCACGTATACAACATGGTGATTTTAATATGTCATTACGTTTTAAATTTACAAGCATTTTGTGCTAATTTTTATTATAAATCCCGGTGTCAAAAGCAGGTTATGGTGGGCCAACCAGAAAGGCAAGAGGTATTTGCCTAGAAAGTATGTTTCTGGTATTACACAACCTGAGAATTGTGGCTTTTACACTGCATCATGTTTTCCAACCCCCTTCAATGTCATAAGGCCACTTACTGGAACAGCAAGAGTAAACACTCACTCAGTGTTTTTCTGGTCATTGCTGTTGTTTCGTCCTTATGGAAAGGAGTTGTATACAACAGAAAAAAGTCATAAATTCTAGGTGATAAGAGAAGAGACTGATAGGAAAAGAGGAAGAATTCCACCCTTAATTAAACCAAAAGAGAATTTTCAACATTGCTTTTATCCAATTCTATTTCATATTAATGTTTTGCATTTCATCTTACTTTTTTTGGCTTTAATTAGTGGTAATTTATAATAGCTCACTTCTGCAAATAGAGAAAATAGAACTCAAAATTTAAATGGTAATCCAATCCTATGTACAAATCATCAACAATAATAATTCCTTCTATACACACTTCATCTCTACCCATTTCCTTACCACATATCCTGTGGTGTCATGAAAGAAGCATAAGCATGCACTCAAAAAAAACAGCTATGTTACCTGTATAAGTTATTTAATTCAATTCCACAAGTTAAGTCTGCTGCCTTTATAAGTTTTCTCTGAGCACTGAGACAGCATATGCAAAATGCCAATGATATGTGGCACACAGATGTTCAATAAATACCATTACCCTCTCTTTCCCCTCTTACCCCATCTTACCCTATTTTCCCCTCTACCTTTCTAATTGTTATGCTGAAATTCAAATCAAATACTGTTCTTCCACAAAAACTTCCTAGACAATAACAGCCTATAGTGTTCTATCCCTTCTTATTTTTTATTTTTAAGATTTTTTTTTTTTTTTACTTATTTATTTGACAGACAAGGACACAGCAAAGAGCGAATATAAGCAGGGGGAATGGGACAGGGAGAAGCAAGCTTCCTACTGAGTGGGGAGCCGGATGTAGGGCTTGATCTCAGGACTCTAGGATCATGACCTGAGCCAAAGGCAGATGCTTAATGACTGAGCCACCCAGGTGCGCCTCTCCCTTTCTTGATTAGTATTTTGTATTTCCCCCATTATTTGTTCACATTCATTTATTCACTCATATCTTCCCCTTCTTTTTTGCCACTGATTTATACACTGTTTTGTATTATTTCTATGAGCCTAGAAAACTGCTGGAATATTAGACAAAAAGAAATTTTTACTGGCAGAGCCCAAAGTCAAGTTTATAAGGAGCGAGTAAAGAGATGACATTAATTAGGCATATACACTCTATTTTGCTATAAGATATATTTATCATATAAATGGGGATTTATCACTTTTAAAATAAAACAAATGTGCGTGTGTGTGTGTGTTGAGATGGGGGACAGTGAAGGAGTGCGCTTGAGACAGGAAAGATAAGCTAAGTGCAATGTCTTTCTTCTCCTCCCACCTCCCCTAAGTCAGACGAGGCAGCCTAAGAAAAACAGCTCTCCAGAGCATTTGTCAGAGCAAATATTCACAGAAACATAGATTAAAACCTTATTTTAAATTTTTAAATATTTAAAAATAAACCAATGGTATTGTAAGCATTTCAACTTCAGCTAACTATAGCTTAAAATTTGGCAGTTGTTAATCCATACATGATAAACAATAAAGTATAAGAAAATATATTCTACTTACCAACAAGGAGCCAAACAACATTGGAGTTGTGTTCTGTAAGAAAATCTTCTAATTGAGTAATACTAGGGACAATACTCTCATTCTTCCTTTGATCCATTACTGAAGTTTTTCCAGAGCAGCATCTAAAGACCTAAGAGTTCAAAAGTTAGCTTTAGAGTCAGAGATTTATTAAACTGAAATGGAAATTATGTAAAGGGGAAAAAAGATGAATTTAATAAAAGTGAAAATTCATTAAACCCCATTCCAGTTCCTTCAGTAAGAATGAAAAATATACAACAAACAGCAACAAAGCACATCCACATTTCTATATAAAATGTAAGACAATGTTGTCACATTTTTAGTGTTCTGATTTCACCACTCTAAGAATAAGCAGAGACTTGGGTTCAGTTACCATACTCCAAATATGAGGTACATAATTACTAAATCTAATCAAATATATTTATCTCAACAATAAGAAGTATTAATGATCTACATTAGACAAATTCATCTACACTTGTCTCAAAAGCTGACACTAAATGTATTTATATATTAACTTATATTAATGCCTCTTAACTTCCATCAGCTCTGTATTTCCCATTGTTTCATGGGGAAACAATCTTCCTACTTTGGATTCACTCTGAGTAGAGTTTGGTCAGGAAGCAGATCTATTCTTATCAGATGCTCAGGATGAATTACAAAAATTACATGTCAAACTGTGACCAGACATGTGAAGAATATGTGTGTGTGTGTGTGTGTGTGTGTGTGTGTGTATGTATGCATTTCAGCAGGACAAGTATGAATATTTAGATGTATTGAGAGTTAGATGAACTGAAAATGAGTAAAAAGGAATAAAAGTTCTTATTTTATGATCAAAGAAACAAGAAAAGTATCCCTCTGTTAAAAATTATCCCTCATGTTAATACAAAATTAACTATAACAAAATTATCGTGACAAATCAGGAAAAAGGTAAAAACAATACAAAACAAAATAACAACAACAACAACAACGACAAAAACTAGCCTTAATCACAAAGAGAGGACATCGTTAATGATCATTTAAGGCCAAATAGCATAGGTGATTTTATAGAAAACAAGAAAAACAGATTTTAAAACAGGAAGAATAAGTAAGGACAACTTTCTAGTTGAAATTCAGTACAGCTGACTTGTCAACTTCCTAAAAATGTTCCCTATTTACTCACCAGAGTCCTATCTTCAGAGATCACAAAACAAGTTTAAAAACTGGGTTAGACAACATTGCCAGATTACAATGTTTCATATTTCTAAATTGTTGAAATGTTAGCAATTCAGAGGCAAGTTAAACATCTCTTTAAAAAAAAAAAAAAAGCTCAACAACAAAAGGTTTATTAGTGATAGGGAAACCTAAGGGTAAAAGAACTAGAAAACAATTTTCAAATGTTTTCATTTTTCAATAAACTTTTTTTTCTTACACTTTAGAAAACGAGTAAAAAATGTTCTCACAGTTGTGTAACAGCTTAGTAGTGACCCCAGGTGGGGAGGTAGGGAAAATGAGTGAAGGTGGTAAAAAAAGTACAAACTTCCAGCTGTAACTTCTGGAGATATAATGTACATCATGGTGACTATAGTTAATAATACCGTATTATATATTTGAAAGTTGCTAAGAGAATAGACCTTAAAAGTTCTTATCACAAGATAAAAAAAAGTTATAAGTATGTGAGGTGATGGTGGTTACTATGGTAATCATTTTGCAATATATATTCATATCAATCAGGTCATACACCTTAATATAATATTTGTCATTTATATCTCAAAACTAGAAAAAGGTGTTCTCATGCTGTTCAAAGCTTTGAAAAATCTATCAACTGGCAACTTAAAAATTTGGGGGTTAACTTTACAACATGAACTTCTCTTTCCTTCTTCCTTTTTTGTTTTAAACTAAAAAAAAAATACAAATTTTAAGAAGAAGAAAACACTGGAAAGGCTTATATTCAAAACTAAAATTAATAGCTTATAATGTTACAAAGTAACATCTGTGCCTATTTCATATTTACGGTTACGATTTTATAATACATCACCACACCACTTCTGATGAAAAGATCACCTACTAACTCCTGGGGATGTTTCATGAGGGATGTATCCTGGCATTCAGGTTTCAATATAAAAAGGTGATCTGTTTTGAATCAAATCCAAGGGAGAGTGATCTATCTACCAAGAGGATCTAAAGATCTCATCCAAAATCTCTACCACTAACTACTATAACAACCCACAGCCAAGGAGAATGAGAAAGAGGGTGTTCAGGTTGCAAAGACAGAAAATGGCAGTATCACACAGATTTAATCAAAGCTTTTCCAGTTATTAGTTAATGCAAAAGCTTTAAGAGAAATCAACAGATAAAGGCTCAATAGTTAAAACAACACATTGAGTAAGTACTGAAGTAAAGGCTAAGACTTAATAAAAGCCCTGGGTAAGAAGCAGACATTCTGATGAAAAGGAATTAAGTCAAAGCCACATGGATACAGAGAATCCAGATTGAACTGGGGCTGCATGCTTAACCACACTGTTTACATGGTACACCACGAATTCCTTAATGGAGAGGTCCCTACTGCATATTCTTCATGGAGCAATTGATGGATTAACAAATTGGTTGTTTTCTTTCCCTCAGTGGTTCAGTCTAAAATCCGTAAGGTAAAGCACAGTAAGGTAGGCATCTGCATTTGGGGAAAAGATGGATAGGAGTCTCAGTGGCATAGGGGGATGTCAGAGCCCAATAATATTAAGTATCTAATTGTGTGATGAAGAGGCTAGTGAAACAGTGGCAGTTTTTGAGGACATCAAAACCATAGCAGGATGAGGAGACCATACTTGTAGGGAAGAGGTCAGACACAGAGTGCTAGAGTCTGAGTGGAAGGAAGACAGTATCAATGGTTGGGAGAGGAACCTGAAGAAAGAGACCAGCTTAAGGTGTTGGAGCCTGAGCAGGCAGGTTGCCAGATGCAGGGCATTAGAACCCAAGAGAAAAGCATCAGACCCCAAAGAAATAAATAGCACTTCCAGGCAGAAGGGCAATCTGGAGTAGTGTGTTGATGTGGGAGCAAGATAAGGACGGCACACACCTAGGAAGCAGCCCTTGCAGGGTATGGGGGAGGGGATAAATTAAGTAAATATATTAAGGATAATAGAAGCCAGTTTTCTCACTGTTGGAGGATATATAAATGAAGAATATTAGAATTAATCCAATGGTGTTTGATATGAACTGGAGTTATAGTTTTCAATATAGGTGGATATAGAAATAAATGTGGCTACAAACATGAGTATGTATGTATATACATGTGCTCCTTAAAGGGTCTGGGAGCAGCGCCATAATTAAAATGAACAGAGAACTTTGCTCCTAAAAAACATTTTCTATCAAGAGGAAACAGGGCTCCTTGAAGAAATGGCTGATTCCACAAATAGGGCAAGGAAAGTCAAGAGGAGCTTGTGTTTTCCAGAAGGTAAAGAAATACCTGAATGATGGGAACATGTCAAAAGGACACAGAAACGAGCTTGAAGAGGCTCCCAGTGGCAAAATCTGGGGCAATTTAAGCATCAAAATAAATACTAGTAATAGATTACAACCCATTTAATAAAAAGAATCTATGAGTCCCTACCAATATAATCAATTAAATTTTGATAAGCAACAGGATTCTCATATCACTTCAAAATAACTCCCCTCAAAATAATTATTAATGACAAAGGGGGAAAGAGGAACTTTGTGAAATTTAATTAAGGATCAAAGAAAGTAAACACCATCAATATTAAGATAAATCAGAACTGTGCACTCCTTTTCTTAATTTATTTGATTATAGTTGACATACAATGTTACTTTCACTTCAGGTGTACAACACAGTGGCTCAACTTCTCCAGGCATTATGCTATGCTCACTTACCGCAAATGTAGCTACCATCTTAACAGAAGAACATAGCTTCACTTCTAAGATATTCCCACCAAAGATGCATAACCTGAACCTAATCTATCTTGTCTCTCTCTTCTGATAGATTATGACCAATAAAGATTATTTTATTCATCTTTATATCAACAATACCAGTGACAGTCCTTGAACACAGCCACTGTTTTCAAGTATAACATCATTTTAAATGGTATTTTTATCTAGTACATAAGAAAATAACACTGATCTACATGTTTCAATGCAAGCTCTCTCAATATTTTCATGATTCATCTACATTCTCTTCATTTTTCCTGAAGTCCATATTTACTTCAAAAACTGCTGTCCACATTAGAATAGCAATTGTGACAATCATTATTTTAGTGACATACATAGAAAAGCATGAAAATGTGAAATGGTTCAAGAAAACATGCACAAACCAGAGATTTATCAAAGTTCCTAATTTAATACCACCACACCTATACCAGTTTAGAAAATACCTTTCCAAGATTACTTTTCAAAATGAATTACCTGTAAAATCTTTTCAAATACTAGATTCACACTGTTTTATTTCTGTCTCACAGGCATAAAAAAAATAAAGTTATCAAACATGTAATACTTGCATTAACAATTTTAGAGACAGAATTCCAAATATTAATTTGGTCCTTCAAAAATAGAGGCCATCCTATAAATCAGTACCAAAAAATAGGAATGCTATTTTAATATTTTAATAATATATTAAATGTAACATATAAATATATATAAATTTATATAGAAATAAATATAAATATATAATTATATTAAAATATAGTGATTTTAGTAATATATTTTAATATTTTAATAATATGAAAAAATAAGCAAA
Organism: Lontra canadensis; assembly: GCF_010015895.1. NCBI lineage: Eukaryota > Metazoa > Chordata > Mammalia > Carnivora > Mustelidae > Lontra > Lontra canadensis. The sequence continues at coordinate 86,491,550 of NW_022630995.1, forward strand.
ATATATAGTCAATTTACAAAGGCAGATAATATCACTAGAAATGGGAGCAATCACCATTTATCACCCAGTAGTCATATTAAGTGAAAATGAGGAAGACTGCAAACAACTATGTTGGCAAAAATGTGGGAAAATGGGCACTCATAAGCAGTTGATAGGCATAAACTATCTTTGGGAAGAATAATTTATCAGATATTACAAAAATGTATATGCTTTAACTTGGACATATCAATTCTAGGACTTTCTCAGAAATACTCAGCCACAATAAGACATTTTTGAAGGACAATCACTGCAGCATTATATAGTATACTGGGAAATTTGAAAAAAATGTCAATTAATAGGAAAATAGTTACATAAATTATGTTATATTTTACTGGGAAATAATATACAACCTTTCTAAAAGAATGAGGTGGCTCTATATGGGCCAATAAAGAGAAATGTCCAGAATATATGTAATGTTAGCAGGGAAAAAGCAAACTGAGAAACAAAATGTATAGTATTTCACTTATGTCTAAAAGAAAAGACTATTATGTATGTTATATGTATACATCCTATATACACACATATAAATATATATGTGCACATACATGAAGTGTGTTTGTGCATGCATGTACACTTTTCTAATCTTCAAAAACACTAGCAAAGCCAGGGGTGGTTACCTCTAGAGAGAACAGTGAGAAAGATTTGGGGGGAAGGAAACGAATCAGTGAAGCAGGACTTTAACTTTTATTCTTGATACTTAGTGTTTAAATGTTTTAGAATTGGCATATAATACTTCCATAATTTAAAAAGAAAAAGGGAAAGTGGTGGCTGGAAGACAGAAAATGGCAGGTTTGAAAGAGGCTTTTCTTACCCAAGCATGTATCTCATGGCCTGTCCTCACAAATATGGCCAAGAAACAGATGTCTCCCAACCCAAAAAAAACTTAGCCATCCCTCATTCTACCATCATGTCTTTCGTCAGTACTTAAATGCTTATCTTTTTAAAAAATTAAAATGCAAATACTAACCAATGTCAAACTCAAACTTCATCACATCAGAAAAATCAGTTAATACCTTTGATAGAATTATTTGATTTGATAGCCTTGAGTATAAAAATGGAAGGAAAAATAGCTAAACTGTTCTAGAAAGGGGCAGCTGGTAAGCTGCCATCAAGGAAAGAGGTAAAGAACACTAAAAGGAAAGAGATTGGGTAAGGGAGAAGGAGGAGACAGTTATCAAAGAAAACCAGTAGAATCAAAGAGCCTAAAAAAGGGGCACCTGGGTGGCTCAATGAGTTAAGTGTCTGACTCTTCATTCTGGCTCAGGTCAGAATGGGACTGTACCCCATGGGCTCTGCTCAACAGTCTGCTTGTTCCTCTCCCTCTACTCCCCCAACCCCCGTTATTCATGAGCTTATGAGCTCGCTCTCTCAAATAAATAAATAAATCTTTTTAAAAAATCTTTAAAAAAATAAGGTGGGGGAGAGGGGGAATGTGCCTGGTGTGACTCAGTCAATTAAGCATCCAACTCTTGGTCTCAGCTCAGGTTTTGACGTCAGGGTCATGAGTTGCAGTACAAGCTTTTTTTTTATTAAAAAAAAAAAGTCCTGCTTCAGACTGTATTGTTTCAAAAACAGGCCATTATATGGATTAAGAGCATAGGTTCTGTACCAGACTACGTAAGTTAGAACTAACAGTCCTAACACTATAGTTGTGTCACCACAGGCAAGTTACCTAACCTCTCCATGCTCTATTCACCCACCTGTAAAACAAGAATACTAATAGTACCTATGTCATAGAGCTGAATAGTGAGAATTGATGAATTCATAAATGTAAAGCATTTAGAATATCACCAGCACGTAGTAAATAATACACTGTATAAATATTTGTTAATAGCAACCAATGAGTTAGCATCATGCCCATATACTGCTGGCATTTACCTCTATACAAGAATGCTCATTTTAAACACCTGTAACATCTTACTGAGGATTGCTTTTGGACTGCAGAAACATCTCAGCTTAGAATCAGGACAAGCCAGAAATGCAGAGTTAATGTCAATGATGGCTAGAAAAGTGTTGGATGAACACCTACAGCTTCCTTGCTCTTAGTTTGGGATAACTCGGAGGAGTATTTCATTTGGTCTCCAAGAGTTTACCAATGGTAGTGAGTTCCAGATGCCCACAGCAGTAACTGCTAGGATAATGCCCTTTATTGACTTCAGTCCCTTTCCTTTCTTACTTCCCCATCCCCTACCAGTGTTTCCTATGATCACTTCCAAGTAAACTAACTTTACTTGAATCCTTACCCAGGTTTTGTTTCTGAGGATACCCAAACTACAGCACTATTTTTTTTTTTTAATTTGTTACCAGTCCTATTAAATCTAAGGACAGTTTTCTTTTACATGAAAAAAGATTCTGTACTTTAAAGAGATCATGAAATCATACAATTTAAAGGACATGGTATTAAATATTTAGTATTTTTTTTTAATTTTGCTTTAATTCAGGGCACATATATGCTGGGTTTTGGAATTGGGTTTGGCAGAAAGAGAAACATTTCCTTTATCTGAACAGGAAGAAAGAGGAAAAGAAAGACCCAGATATAGAGAGATTTGGTGACAGAAAGATGAGAGAATCTGATGGCTTCTATATATTCTTGAAAAAGTCAAACCCATATTTATCTAAAACCTCTTCTATTTCATTCCATTTTTTTCTGTTTTCTTTTTTAATTTATATATTACTCCCAGTTTTTTGGCTCTAATCCCATTACTTACAGTTCTTGTTCCTCTTCTATTTTTCTCCGTCTTTAATTTGTGTTTATAACAGCTGTCAGAAGAATGGCCCTAGGGTGGCAGGCGAAAGGAAATATGAATGAGAGGACCTTCATCCCCACAGCTTACTCCCATGTCCCCCCAACTCCACTCTACCTCAGCAATAATTATTTGATTACCTCAGAAAAGGGGAATGGGGGGAACTGGAAAATCTGTGCACCTGCCCACAGCTCCTCAAGAAAACCTCACTGCACTGGTTTACCTTCTTCCAGGGCTGCATGACTCCTCTAAAAGAGGTATCACCCCATAACTTGACACAGAATTTCAAAAAGAAGGTTTTTAAGCCTATACCAGGTTTAAACAGGAGTAAGTCTGTATAGTATTACCTATGATGTGAGAAGACCTAGTTATGAAGAACCAGAGCTTTCCCTGGAGCTGTCAAGGGAAAGTATATATTGGATTTTGATTTTTTTGGAGCAATATCCTTAAGACAGTTGCATGATAATGTAGAGCTATTTTTCTGCTGTTCATTCAATACATATTGAGCTTTAAAATTCTACAATACAGCAGACACCTAGGTGGCTTGGTTAAGTGTCTGCCCCTGGCTCAGGTCACCATCACAGGGTCCTGGGATCCAGGACCCCATCAGACTCCCTGCTCAGTGGGGAGTACACTTCTCCCTCTACCCCTACCCCTGCTCATGATCTCTCTCTCTCTCTCTCTTTCTCACTCTCTCTCTCAAATAAATAAAAATAAAATCTTTGAGGGCACCTGGGTGGCTTAGTCAGTTAAGCATCTCCCTTTAGGTTAGGTCATGATCCCAGGGTCTTGGAATTGAGCCTGGCATCGGGCTCCCTGCTCAGCGAAGAGTGTGCTTCTCCCTTCCACTGCCCCTGCCCACCCCTCACTCCAGCTTGTGCTCTCTCTCTCACTCACTCTCTCTCTCAAATAAAATCTTAAAAAAAAAAAAAAATTCTACAATATAGCTAAGGATTTCTCAGTATTAAGTTTAAGATTTGGAAGAGTTACGATAATCTTCAGTAGGATATCTGGGAATATAGAAAATGGTGAAGAAAGGCTGTTTGAATGTTTACCTGTATCTTAGAAATGATCATATCATATTGTAATTATCATTTTAGAAGTGTACCCCCCAACTAGGCAGCTGTTGTTAAGGATAAGTTTGCCCTACTCATTTAAGTGTTATATCCAACCAACTTTCTGTATACAGCAGTCCCTGAATACTTGTTTCAGAAATGAATGAAATAAATGCATCATTATAAAGAGTACATAGGGACACCTGGGTGGCTCAGTAGTTAGGCATCTACCTTCAGCTCAGGTCATGATCCCAAGGTCCTGGGATTGAGCCCTGCATCTGGCTCCCTGCTCAGCTGGGAGCCTGCTTCTCTCTCCCTCTCCCACTCCCCCTGCTTGTGTTCCCTCTCTAGCTGTCTCTCTGTCAAATGAGTAAATAGAATCTTCAAAAAATAATACCAAAATTAAAAAAATTAAAAGTACATAATTATGCACGATTGCCAAAAATAAGTGAGTATTCCCAATGTACCCAAGGCCAAAGAGATTACTAAATGATCTTTTTCATTCTCAAGAAAATCTAGTTTTCATTTGCTTGAGTTTAAGAAGAGGATATTCAACTTTTTAATAACTCAATGCCAAATATAAAAAGTTTTAATCATTCTCAAATTTCTCACACAGCAATGAAGGCACAATGCTTTGGCTAAAAAGGTATTCACGTATCTTTAGACCACTATGTTAAAGTTCTTTGGATTTAATTACAGGTTTTTTTTTTCTATAAAAGAAATTTCATGGGTTTTAAGAGTTGGAAAATCAAATTTATAGTTCCCCTTTGAACTTCATCAACACTGATATTCTGTTCATCATCAGGTATAATTAAACACCTATTAGAACACAGCAGCACTCTGTATACTAGAAATTCTGGGAAGTATGCACTTTACACATATTTTGCCCTTGGGTCAAATTTTACTCATCTACATCAACTGTCATAGAAAAATATATTTTTCAGCTACTGTTTGGTTTCTGCTCATACGTAACAAATTATCTTAAGATACCTTTGTAAAGTTGCCAATTTCAAAGACATTTATGTCCTCCTTATGATTAAGAAGTCAGGTAATTGACCCAAACGTCTCAGTAAATACCAACAAAAAAGAACTATCTATCTCTACTACGGCATAATGACATCCCAAAACAAAAGTAAAACATAAATCAGATCACAACATTTTTATCCAAAATGAAGTTTCAAGAATGATTAGAACATCTGAGCTACTCATACAGAACCCTGACCACTCACCAATCTAAAGATAAATGGCCTGAAACGAATGACTTTGTGATGTTCCTTCCAACTCCACAATGCTACAGAAATAGAGCACACAAACACAAATAGAGAAGTACCTACTGCAATTAGACATCTCACACATATATGTAAATTTTACATTATAACATAGTAATGGAATGTAGTAAAAAGACTGTTATTATCCATTAACCAGATAGCAATTTGGAAAGCCCTCTCTGCCTAAAAAATTTTACCCATCAAGATACAAGGCCTAAAATTCTACCGTCTATTCCTTTAAATGGAATAGTAACCAATATTCGCTCTTAAAATCCAAAGTAAAGCATCTCAGTAATAGCTACCATTAATTATTACCAAATGTTATTAGTGTAAATTAACTCACTGGATGACTTTTCTCACTAACAAGCAGGATCCAAGGGTATCCCAAAAGGCCCAAGATTCCTGAAGATGGGGGAAATCTTAAAAAGGGGATGGTGGGCAACAAAAGCAAACTTAATTTCCTTAATAATTTTGGTCAGGGTAGCAGCTTTGTACACATCAAACAAAAATATATAATGTCCTATTCTGTTCATTTAAACAAACAAGATAAATAATTATCCTCTTATGTCAAACCAGGTATATAATCCTCTCTACCTAAAAAGAGTCACTCCAGGTCCCTTCCAGTCCCAGAATTCTATGTGCAACAAACACAATTCGTTAATAACTAACTCTAAAATCCAATAGAATTAAGTGGTAAAATAACATTCTATCAGAAATAACAGAAATCATCTGGTACCCTGGAACTAGAGTAGGCTTTAAAGCCAGATTTGAAATGGAAAGCTGGCTCTATCCCTTTAATTCCTTCCTTAGCCATGATATAAGTTGAGCAAGTTACTACATCTCAGAGCCTGTTTCCACATGGCCATCTCTTTCTTGAAGAGATGCTGAAGGCACTAAGAACACAAAGCAAACATAAAACTCACAGTACAGTGCTTGACAAGAAACACTTTACAAAAGTGATATCTAACCTGTTATTAATGTGCTTTAAAAAATTGAGCTCAACAAAAAAGGTGAAAGTTAAAAAAATAAAAAATAAAAAAATAAAATGCATACAGTAAACAATAACTAAACTGCATCTCATTCCTTATAATATACAAGAAAAAATATATATATTTATCTAAATAACAGAATTTTATAATTAGTTGGCATAAATAACAATCAAAAAAGTATTAAGTCAATATGAATAATATAGTTCTACAAATACCAGTGAGCATGTTTCTTAGAAGCAGATCAAATACCAAAAGACAATAGTCAACAGGCAACTGTTGCTAAAGAAATATTCAGATATGAGTGACAATTCAAACACTACAAATCTGCAAACTAAATAAATGCACTTTTTAACACCGTAATCTATGCAACAAAAATGGTTCCTTATACTATGTATGGAAGTATTTTCAACATCTATGTAATCCTATCATTCAACAAAAATGTTGCACTTTAGAAAACCTGACTTCTATAACCAGAAATTTAGGCTGGTTTATCTAAATACTTATTAAAAGCAAAAGCAAAACAAAACAAATCTCTTAAAAATCTCCAGAAAACATATCTACGAATAGGGTAAAAAGAACTGACTTCAACTTCCAAATCTAGAAGAAACCACGATTTTTAAATATAACCCACTTTTAATAGTCCACCAGAACTAATTACTACCTTCAACATATTCCTTGTTATGGTCAGTTATGCAAAGAGATCAACAGTAACTGCTGTGTGAAAGGTTTAATCCTCCAACTTCTACATCCCATACACTGGTTATGGGGTTTTGTCTTTGGTTTTTGTACTGACTAGTGAATACACTCTGCAAGTTTTCTTTAATTCTTTTAATCAAGAATTCAACATATCACTTTCATTCTGATTAAAAATACACCAGAAGGTATAACAGTAAAAATCACCAGCAAAGTGAAATTCTATAGGATTTTTGTGATAAAACTATTTCCATGTTCCTATCTGGGCCTCAAACTTCTTTCATCTACCTTATTCACATCAGTCAGAAAACCCTCCCAAATACATGTTCAAACTACTTGCCCAACAAAATAGGGTCATTGGATGTGGGGAGAAGGAGAAAGAAACTGGCCACCTGTGTTTACCAACACTCTCATCATATCAAGTACAAAGAAAATATTTCTGAATAGCATGTTGCTACCCAAAGAGCCACAAGATCCATTTAGTAGCCAATTTCTGTGAGCTGAGAATTGCTACAACTGAAATTGAACTTTTATGTAAGTGAAACAACAACAAAACAAGCTGCTTCAGGCACTTTTATGAGGATATGACTGTACAACACTAGTGGTGATATCAGACACAGCATTTTAAATGGATATGGATAGGAAAAAAATGGATATAGATAGAAATACACTTTACATATACAAAGCACAATAAAATCAATAATCTAAAGTTTAAACTTTAAATATTTTGGTCAATGTTCTCCTACTCTTTGAAATATTCATTCCATGGTATTAAATAATAATAAAAATATAGCTACCATAATGATGGTTATAACATTTATTCAATGCTTGCTATATGCTAGGCACTGTTCTAAACACTTTTTGTGTATTTACTCATCTAATCATCACAAATAACTACTCATTCACAATTCCCCATTTTACAGATGAGAAAACTATGGCATTGAGAAGCTTGAGTACAAATACAGCTAAGACATGGCCTCAATAATTATCTCTTTGTTCTCAGTTTCTTTATATGAAAAATGAGTTCCTTCCTCCCAACTCGACATTTACAAGCTAATAAGAACGCTACCAAAATTCATATTTTGTTATAAAAAATTCGTATTTTTCCCACTATGAAATTTTTTTCTCCTAAAAGGATCCTCCATTAAATCAAAGGTCAACAAGTACTTTAAAAAAAAAAAAATAACCCTAAGAGATAACACATCAAGTTATGGAGCCTGATTAGCAGCAAAGAAGGGCAAATTATAAAGTAAGCCAAATCTGACTTAACCATCTCCCCCACTTTTCTAGAACTCTCACTCACCTGGTCATAAAGGCTATATTTTTGTACTTTGAAAGAGCTTATTTGACCCTAAAGAACTTGACAATTGCTAAAAGATGTATGGTAGTTTTATAATGTCCAAAAATTCTTTAATATTCTTCCCTTTAAGAGGTTGAACTTAATTAATTCCCCTCTCAGGTGTGGGCTGGACTTAGTGATACGGTTCTAAAAGAATATGACAGAAGTAACGGTGTGTAACTAAGTTAAAAATGGCATCACAGCCTCCTCCTCGCTCTCTCTTAGATCATCTGCTCCAGGGAAAACCAGCTGCTTTAATTGTCAGTCAGATATCAACAATTCAAAAGTCAGGTAAAATGAATGGCAAGTCATGTTATACATCCCCAAAACCCCACTCCTTGACCATTAATTAAGCCAATTAAAACACAACTGAATCAGAAAGTCAGATTTCTTCTATCACAGCTTTAATTGGAAATTAGATTTTTAAAAACTTAGCCAAGGGACGCCTGGGTGGCTCAGTCAGTTAAGCAGCTGCCTTCGGCTCAGGTCATGATCCCAGCATCTTGGGATGGAGTCCCACAACCAGCTCCTTGCTCCACAGGGAGCCTGCTTCTCCCTCTGCCTCTGCCTGCCATTCTGCCTGCCTGTGTTCTCCCTCTCTCTCTGACAAATAAATAAATAAAATCTTTTAAAAAATAAAAAAATTAAAACTTATCCAAGATATTTACCCAATTTTTTTTCAGAGTCTGCAATGTTGTTCTTCTTCCTCCTAATCTTCAAAAGGTCCACCTGCAGCATTTCATCTTAACAAACCTGAAAAGAATATTTAACCAATATACAAGGTAGTCTGGCTTTACCAGCATTTCCACCATTTCAGATTAAATTACTTAATTACATGCGTGAGAATGCACACATGTGGAAAGTTGTTAATGTTACTCCAAAATTGCATTTCCTACTTTAAAGTTTCCGAACAAGAAATACTTTTAAATCTAGAATAAGAACACAGTTTCTAAACTACACCATTCTAAAGGTTTCCAAACCATCACATCCATGGAAACAGCATGATTTGGGCAGTTAGAGGGTTGTCGAGGTCAAATCTTACCTTTAAAACATACTCAAGGGACACCTGGGTGGCTCAGTCAGTTAACGATCTGACTCTTGGTTTTGGCTCAGGTCACGATCCCAGGCTCATGAGATCAGTGGGCTCCACACTCAGTCTGCTTGAGATATTCTCTCTTCTGCCACACCCCCAGATGCACTCTCTAAATAAATAAAATACTAAAACACACACACACTCTCTCTCTCTCTCTCAAAGTGTGGCCTTGAAAAGGTTGTTCTCTCAAACTGTTGGGTCCTTGCTGTCAAGAATGATGCCTCAGTTCCCTTCCTATTCCAAGCAACTGGCACACTTTTCATCAAATGAAAACCACTTTGCAAACTCTTAAGATACTTGGGAGATGATAAGCATACTGATTAAGGGACTGTAAACTGGAGTCAGAATACTGGTTTAAATCACATCTCTTAACTTTGGACAAGTTGATTTTTAGGCCTGTGCGTTTATCTATGAAGAGATAATAATAGGCTTTACATGATAGGAATGTTACGATGATTAAATGAGATAACATGCATATGAAATATGTACCACTCAACAATTATATAAAATAAATATTCTGGTTAATTCATCTATTTTTATATTTAATATTTATGGTTAATTTAGAATAAATCAGCTTCAATGCCATGCAAAGAGTGAAAGCAGCAACCTGAAACCAGTTGAAACTTAACTTACACGACCGGACAGTTAAAAAAAAAAAAATGATTTCCTTTTGTTGGAAATTTACAAGAACTCTTTCCATTTAACAAGCGTCCCCAACTTTCTACGGTCAAAACGAAGGCCAATAGGAATGGGAGTTAGGTGTGGGAGAGTGGGTGGGACACGATACTCTGCGGAAGGAAAATCAACTTCCCTTCACCTTCCTTTGACCAAAGATAATGTTTCCGCTGAAATGTACTCTTCCATACTGCAGACTCGGCAAGCGCCAATTCTGAGTACAAAACACCCCACGCCTTAATTGGAAATGGGAGTTCTAAGGCTCCACCGCCTTTGATCCATCGAAGCTACGTTAAGCAGTTCGGGTCTGAAGCATCCCAGAGCCGCTCTAAGGGCTAAAGCCGGAGCCGGCAGGTGCACTGACCTTCCCGCCCGCCGAGTCCACACACAAGCAAGTGGGCGCCGCCCACCCGCCTTATCACCATCTACAGAGGCCGCTCCGGTGTCGGCGCCCCCAGCAATCCGACTACGATGGCCCTTCCAGGCCTTCCCATTGACCTCCGGCACCAGGTCTACAGGTCCCGGTGCTGTATCAGAAACTAAGAAATGAGTCGACACCACAACAGACAGCAGCGATGAAGCCGAACCTCCAGTCTCGCACCAGGCTGAGTTCCAGAGATGACGGGAAACTGCTGCTCACCCCAACCCTTGCCCAGTCCGACCCCGTCCCCTCACCTGGGCGAGCGCCGGGGCGGCCTGGAACCGCTCCGGCCTCTCTCCGAGCGACGCCAAAGGCCTCGGGCAGTGGCAGCAGCGCCGAGCCGGTCCCGGCCCGCGAAGCTCTGCCGGTGCCCACGACCCTCTAACCCCGCCACCCCGGCCAGCTGCCACAGGTCCTGCCAGGGGCCCTTAGCCACTGACACAGAGGGGCGGAGAAGGATGGGAGGGGTCCCAGCCACGGCCAGGCGCCACTGCGACTGCGCCAACTGGTGGCGTCACACGTCACGGCGCCGGCGCACCATCCAAACCCCACCCAAGAATCTGCGGCGTCCCACCCCTTTCCTTTCCGCTCCTTCCCTCCCCCAGACCTTCCCGGGCTGGGGGTGGAGTCTGGGCTCTGAGGCTCAGGTCAGGGGCTGGCTTGAAAAAAATCACCAGCTACTCATGCAAAGGGAACGTCAATGAACGCCTTCCTGAGGAGCACAGAAAAGAACAGAACGATGACAAAAAAGGAGAATCAGACTGATGCTATGAAGTGAAATGAATCCGCTAGGAATAGAGAGTAATACTTTTATGACCTTATCAATACCGGGAGCTTCATTGTATGAAATGAAACTATATTGAATCAATCGAGTCTGTTACTGTATTAATGAAAAGTGGTTTGATGCTCACCATTTTTAAAGAAAAAGACTTCATATTTTTTAGCGGGTGAATCAAGGCAAACGACTTTCTGGAGTTCGAGAATTATCTCAGATATATTGTGCATTTTTTATGTACAATTTGTAATAGGAAGAGGAAAGTGGATAACAGTCTCAGCTCTATGGAAGATTTGGGATTGCTCAGGACAGATGTGGACAACTAGAAATGCACACAGTGATATGCAAGCAATAGCAAACAGTGTTAAGCATGGTCCAGGCACTGTTTCAAGCACTTTTTATTGATTCATTTAATCCTCCCCAAATCCTGGGAGATAGGTATTATCTCTTCTATTCCCATTTCATAAATTAAAAACTAAGGTACAGGAAGGTCAAAAAACTTGCCAAACTGCACCTTAAATACTAAGGTACAGAGAGGTTAAATAACTTGGAAGGCTAGGGTAGAACCCAAACAATGTGGCACCAAAGTTCATGCTCTTTGGCATTACTGTATACCTTATCCTCCCTCAAGTTCTAAATGTCTAAAACTCTAGTTCTGACTTCCTTCCTGAGCTGAAGTACCGTACCATATCTCCTAACATTTTCAAGTGGGAGTTTTACTCTTACCCTTAAAGAAACAGATGTGAAACCAAATCTAAAATAAAGCCAGAAAAGATTAAACATATGACATACCATATTAACCTTTATTGCATATAAGGAAATAGAGGCCCTAGCAGAAGTGAGTTTTGAAAGGACTGGATAAAAGCCAAAAAGAGAAAAACATGCACCTATTTAGTTACTTCCACCTTCTACCAGGACACTCCTACCACCCTTACTTGAATTACCTCTTTAGAGTTTATTTCTCCACCTCTGCAAAGAAATTAATTTCAATAGTCTTCTTCGAAATCTGGAAGAATCCCAGTCATTCTCAATCTTTGTTCCCTAATAAGGCACCAGGACCCCACATGAATTCAAGTTTGCCACAGCCAAACTACCAACTTTGCCCAAGAGAGAAACTGTCCCAGTATGAATTCTCTAGGAATCTAGAAATTACCTAGATGTGGTTCAGAATCCTCAGATAGAAAACTGAACTGAACTAAATTGCCCTGGAGCTAAGGGAAGGAGGGAAGAAAGGAAAGGAAGAGATTAAAAGGAACAGATCTCTGGGCACCTGGGTGACTCAGTTGATTAAGAAGCTGCCTTTGGGGGGCGCCTGGGTGGCTCAGTGGGTTAAGCCGCTGCCTTCGGCTCAGGTCATGATCTCGGAGTCCTGGGATCGAGCCCCGCATCGGGCTCTCTGCTCAGCAGGGAGCCTGCTTCCTCCTCTCTCTCTGCCTGCTTGTGATCTCTCTGTCAAATAAATAAATAAAATCTTTAAAAAAAAAAAAAAAAAAAAAGAAGCTGCCTTTGGTTTAGGTCATGATCTCAGAGTCCCAGGATTGAGTCCCCCATGGGGCTTGCACCTCCACGGGGAGTCTGCTTCTCCCTCTGACTTTCTCACCTCTCATGCTCGCTCTCTCTCAAATAAATAAATAAAATCTTAAAAAAAAAAATAAAAGGAGTAGATCTCTAATGGCATAATTTCCGTCACAATGAAACAATTATTTAAGAATAACAGGGTTTACTTTCAAAATAATCAACAAAGGTAGCCACCAATTTAACCAAATTTACATTGATATTTTCACCATGAAAATATTTTACAGCAGAGTAAAATGAAATGCCCTTCAAAAACTAAATATATACTAAGAAAATTTTTTTCAGAATTAATAGTTTATTTTACTCTACAAGTAATACAAATATTATTATGTTAGTTAGTCACCATATAGTACGTCATTAGTTTTTGATGTAGTGTTCCAAGATTCATTGTTCTCATATAATCTATACTTTTAACATCCTCCCAATCAAAATGCCATCAGCATTTTTCAAAGCGCTGGAACAAGCAATCCTAAAATTTGCATGGAACCAGAAAAGACCCCGAATCACCAAGGAAATGTTGAAAAAGAAAAACAAAACTGGGGGCATCATGTTGCCTGATTTCAACTTGCTGTGATCACCAAGACAGCATGGTACTGGCACAAAAACAGACACATAGACTAATGGAATAGAGTAGAGAGTCCAGAAATGGATCCTCAACTCTATAGTCAAAGGATCTTTGACAAAGCAGGAAAAAATATCCAATGGAAAAGAGACTGTCTCTTCAATAAATGGTGCTGGAAAAATTGGACAGCTATATACATTAGAATGAAACTCAACTGTTCACTTACACCGTACACAAAGATAAACTCAAATGGATGAAAGACCACAATATAAGACACGAATCCATCAAAATCCTAGAGGAGAACATAGGCAGTAACCTCTTCAACATCAGCCATAGCAACTTCTTTCAAAACAGGTCTCCAAAGGAAAAGGAAACAAAAGTGAAAATGAACTTTTGGGACTTTACCAAGATAAAAGCCTTCTGCACAGCAAAGAAAAGAGTCAATAAAACAAAGAGGCAACCCACAGAATGGGAGAAGATATTTGCAAATGACACTACAGAAAAAGGCTGATATCCAAGATCTATAAAGAACTTCTCAAACTCAACACCCCAAAAAACAAATAAGTCAAAAAATGGGCAGAAGACATGAACAGACATTTCTCCAAATAAGACATACAAATGGCTAACAGACACAAGAAAAAATGTTCATCATTATGCTAAGAAAATTTTTTAAAAATTAAATATATGTTAAGTTCTGGGCACTTGGCTAATGCCTTATGAATACTATTTCATTTAACTTGCACAAGCCCATAATGTAAATACCAGTTGTGGATGAGGAAGTTTATAAAAGTTAAATAACTTGCCCAAGGTCACACAAGCTAGAAAATGGAACCAGAGCTTGAAACTTAAGTGAGTCTAACTCCAACATCTATTATCTTTCACTACTCCACAGTAGATGCAAGTTAAAAAAAAAATTCTCAAATTATAGAACTACAACACATAAAAATGTAAAACCACAACTACTTCATAGATAATTTTTAAAAAATATTAAAACAGCATACTATCTGTATTTTAATGCATAAAGGAATTTACTGACACCAAATTCAAGATGTTAAAGGTTTTTGAATGCTTAATTCAGGTTTTTATTTCTTTATCATCTAATAATTTCTTAAAACCCCATTGTCTTGATGTATAAACTTGACTGTTCCTCAAGTTGTTATACACTTTTTATAATACCAGGATACCAAGTCTGAAGTCATTTCTCACACTAAATTGTCATCATCATCAATAATGTTCTTAAGTCCATAAAAACAAAAAAAATATAGATTCCTGTATTATTTCAAAATATACCTGCCAAGTGAAATTATTTTTCTTTTCACTTACCACTAGCCAGTGCAGGCCACAATTCAACCTTCTGTCATGCCACTAGTCTCCAATGGAGGCACCAATGTTAAAATAAACCAATGAGAGTTAGTCAAATATATTTTAGGAAAACCACAATTACCCACTTTAAAGCTGATAAAAAGTGAAAGGGCTGAACATGCATTTAGAAAGAGGAAATTTGTACATTTTTGGATATACTAGAAGAACCCAGTATTCCAATAATGATTTGAACTTTAAAATAACATGTAATGTCCTACAAATCAACAAGTAAAACCACCAAACCATGATCCAAAAGATATGAACAGACAGCTCACCTAAAAATAAATACAAGTGGGCTAAAACTGTAGAAAAGATGTTCTTCGTTCTCATTAAAAGATAAAGACCAGTTAAAGCTGCAGTTGAGGTACCATTGCTTTTCTTTTTCTGGCGACAAAGTTCAAAAACATTTGATAATGCAATATTAGAAAAGGCTTGGGGAAACAGAACCCCCCCCATACATTGCTGGAGGGCGTTTGAATTGATTTAGCTTCGAAGGAGAGCGATACTGTAATATTATCTTAAAGCTGTCAGTGCTCATATGTTTTGACCCAGCAATCCCACTTCCAGAAATGAATCGTATGGATATCTTCATACACGACCAAAATGTATAGGCTATCCATTGTTACACTGTTCATAAAAATAAAAGATTGTTAGCAACCTAATAAAGTTCAATTCAGAAGATTAGTTTAAAAATCATCCATAGAGCTGCAAAAAAATGAGGTAGCTATAAAAGCACTGATAGGAGATGATCTACAATGTATACTGTAGAAAAGTGAAGAGCAAAACATGTACGTGTACCTGTGGAAACATTAATAACAGGTTCAAACCTGCAGATTTCACTTTATAAACACACTGCTCCAAAGACTAAACTGGACAAAAGTTAAAATTTCCAGTCAATGGCACATACTGTAAAATAGCATTTGTATGCATATATATAGTATTATTTTTAGGCATAGGTTATATACGAAAAAATGATGAAAAACTGGATGGCTCAGTTGGTTAAGTGTCTGCCTTCAGCTCAGGTTATGTCCTGGGTCAAGCCCCATATTGGGCTCATTACTCAGCTGGTACTTCTCCCTCTCCCTCTGCTGCTCGCTCTCTCTCTCTCTCTCTCTCTCTCAAATAAATAAATAAATAATGTCTTAAAAAAAGAAAGAAAGAAAAACTGGTATAGACTACCATTGCAAAGGGGAATTAAGTGGATATCCTGGCCCAGTTTGAGTTTGTAGAAAGATTTCTTTTTTATTGTATATATTTTTATAATATCTAAATTTTGTAATGGAAGCATGTATTACCCAAAGTAAAATAAAACATTTCGGTGAAATATGACTATCTTTCTCTTTGGTTCTCCCATCAATTTTTGCTTTCTTCCTCTAGACCCGAGATGAATTTACATTTTTTATATTAGTTTGCTAAGGCTGCCATAACAAAATATCACAGAGTTGGTGGCTTAACCAGCAGAAATTCATCTTCTAACAATTATGGAGACTTCAAGTCCAAGATTAAGTTGTCAGCAGGTAGATAAATGCCTTCTTGCTGTGTCCTCACATAGTCCTTTCTCTGTGCAAGCATGAGTGGCTCTCGGAGTATCAAGGACAACAGTCACATATCAGGGCCCACCTTAATAACCTCATTTTACCTTAATCACCTCTTTCAAGTACATATCTCCAAATATAGTCACACTCTGAGGTCCTGTGGGGGAGGGGGGAAGTTAAGGCTTCAACATATGAATTATGAGGGGACACAATTCAATCCATAATATTTGACAAATATGATCTTTTCCTTGAACTAATCTCTTTTTCATTCTTCTACAGTTCTTTGAAATACACATTCCACATACCTTACTTTAAAACTGGTTGGGGCGCCTGGGTGGTTCATTTGGTTAAGTGCCTGCTTTTGGCTCAGGTCATGATCTCAGGGTACCGGGATCGGGTCCTGTATCAGGCTCTCTGGTCAGAGGGGAGTCTGCTTCTTGCTCTCCTTTTGCCCCTCTCCCTATGCCCCTTCCCACCCACCCTAGCTTGTGGTATCTCTCTTTCTTTCAAATAAATAAAATCTTAAAAAAAAAAAACACCTCTTACTGCCTCTATTTTATATTTTATTATCTTGTTCATTTTTTCTTATTCTTTTTTTAAAAGTATAAAATTTAAAAATTTTTATAAATTATCATTTGATCTTGTGTGTGCTCCCGAAAAGGCCAAAGAGTAGAGATTTTTTTCCCTCATCCCTTTGTATTGGTCAAACCCTCTCTTGGCATGTCTGCTAGACTAAGTGACAATCTTATCTCTCTAATAAACTCTTTTTATTGCCTTTGTAGCTATAGTCTTTCTGCAATTCATTAATCATTTATCACTATATCTCAGTTCATCAGGTCAATGTGAAAAAATTATTTCGAAGTCTTCTTTAATTTGATTTTTCATGTCTCTATTTTTCTTCTTTACTTAAGTCAAGAAATATTTAGTATCTATATACCAGACACTGGACTAAGCTTTGGATATACATGCATAATCAAGGCAAACACAGTCCCTGCCCTTGAGGAGCTGATAGTCAGTGGTAAAGACAGAGAACAAATCAAAAGCTAAATTCTAATCTATCACCGCAGTCTAATAATTCCTGGTTATATTTTTTCTTCCTCTAACCCATATTAAGCTCAATCCTTTTAATTGTACATGACAGAAAACTGATGTAAGTTGGCCTAAGTAAAGGAAATATACTGGTCCTCATAAGCTTTAGACACCAGAATTAGATTAACTTCAGGTCAGGCATGAAATTCCAAGCCATGTATATCTCCAAGACCAGTTTGACTCTCTCAGAGAAGCCATTCACCATGTTAGCTATAATCTCATGATTCCCATGGTAGCAAGACAATGGCAGAGTTCTTGGTCCTATATGCTCCTCATTTTTTGATCCAGCAAGAAAGAGCAAGAGGCTTTTCTCCAGAAATCTCAACCAAAGTCTCCTTGTGCCTCATTCACTGTTCTTGGGTCCAACGCTTACCTCTAAAGGCAATGGGGATTGTGGTACCGTTGGCTGGCCTTGGCCATACACTCCACCCTAGAATCAGAGCTACTGCTAACTTCAAGCTACCATTCCTTGATCAATTAGGATGTATCACAAAACTCAGTGAGAAGACAGCCAACTATGAATGAAGAAGCAGCCCTCAACAGACACTGAATCTGCCAGTCTAGATCTTGGTTTTGTCAGCCTCCAGAACATTGAGAAATAAATATTTGTTGTATAAGCCACCTGCAACCCACACAAAAAGATTTTTCACACTGTTCACAATGTTTTCCATTTTTTCTGTTTCTAAATACCTTTTGGCCCTACTACTAGATTGTGAATTTCCTCAGGAATGTCTTCCATAGTTTTATAGTCAGGCCTAGCATTGTGTCTGGCATAAGGTAAACAATCAATAAATGGTTATTCAATAAATGAAGGAAAGAATAATTAGTTTAGGATAACAAAAATCTAGATAAAAGCAGACGTGCTAAAGAGTATTTAAAAATCAGTAAATATCACACCCTTATCTGAATGTGAAATTCCACATACATTATATCAGAATTCTATTTACTGAACAATACTTTAAAAATAAAGGTACCATTACCTAGTGTTCCAGGTTGTTGATACTTCTCAATTTGAAATATGATGCAAAGATCCAACAGCTACTACATTTGAAGGACAATACATTTTCTACTAACACTATATATTCAAATTTGCTGAGTGACATCATCATAGTTGTTATAGTTATACATGCTGAGCACTTAGCATGTCCCAATATATCTTTCCTAAGCATCGTATATATATAAAATCACTTGTTTCTCTCACACACACAAAATATATGGCCATCTAAAATCAGATAAAAAAGAAAAAAAGGCAAATGTCCTTCAGACAAATGTGGGACTAGGAGCCAGAGTTTCCTTTTAATATATATAAATTTGTTTGGTCCAAATTAAAATCTTTCCTAATCTAAAAGGTATAATATGAAAAGCGATGCAAAACTAACACCAAAATATGCCTTGGTATTTAGCTGTTGAAAACTGATTGAGTCAAAAGTTTTCATATGAAGCCTTAAGTAGAAAATGTTGTAGTGATACAAATTTATTAAGAAATCCAAAGTGCTGACATTGCATCAAAATTTAGGAGAATAAAGATGGAAATGAAAATATCCATCTTTGCAGAGACGTTGGAATCGATTGGTAGAAATAAAACTCAAAGCCAGAGGGATCCCTGAGTGATGCAGTCAGTTAAGCATTTGACTCTTGGTTTAGGCTCAGGGCCTGATCTCAGGGTCAGTTCAGCATGGAGTCGGCTTGAGATATTTATTCTCTCTTCCTCCCTCTGCCCCACCCTTTCATGCTGTCTCTCTCAAATAAATAAATCTTAAAACAAACAAACCTCAAAGCCAAAGAGACATACTATTTTCAATGCAAACTATGTTATTTATCACTTTCATTTCCTTGAAATGTTTTTTCTTCCCTTTCAGTGTCATTTCCTTCTTGTCTGAACAAAGTAACTTTCTGATACAGTTTCAAAAAGTAGCTACCTGTATCTGATTAAAAAGAAGTGGAACTAAAAATTATCTTCCTGAAAAAATTATCTTACAGAAGTATGGTATATACTACTTTCATTCTAATGAACTTTCACACATATTTAAATCAATAGCCCAACTAAAAATAATGCTATGGATTGGAGAAAAGAATTCTCAAAGTATGGATTACTGTATTTCCTGAGTATCTTCTTATAGACAAGGAAACTGAGGCTGCACATTTCCTTCCCACCACTTAACATATGACAACAATAAAATGTGGTCATCAGACATATTGAATTCTACAGTTACTTTTTTGGCATTTTCAACTGACACATAACATTCTGTACATTTAAAGTGTACAACTTATTGATACATATACATATTGCAACATGATTACCCCTGTAGCTTTAGTTCACATCTCTATCCTGTCATAGATTTATTATTTCTTTTTTGTAGTGAGAACATTTAAGATCTGGTCTCATAGCTATTTGGAAGTACATAATATAATATCATTGACTATAATCCCTATGTACATTAGATCTTGAGAATTTATTTAACTACTAGTTGCACATAATTAATTGTTGCAACATTCTCCCCAACTACAATATATAAATTAACTGTGATATTTGGAATTGGATCTCTACCCACACTCATTCACTTATCGAAGTAATATTTATTAAGCACTTACTGTATTTTTATTTAACAATTACAGCACTATTGTAAGTGCTGGTTATACAATGCTGCACAAATCATTTGCCTTCAGGGAAATTATCCAGAAGTGGAGACAGACCACATCCAAGTAAACCAACTAGTTTCAAATAGTGTATACAAGATACAAGTACAAAGAAGGAAATCAAATAAGGGAATGTGGTAGAAAATGACTAGATTTAACTTTAAACGGGGTAATCAGAGAGAAGAACTAAGCAAACAAAAACTTACAGGTTGCTGCATCAATACCAGTTTTCTGGTTTTAACAGTATAATATGGTCATGTAAGATGTTGTTAATGGGGAAGCTGGGTAAGAGGTACACAGAACTCTCTGTACTATTTTTGCAACTTCTTGCTTGTCGGAGTATTTCAATATAAAAATTTAAAACTAATAATTAAGTTACACATTGTGCAAACAACTATAAAGGAAAGAAAGAGGTGACAGAGTATTAGAGACTTCAGGAAGGGTAATCATGAAAGATAGCGCTGAGGAGGTGATTTTGAGCAGAAAGCAGAAACATGAGAATAGTCTATTGAGAAGGAAAGGAGTAGCATTTCCAGCAGAATTCCTATAGCCTGCAGAGAGGCCCCAAGGCAAGAAAAAGTTGGCATGGGAAAGGAATTGATAGAAGATACATTTGGAAGGAGGCGTGGCAAAAAAGGGAGAGACTGAGACAGGAGAATATGGTTGATGAAGTAGGAGAAGCCCTTGGATGTTTTGTACTAGCTGATTTTGTTCTTTCATTTTCAAGCCTCAAATCTACCATACAACCAATGTATGCTGTTAGAACAAATATTTGTTCTAAGCTAAAACAAATACCTTGGCTATCACTACATTGTCCACTCTACTACGTAAATTATTCATTTATGATCACATATACCAGTTCTCTACATACTTTAACATACATACAAAGTACCTAAGAATCTTTTTAAAATAAAGATTCCGATTCAAGGTATGAGGTGGGATCTGAGATTCTGCATTTTCAGCAAAATGCCAGATGATATTGCTGCTGCTGTTGTTTCATGCAACAGACTTGGGTATCTAGGTTGTAGTCTGATAAGGAGTTTGGAATATATGCTAAATTCAGTGGGAAGCCATTGAAGGACTTTAGACGACACATAACCCAATTTGCTTTATACTGTACTTCAAGTTCCATAAGACTCATTATATTGTTGGCTCAGGCTCTTCTCTCTCTCCAGCAGTTATTTAGTAAGAAGGCTGTTCCAAAGTTCCGAGTTACCTTGCATGTTTCAGGTTTCTTCTATGTATTATTCTCTTTGGGGCTTAAATCCAGTTAGTGAACTAAGTAGGTCAGGCCAGCTAGGTCCAGGTCAGTGGCCTTCAAAGGCTCTTGCTCATGTGTGCCTAAAAGGTTTTGTAAGCAATACACCCCTACACACATTAATATCTTAAAATTTTCATAATAAATTTAAATCATTGTAAAGGATGCAATTTCATCATATTTCCCCTGCAGAATATTACTTTATATTTAATGTTTAAAAGCCTTTTATGGAGTGCCCCTCTTTCTTACCTGCAACAAATTACATAAATAAATATAAATTTAATTTCTAAAATTTTATGTAACCATAAAGTTTTAATAATTAACTTTCTCCTCTCTTGAACTCCCCCATTGAGTTACAATAGCAGGTATTAATGAAAACCATAATACATAATAAGCTAAAGCCAAGGAATAAGTTTTATGCTAGCTTTCAATATTAAACTTAGAATAATATAATGCAGTGGTTAACCCAAATTATAAGTTATTTATATTATATAAAGCATGGAGCAAAATTAGAAAAAGAGAGAAAAACATGGCATATGTTCTATACTGGGCTCCTCAGAAAGCAGAACCAAAGGCAGAGGCTTAAGAGCAAATTCTGGGTCTGGAAATAAAGGAGAAGAAAAGCAGGAATGGAAATGAAGATGTTACAAAAGTTGGCTAGCCCTGATCAGTTGCTGTAAGAAATGTGCCTTGACCCCTGGGGTTTATAGCAGCATTATCTACAATAACCAAAATATGGATAAAACCCAAATGGCCATTGACTGTTGAATGGATAAAGAAGATGTGATATGTATATGTAATATATGTAATGGAATATTACTCAGCCATAAAAAAATGAAATCTTGCCATTTACAATGATGTGGAGGCAGCTAAAGAGTATTAAGCTAAGTGAAATAAGTCAAGCAGAGAAACACAAATACCATATGATTTCACACATATGTGGAATTTAAGAAACAAAACAAATGAACATGGAGGAAAAGAAGAGAGGAAAACCAAGGAACAGACTCTTACCTATAGTGAACAAACTGATTGTTACCAGAGGGGAGTTCGGTTGGGGGATGAGTGAAATAAGTGATGGGGATTAAGGAGGGCACTTGTAATGAACACCAGTGTTGTATGTAATTGTTGAATCATTAAATTCTACACCTGAAACTAATAGGACACAGTATGTTAACTGACTGGAATTTAAATAAAAACTTGAAAAAAAAAAAAAAAGAAAAGAAAGAAAGAAATGCTCCTAGGGGCCATCCATCTGGAAGAGAAATGGGGAATAATTTTTCTTTCTTGCCAGGTAGTGAAAACTAAGATTTTATTGTGGCTCTTCCAGATTCCAGATTCCAGTTTGCCACAAGTAAGTAAGTGCCTGGGGCGGGATTTTCAGAATGATGAAGTGATGAAGTAAGGAGCTGAGCATACCCTCTCCTCAGCCAAACAATGTTTTAATTGGTGAAAATTACAAAAGTCAATCATTCAAAGTCTGGAAATGTACTAAGGACACAAACCAAATGAAAAACAAACTTCAAGAAGTTTTTTATGGTAAATCATGTGTAAGAATAGTGAGCAGCTGGGACATCTGAACTATGATCCACTCCTTTACATACTCCCTCAGTTCCACATTATGGAAGTTCTACCTCTTGGTTGGAATTTGCAACCAAGAATGAGATTCCTCTCCCCTCAGCTCCCAGTCTGGGGCTATGATGACAACAAGAAGGGTAGGCAGGTGGTGTTTCATCTTCTTCAGGTCCATGTTACAGGAGCTCTATTACTGAAGTAGTAGCAGATGGGGTCTCTCTTCTTATATACAGCTTCTCCTCAAGACAGAAACCCTACCCTTAGGTATGGCAAGCTAAAAACACTAAGGTTCCATCTCCATCCCCACCTAGCTGGAAGGGAGGAGGTTCCAGGCTGGGATAAGCAAGCTGACAAGACCAGGGTCTGCCCTGACCCCAGTGAGTAGCCACTGGCAGTAGCCACAAGCAGTTTCCTGACAGAGATCTAGTATAGTGGCACATGGGTTCTATCCAGGAGGAAAAGCAGCCACAAGGACAAAGGGCTCCAGCAATGCCTAAAAGGCCTGCCTTTATTTGGAACATAGAGTGGAGGACTCTATGCTTAAGAATGTTATTGAAAATAACATAACATAACATAACATAACATAACATAACATAACATAACGTATCATAACATAACTAAGATCTTGGTGGAGAACAATTAAGAAAAGGCTATTATTGTTCTCATACACAATTGGATAGCAGCCAGGAGTTTAATGGAAAGAACCAGGGAAAGAGGCAGTCAAGAAAGCCTTCTTGAGATCATAAACATCTCTGGGGTCAGAAAGATGTGTACATATGCTAGGCTGCAACTACTGAGAAGCAGCCAAAGCAAGACATGGGGCAGACTTGAAATCATTCTCCAAGTTGCACACAGCTTATCAACACAGAGCTGATACAGAAGCTGGAGTTATCAGCTATGAAATTTTAAATAACTGTGATTAACATCTCAAGGGGTCTAATGGAAACAGTAGACAACATTAAAGAAAATGTGGGTCTATAAAGAGAGAGTGTGAAGTCTAAGAAAGAATCAAAAGGAAACTCAAGAAATCCAAAATTCAGAAATGAAGAATGCCTTTCATGGTTCATCAGTAAAGTACAGGTAACCAAAGAAAGAATCAGTGAGCTTAAAGATATAAATACAAACTTCGCAAATTGAAATGCAAAGAGAAAAAAGAGTAAAAACAGGCAAATAGAACAAAACATCCAAGAACTGTGGAACAATTATGGCAGCATTACTTAAAATAGCTAATTTATGTAATTTATAATAGCTAAAATGTGAAGCAACCCAAATGTTAATCAATAGATGAGTGGATACAGAAACTATGAAATATGGGATATATGTGTGTGTATATATATATATATACACACAAATATATTATACATTACATATAACATGTATATATGTATATATACACACAAATATATATAATATATATTTATGAGTAGTATATATAATAAATATATATAATATGTGTGTGTGTATATATATATATATATACACATACATATCTTACTCAGCCATAAAAAAGAATCAAATCTTGCAACAATACGGTTGGAGCTAGAGGGTACTATGCTAAGTGAAATAAATCTGACAGAGAAAGACAAATACCATATGATTTCACTCATATATGGAATCTAAAAAACAAAAGGAACAAACAAACAAAAAGCCCCAAAACAGAAACAGACTCATTTTTGGTGAGTAAATATGCAAACTAAAATTATAAATCTCCTAAATTTGACATAAGTTTTCTATGATTTCTTTTTATAAGAATTCAAATTCTGACTGACTAGAAAGGTGAGCAACAGCAAAAGATGCCCAATCTCTTCACTTAAATGGCATAGGAAAAATATATTTCAGTTAACGTACATATACTCAATGTTATTATTCTGGGGCTAAAATTTTTCTCTGTTCCAATCAAGTTTAAATGTTGGACATCCTGCCTTTGAATTACTGTTCTAAAATTGCTAAAATTTCTCAGCAATAAGTATAATACTCAATAGCAATTTTTATGATACCTCTTTAATGTCAAGGTCACAAATCAAAGTGTCAGCATTTTCATCAGGACAAAATATTGTAATTTATTTACCTATTACTTTATGCCAAGGATATAATTCTCCAATATACAGTACACACTTTTGTTAAACTATAATCATATTTTCTTTTCCACAAATTCCCACTTCAATAACATGTAACTGAATTATTCCCCATTCACACAGCTGTTACAAGCAGCCCACTGCTACTTTTTTCTCCAAGCTATAATGGTAATTCTTATAAAAATTATAACATGACTCATCTCAGATTATATAAGCTAATTGTGTCCCTAGCAGCGGACACAAATATTGGTTGATGCTGAAATCAGGTTATGTGCTCTCAGGTCCAAAAACGCCTTGGAAGTCCCTCTCTTTTGTGTTAAGAAATGAATCAGATTTGAGAAGAATTTGAATGAAAGAAAAACTTTAAAAGTATGTAAATGTGGAGGTTATACAAGATTTTAGTGTCTTTGAAGAGCATGTTTTTAATATTCAGAAAAAGAAAGCTAGAGTGGTGACCCCAAACAGTGTAGACATGAAGAACAGAATCGGGTATGGAATTTCCCATGGAACAGACACACACAGTGGGTGTGGTTGTATTTTTTTTTTAAACTTTATTTATGGGGCGCCTGGGTGGCTCTGTGGGTTAAAGCCTCTGCCTTCGGCTCAGGTCTTGATCTCAGAGTCCTGGGATCAAGCCCCACATTGGGCTCTCTGCTCAGTGGGGAGCCTGCTTCCTCCTCTCTCTCTGCCCGCCTCTCTGCCTACTTGTGTTTTCTGTCTGTCAAATAAGTAAATAAAATCTTTAAAAAAAAAAAAAAAAGACTTTATTTATTTATTTATTTGAGAGACTGGGGGTGGGTTGGGGGGGGAAGCACACAAATGGGAGGGGAGAGGAGCTGAGGGAGGAGAAAAGCAGGCTCCACACTCAGCTCAGAGCCCTACACAGAGCTCCATCCAGCAACTGTGAGATCATGACCTGAGCAGAAACCAAGAGTCAGAGGCTCAACCAACTGAGTCACCCAGGCACCCCCACACACAGTGTTTTGTTTTTTAAAGATTTATTTATTTATTTGACAGAGAGATAGAGAGCACAGTAGGCAGGGCAGCAGGCAGAGGGAGAGGGAGAAGCAGGCTCTCTGCTGAGCGGGGAGTCCGATGTGGGACTCTATCCCAGGACCCTGAGATCATGACCTGAGCCAAAGGCAGCCGAATAGATTGAGCCACCCAGGCACCCCACACACAGTGGTTTTAAAGTGTTTTACAAACAGGAATCTACTATAAAAATTAGTGATGTAGATTTCTTTTTTTTTTTTTTACAGTGTGTAAATTCTATTCTATACCTTCAGTAACCAATTTCAGCTAGAACTGTAACGGAAAATAGGACACCATTAACAAAACCAGCAAGAACTAGGAATTAAATAAAGAATGTATGAACCTTTACGAATAAAAAATTTAAGGATATTAATGATCTGAGTAAGTGAAGAGATAGCTATGCTCATAATTCAGTTTAGCTATATGAATTTTAGTGAATATATAAATATTCAGTGCAATCCCTCCCAATAAATTAAATTCAACTATAGGTAACTGGACAAACTCATAAATTTCATATTGATGCTAGAAGCCTAAATACCTAAATCAATTTATATAAACAAGAGGAAAGCACAGGGGCATGTCTTACTAGCTATTAAGACTAAATTAAAGCTTTACTAGTAAAAACAGTATGAGGCAGAGCAGGAACAAATAAGCCAGTGAAACAGAACAGATTGTGTGTGTGTGTGTGTGTGTGTGTGTGTGTGTAAATTGATATGTGAAATTCATACCCCAAAACAATGGAAAAGTGAAAGCACTTATTATCAGGGGTATTAGAATAATTAGTTTAGTAGATAAAGAAATATACAACTGTATCCTTACCTTACCCCTATAAATAATAGACTATAAGTAAGCAATAGCACTAATGGAAGAAAATATAGGAGAATATATTTGTGATATACGGTTGCAGACAATCTTCCTAAACAGGATCCTAAAGGCAAACAATAAGGTGAAAAATAGATGTTGACTGCATTAAAATTAAAGAAAAAATTAACATTTACGGTTCAGGATAAGACACAACAAGTAGTATTAGCAGACAGGTGACTAAGAAAAGTATTTGCATTATTTAAAACCAATGAATCATTAATACCAAAAATAAAACAAAGGGATGTAAAAACAAAGTGAAGGTATAACTGAAATGGGGGATAGAAGGGCACCCAGGTGGCTCTGTTGGTTAAGCATCTGCCTTCTGCTCAGGTCATGATCCCAGGGTCCTGGGATTGAGCCCCACTTTGGGCTCCCTGCTCAGAGGTGAGCCTGCTTTTCCCTCTCTCCCTCTGCCTGCTGCTCCCCCTACTTGTGCTCTCTCTCTGTGTGTCAAATAAATAAAAAATCTTTTAAAAAAGGGGGGGATATAATTGAAAAATGGGCATAGGACACGAATAAGCATTCACAGAAGAAAAAGTCCAATACATACTAAAAGATTCCCAAATTCACTAGCAACCAGAGAAGTAGAAATTTTAACAATGTCATGTTAATCTCTCATGTTATTTAAATTATAAAAATGAACAAATCCAAAGTTTGGTAAGTAATGGTGTACTGCTGGTGGGGGTTCCATTCTGGAAACAATGAGCATGCTCAAAATAGTTAGGTTTAGATCACTTAGACCACTAAGACCCACTGACCCTATCCTGATATATCCCAGAGAAATCTTTTTACAGTCCTTGATGAGCTATTTTGGAAGATACAGTGACATTGTCAGGGATCAGGGGGAGCTGGAGGCTAGAGGAATGGGTGTATAAAATATGATGCATACCTTGTACTAATTCACACCAAATAGAGGTTACATTTATGTACAGCAACTTGGTAGGTATCAAAAATAAGAAAAAGTTAAGAAGGGGATTTATACCAAATGCATAACACTGCATCTAGTACCACATACATTACAATGATAAATGCATAGTTAGGAACATTTATCCTTGTATTTAACTAGAAAGGGAACCTTAGGTAAGAGAAGAGTATGAGTAAGGATATGGACAGATACTGATAATGCACTAAGAGCTGAGGAGTAAGACTAACCCAACTCTCCTCTTGGCACCTGAAAAGGGAAGAAAATTCAGTAAATACTACAAAAGCACAAGTAGACATAGGAATAGTTCATTCTTCTTTTTTTTTTTTTTTATGACAGAGAGAGAGAGAGATCACAAGGAGGCAGAGAGGCAGACAGAGAGAGGGGGAAGAAGGCTCCCTGCTGAGCAGGGACCTCAGACCTAGACCTGAGCTGAAGGCAGAGGTTCAACCCACTGAGCCACCCAAGCGCCCCAGGCATAGTTCATTCTTATGTATAAGACTCACACTGCTCATCTAATAAAAATACTTTTGGGCTGTTCTGTGAGCGCCAACAGGCCTATAAGGACAACCATGCAAGAAAATTACTTTATTTAAAAAATTCAACTTGGCTTCCTAGTACCGTTTTTGTAAATACTATCCTGGGTGATTCTTCTCACACTGAGTTGCACTGTTTTCAGAAGAGAATCCCCAGTTTTTTGTTCAAGATCTCTGAAAAACAAGCTGCTCTAGTACCATCTTTGGTAGAGGGAATCTAAATCCAGTTCTTGACCTAGCTGAGGGTATTGCATGTGGGTTACATGAGCCAGATAAGGATTGCACTGAATGACCTGCAAGGCTCCTTTGTTCTTCCTCCTGTGAGTTTCCGACTCTACTATATTGATTTATGCTCCAGTGAGAAAAATAATAAATTAAAAGAAACAGCTCAGTTGGATTTTTTTTCTGAATCGAACTGAAATTATTTAAATCAGACATTATTTAGACAGCAGTGAAAGATTTTCTTAAAACCGTAATTAAGATACATGAGTGTGAGACAAAAGTGATGAATTTTTCAGTCCTGAGAACAAGTGGAGATCTTATTTTCAAAATCTCTTCCTGCCTAATGGTGGCCTATTCTTGTTAAAGAAAAAAATACAACTTTTATCCCTCTTGTTTTATTTTTAATACCTTCACTAGCATGGCAAACTATGATTACACTTAGAACCATGGGTTTCAAGAACGATTACATAGAGAACTGTAATATACAATGTGGAAACATTTGCCTTGCAAAAGTCTGCCTCATCTCTGATTAGCAATGAGATGCCAGAGGTGAAAGGAGAGGAAGCAGAAACAGTAAAGCAAAAGAAGAAAAAGAGGAAGAGCATATGATGTTAGAACCCTGCAACCCAGAGCTGAAAGACCGGTGGATCTCTTTTCTTATTTCAATGAGGAGAACTCCGGCATCCTTTGTCATCCCACCTATAAATATGAATGTTAGGAAAAGTATCTCAAGACAGGGTCCCAGCTCAGATTTGAGAGGAAACTCATCAAGAACAAGGAACGCTAAGCTATTGGTATTTGCTACGTGTATCCCAAAGACCTGGCTGATAGATCTTTTTTCTCTGCATTGGTGTGGAAAGTTATTCCGTACAATACCAAAGGAAGACGGTTGGGCTTAACAGAGCCAGTGTGTAAATATGTAAGAATATTTCTCCCAAGAAAAGCACAGAAAACAAATGAGATAGTTGCTGGGGTGAGTTTTTCATTTTCCTAAAAAGGAGTCTGTCTCTTCAGTATACAATACAAAGAGTGAAGTCCATGACTGTCCCCAGAATAGGCAAACACAGAGGCTTACCTTGTTGACTGCACAATGGTTTGCTGAGAAAGAGATGTTGATAATGAGAAAATGTTGATTCAACAGGAAGAAAATAATATAGATGCTAAATATTCCATACTTTCTTTCCTGTTTGGAGAAAGCTTTACATGTTTACAAAACTTAATTCTATAGTTAACAAGGGCTTAGGAAATGCTGGCTTTTCAATAATTTATCACCAATATCCAGTTCATGCACTGCCCATATCTCAGTGATGAAGTTTTAGAATATAAGTGAGGTTCAGTGGGGTGAAGTCCCAAGCTGACGACCAAGAAATAATTATCAAGACGTCTTTGGTTCAAAATGGTGGTTTATTAAAGCATGGGGACAGGGCCCATGGGTAGAAAGAGTTGCTGCTCTAGGGTTGTGAGGAGTGGTCCATTATATACTTGCAAGTTGGGAGGGTGTCAGGGATAGCGTAAGTCTCTAAGGAATTTTGGAAGCAAGGTTTCCAGGACCTTGAGGAGCTAGCTGTTGTTGGGGAAAAGGTCATTTATTACGATCTAATAAAACCTTAGTCAGGAGACTCTTCAGATGTATATTGATGGGGCATATGCTTGGGGATGATTGCCAGCACGAATCTTTTAGGGTTTAGAGATAAAGGAAGTTTCCAAAGGAATTTTTATATGTTAAAGTAGACTTACAGGACCCTAGTTGGGGGTGGGGGGAAGGGGGTCAGGCTAGGATTGCATTTTGCCCTTCTTAAAGACATTTGAGTCCCTAGAGGAATGTTACTCTGCCTGTTTCAAGGACTTGTCAGTGGGCTCTAGGTACTAAGGAAATTTAATAACTTTTCTTCTGGCTTTGTTTCCCACATCATCAGGGCTTATCTTTGGGGTTCATGAGAGAAAGAACTTGCTACAACTTTACAAAAGAAGGATAATCTCAGATCTTCTGGTGGCATTATGGTCGGAACTGTGACTTTCTTAGAGAAAAGCCAAGAGGCAAACTGAAGTCCCAAGGTGACCTCAGTTCAGGGCTCTTTCCCAGGGACGTGCAGCAGGTTTATATGTTTGAAAGTGTCTGTGTATCATTTCCCTGCAATCACATGAACCGGTAGCAGAGCAGAAAATACTAACAGCGATGACAGCATAAAACTTCTTCACTCTCTTTTCCTTCCCTCTTCCCTTCATTATCCCCATTCTCCTGCCCTAAACTTCACACTCTGCCTGAGAAGATGGTTTAAGTTTTGTGGAGAGTCTTCATAAAATCATTTCTGCACAACACTTTCCTTCTAGCTACGGAAAGTTCTATTGTACCACATATGCAGCTTCTCCAAGTCTATCTCTTTATCTTCCCAGCATTCACTGGGACAGTCATAAGCTTTTCCTCCGTGTCAATCATATGTTTTGCAGCCTTGTCTATATTATGCACTGCTGTTCCTAATTTTTTTGTCTTTTAAAACCACTTTATTTTGTGTATCAGTAACAATCAGTTTTGCAAAAAAATCAGTTTTGCAGTGTGTTTGAATATACCACATTACTTTTGAAAACGTTGTGCCCCCCCCAAAAGGTCTGTTTTTAAATAAATTCAAACTTATAGAGAAGTTGAATAGTAAAATTAGTACTCCTTTATCTTGCAACCTGATTTACCCATCATTAACATTATGGCCCTTTATCTCACAGGATACTTCATTCCTAAATACTTTAGTAAGTCCTATGAAGAAGTACATTCTGCTACATAATCACAATACCATTATTATAACTAAGAGGCATAACACTAACATAATATTTTTATCTAGTATGCTTCCCAATACTCAGTTTTCTCCAATTGTCCCCAAAATGTGCCTTCTACTTGTTTTTTGTTTTTGCTTTTGTTTTTGATCCAATGTCCAATCAAGGGTCACATATTGCATTGGTTGTCATAACTCTTCAAACATCTTTAATATAGAAGAGCTCCCTGACTTTTTAGTTTGCTTTCAATGACTGGCATTTTGGAAAGCTTGTTTTATTGTGGTTTGTCCCATAATCTGGACTTATCTGACTATTTCCTTGTGGGTTTTTTTGTTTTTGTTTTTGTTTTTACATTTTATTTATTTGTTTGACCAAGAGTGAGAACACAAGCTGAGTGACAGAGGGAGAAAGAGAAGCAGTCTCCCGGCTGAGCAAGGAGACTGATGCAGGGCTCCATCCCACAGCCCTGGGGTCATGACTTGAGAAGATGGCAGATGGTTAACAGACTGAGCCACTCAGGAGTCCCTCCTTGGGTTTAGTTTCAACAAGAATCTATGCAAGCTATGCAAGAGCCTAGCCTAGGTACTGTCATATCTTTCTAAGTACATCACAAATAGAGGCAAAAAAATACCTGTTACATTTGTTATGAGGCCAAGTTTCACCTCTTGGTTATAATAGTGTCCACCACATTTGTCTATTATAAAACTCTATGTTTTCTCCTTGTAATGAATAATTAATCTGTGGTATGACATTTGAAAACTCAGTGAATATCCTGTTCTCTAGTAACTTTTTACCTATAGGTTGTAGCGTTCATGAATGATCTCCACCTATGTGTCAATTGGTTGCAAATGGTGATTTTCTTATCATTTCTACCGCATCTATTAGCTTGTATTCTCTTGTACATAAGGGATTTCCCTTCTCTCTCCTCCCTCCTACTTTTTTTAAAAAGAACTTTATGGACTTATAACTGTCTTTTTATTTGATGTGTCATAATTCATTAACATCATTATTTAACGTGATGTCCAGAGAATCCCAAGTTTTTGGTGGGAACTCCTTTAAGTGGGATCCTGTGAGCTTTTGAGAACTTTCTTGCTTTGTTAGTAACGAAAATATATTCTAGGCTTGCCTTGTACTTTTCCTGTCCCAGATCTGGAATCCATTTCCCTAAGGAGCCCTGTTTTCTTTTAATGGAGTTCGGTATTTTAAAAACCAAGATTTAGGAACGAGATGTACTCATTGCTACTGAAGTACTATTGCTTCCTGGTCAGTGCAGTGGCTACCGATTGGAAATTAGCATATCATACTGACACTCATGCCTGTTGTGCCAGTACTTAAGTGGGCACTGACAAAGACTGGTGGACATTAAGTGGCGAAATCATTTGGCCTACTTGGTTGTCCTCAAAATGAAATTATTTTTCCTGTTATTTTACCACTAAAAATCACAATACTGAAATCAAGGTAAAAGTCAGCAATACAGCAGAATGTAAATATGCACAGAGGTCATTAGACTGACTAGGGACAAGTGCTGAGTTTGATGAGGCCCCTGTAACTCCAGTGGGAACGCAACCCCTCTGCCAGGAACATGCAGACTCCTATGGAGGACATAGTGGGGCTTTCTGGTGGGATTAAGATATGATATGAAAATCCTCACACTTGTGTGCATCTCCGTTTGTCCATCCACATGCCTCTATCCCAGACCTCCTTGTCACTGATCTTGGCCAAGCCACTGCCCATAAGACCTTTCCCCATTGAGATAAGCTTTTCCTGATTACTGCCAAGGCAACTACTGAATGAGGCTATAGTGCAGCTGACTTAATTGTCACCTTACTCCCACAATATAAAGCTGACTCATCTACAAACCAAGGTTAGACTTTTACCTCCTCCTTCACCTAAGAGAGGGCATGAGTGCAACAGGAGTGTGTATCATGGGAGTTACCTGCACCTGCAGCTTGCTTTGTGCCCTCTGGCCCTCATCATGCCCAAACCTGAATGTACCACTTCTGTCTTATGCGAGATTATTGCTGGCTATTCAATTTTACAAGAAGTCTGTGAGTTCTCATGAAAGGCAATTCTAGATGCATAGTGGCTTGGTTTCCCCATGGTTAGGCATTCCATCTTGCAGGGCAAATGTAGCATATCAGGTATATAATTTTCTGCTATCGTGGCATAGCCTTGCTCCAGAACCTCAGGGGTCTTGCTCCGATTTCCTTGCTAGAACTTGCTACAAACTCCACACAGCATCCTTTCCTACTACTGTTATACTCACACCATAGGTTCACGTGGTCCCAGTGGCAGAACTGCTTACAGAGCAGCTTGGAACTATTACAGAACCCTTTTTTGCTCTGGGCTCCTTTCAGACCTGGCAGCTATTCATCACCCAGTATATGAGCCAGAGACTATTGCTTCTAGAGACCGAAGCTTACCAGCTAATATACTTCCTTTCTCATAGTAGGGCATATAAGAGACAGTAATTTGTCTTTTCCTTTGGAGGGGCTGTCCCAACACAACCCTGACTACTGAAACTTCAAATATTTTACAAATGTAGTATGTTCCTGAAACTCTATATGGTTTATCTTCCACCCTCTGCAACACACAGGTGTCTAACTAAGGCCTCCAACACACGAGCCAGTTCTTGTTTATGTGGCTTTATCAATATAAGGTCATCAATGTAATGAATTAGTGTGATATTTTGTGGACTGTCTAGATGGTCTGGATGGCTTCAGGCTATATTATGACAGAGGATAAGAAAGCTAACAGAGGTCTGGGACAAAACTGCTCCATGCTGTTCTTTTTCCTGACTGGGATAGAAAGGAGTATATTCACTAATTCAGTGACAGCATCCCACATATATGAGGCCATATTAATCTTTTCTAGCAAAGATAGTGCATCTGGCCTGGTGGCTGTGAGCAGGGGTGCTAGTTGGTTGAGTTAATGGTTATTCTCCAGGATTCATCCCGTTTCTTCAAGTGCCAGACTAGTGAATTAAATGGCTGGAACCCACCACTGCCGCATCCTTTAGAGTCTTAAGAGCAGCATTAATTTCTGCTGCCCCGGGGAGGCATTCCTGTATTGTATATCCATTATCTTGGTAGGGGGTGCTGGGGAGGTAGTCTAGAGACTTCCATTTGGTCTTGTCTACTGTTACTTTACTGACCAAGAAGCCAATGTGAAGGTTATACCAACCACAAAGATATCAATCTCAATTCAAGGACAGGAGATATGAACAATGGGTATGAACATGGACTTGGAGAACCCAATATAAGCCTGGTCTTGACTCACCTAGACACTGGATCCATCACTACTTAAATGTCTAGATATTTCCTTTACCTCGGTGCATAATTACCCATATAAATGGCCATAAGTCTTCTTGCAGAAGGACTAGGAAAATCACCACCCCTGTTTACTCACCATGGTGTTGCAGAGTTCTTCCTTTCAGGGATCCTGCCACTTCTTAAGTCAAAGAATTTTTCCTTTGAAAGTTGTCTCAGGTACAGAACTGGGTAAGAGATCATACAACTCACCCCTCGGTCATCTATCTCATTCCTTCTGCCAGTATAAACTATATAGTTCCCATGTTGGCTGCCAATCCACTTTACCCCTGGGGAAGTTGTGTATCACTAATAATCTCTGTAACTTTGTGTGGTTCTGACTCCCTTGGCTTCCCCTCTGACCTTGGGGGTCATTACAATAATTACTATCTCCTGGCTTCTGGCAATTAAACGCCACCCCAAACCTTCTATTATTCTGGGATTTTATCATCCCCATTTCTCTCAGTAAGCCAAGTTCTGTAACAGACTCTCCTCTATCAGCCCTGATCCCATTAGAAATTTTTATTGATGCTGGTGTTCCTCTCACCAGTTTGTTCTCATAGCCTGTAAATGGTATATCTTTTGGGCCTCCCTATGGAACATAATCATCTGTGGGGTCTTCTCATTGTAGTAGTATATCCATTCAAGCATACTCCCTTTCCTGAGCTTTTTAATCCCTTGCTCTGTTGTCTACCACAGCAACATCAGCATTCCAATTTTGCTCAGTGTGGGCCATCATGTGGGTATCATGTGGGCAGGCCATTTCCATGCCTGGAGGATTCATTCTAGGAAGAAGGTCACACTGTCTTCTGGAGTCTATGCAAGGCTAATAAATATTTTAACTTGGTAGAGTCAGTAAACTCTTCCCTTGATCCCATCAGCGCAGATTCCCTCAGCTCCCAATACCTATTAGCACAATCTTGAGGTTGCTCTAGGATATGGTTTCTTTCCTCTTATTAAGCCCAGCTCATTCCTAGCTGTGTGTTTTGGTTTTGGTTTTTGGTTTTGTTTTTTGTTTTTCTGGAACTCTGACTATTATTTTGTGATTTAACCCAAATAGAAGGGAAGAAAGTAGAAGGGAAATGTGGAGGCCAATCTTGAGGCAGGCATTTGTTGCCTTATACGAAAGAGGCCTCTGTGATTACCATCCAGACTGGCTGGAGTACTCACTTTCAATAGGGAGGAGTGGAGCACTTCTACAGGCTCAGAAGTGATTCAGGGGAATCTGGGAAGTCAAAATCTTCAGATGCATCCGTCCAGCATCTCCATCCCTGAGTCAGCTGCCCAGTTTTTCTCCACCAGCGTACTGACCTTAGCATAACTGACCTGATATTGTTGCACTTTAACTTGATCCTCAACTTCCTCTGCTCTCCTAGTAAAGGGGATGAGCTTATTTGTATATAAACAAAGAGAGAGGCCTTTTGACTTACAGAAACCCCACCTTTTTAAAAAGATTTATTTATTTACCCCAGCAAGGGAATCAAAGGTGGGGGCAGAGGGAGAGAATCTCTAGCAGGCTCCACACTCAGCTCAGGGCCCCATGTGAGGCTTGATCCTACCACCCATGAGACCATGACATGAGCTGAAATCAAGAGTCCGATGCCTAACCCACTGAGCCACCGAGGCACCCCAAGATGCCTTTTTAATTGTCTACTAACTGGCCCTCAGCTGTTCACTGTCTTTTTGCAAGGCATCAGTGGAGTTTGGCAATACTGTCATTTCCTGTATACTTCTCAGACAGGAGTTACAGAGCACCAATTAGTGCATTTCCCTCCACTGGTATACCCTTCCAACTCACCACCAGTGAGCAATTGGACCATCACCTTGTGCCAGCGGCCGCTGTACTCCACCTGCCACCAGGGAAGGGGTCCTTATTACCAGCCAGGCTATGCGTAATCCAGCTCTTGGCTGCAGCTATGGCAGGCAGGGTTCTTTAGAAACATGCCGAGCTGGAGTTTGGGGTGCAAGGTGTTTATTAGAGATCAATATCTGCAAGAGAAGAGAAACAGGGTTTGGGAAAAGGGAGAAGACAAACTGTGATACAGGCCAAACAAAGCTTCAGCCAACCTGGCAGGAGTTCTGGAATATTATCCAGCATTGGGCCTTTCTGCCCCTGCTTTGCTCAGTCACAGGATGTGGTTGGCCCAGGAAGGGTGTGACTTTGCCTGAGGCGGTTCATCTGCAGCTGAGGCAAGCCCTCAGGGAGCTGACAGTGGCAGTCTGGCAGCTGTCTGCATTTCTCAGGGCAGGGCAGCCCTTACCAGAGGATCTGGGTAGCAGATTTCAGTATATATCCCATTGTTTTAATTTTATGTTTGGAATTATTGAAAAATATTTAAATAGCATAAATGTCAAAGTTATGTGACAAGCTATATGCAAGGAAGTCTCATTCCTATCTCAATCTCTTCCACTCCATGGAAAACATTTTTCTAGTTCCTGCTATTTTTTTGCCTGCATTTTTTTGCAAAAACAAGCAAATGTGTGCGTGCTCACTCGTGCATGTACACACACAAACACACTCTTATTTCCCCCTCCTTCTTACTTAGAAATTAGCAGTTTATTTATATTATTTTCCCCTTGCATTTAACAAAATATCCCATAAATCATTCCATATCAGTATAAAGAAATCTTACTTAAAAAAAAAAAAAGCTACTCAGAACTCTACTGTGTGCATGTACTGGAGTTTTCTAACTGATATCCTATGGATAAGCATTTTTTTTTGTTTGTTTCCAATATTTTGCTATTACAAATAATGCTACAAAGGAGAATTCTTTGTGTTTTTCGTATTTATAAAAGGTACATCTTTTGGGTTAATTCCTTGAATTGGGGCTGCTTGATCAAGCACCAGAGATATTTGAGAGCCCTTGTTTTCACATAGCCTTACCACAAAGTACATTGTCAGTTCTTGGAATATTTTGTTTTGTTTTGTTTTGTTTTTTTCTATTGTAATTTTGAAGTAGTGATGGGTAAGCATTATTTTGAGCTATCTATAGCAACTGTAATAAAATATAAAAGTATCTGGAATTTCTTTAAGATTTTATTTATTTATTTGAGAGAGAGAGTGAGAGGGAGAGAGCATGAGCACTGGGTAGGGGGTAGAGGGAGAGGGAGAAGTAGACTCTGCACTAAGCAGGGAACCTGATACAGGACTCGATCCCAGGACCCCGGGACCATGACCTGAACCAAAGGCAGACACTGAACCAACTGAACTACCCAGACACTCATATCTGTGATTTCTATTGGAGATAAATTCATATGCACAGCTGATGCTTTTCTGGCTTGTTGTCTATATTAAAAACTAAGAAATTAATAAGTTTCAGTTAGCGATACTAAAATAAAATGTATTTTCCCATCCATGTTTATGAATCCCAGATTAAGAATCCCAGTTTGCAAAACAATCATTATTATGAGTTTATGCTTCAGATTTTGGGGTCCCTCACCATCATTATTTTTTTTTAATTTATGAAGTGCCTAATTGTATCTAGTGTTTTGTATGACTGTTTGATGTGACAATTACATAGACTCAGTCCCTGATTTCCTGGAATTTAGAACCTAAGACAGTTGGATATGGACATAGAACAGAATAAGGTCATTAAACCAATGCATGAATCAGTAAGTCATCCATCCAAAGACAAGTGTCTTTTAGGAAGATGGAATAAGAGTACATGTTAGGGTCCTAAGTGACAGGTTCTCATTCAGATTGCATAAGGATCAGGAAGCATTTGGGAGTGGGAGGAAGGCAGTCAGGCTTATCTAAGAACAGAGCAATGTCCTTTCTCTTTCCAAATGAACCTACTGTTTTGGCGTATAGGACTGAAGAGAATGCATTAATCACCCACTGCCCTTTTCTTAACACACCAGGGTATCTAAGATTCTCTTGGATTTGCACAGTCTTGCCATTTGAGAAGAGAATGGAACCCCCAGAGTGCCATCATCTAGCTACAATTTCCATACACGGAGTGCCCTCCCTCAAAATAGTATCAGAATTCCAGGAACTCTCTCTAGATTTCCCTTCACATCTTTTCTCTGCACAAGATACCTTTCCTGTTACCTAGAAGCCACAATGATTCATTCACTGAGTGCCTCCTACATGCCTGGAACAATTCTAGACAATGAGGATTCATCACTGAACAACCAAAAATGCCTCTGGTAACAGGTGGAAGGTAGGCATTAAGGAGATAAGCAGAATGGTGAAAAATAGCAAACTAGTGAAAATCAAAAAGATAACTATGGCACTCTGCAGACTAGTGAACATCTGTGATACACAAAGAGTATTCATTGCCCTTATCTCCCAGGCTATGCTCCGATAAAAGTGCTAAAATCCATGGTGCTGGTCTGAAGCAGTTATGAACTGTAGGTGATTCAGAACTGCCCTAAATAAGGCCATTCCCATCTTGGCCCAACTGCTAAGTGTCGAGAATCCTGAGATAGAGCTGATACTGGTTCGTTTGTACTAGTGTGGTGAAGGATTGTTAAATATGAAAAATGTTCGTAAAAAGTTGGTAAATAGCTAGCTAATGTCCTGAGCCTCCTGCAAGGCCTCTACCCTTGCCCTGGCCACCCCAGCAATCCTCAGGGTCTCCCCATAGTCCAGTGACCAAATGATTAATACCTGGTTTGTCAGGCAGCCTAGATGCCCCCACTTCTGCAGTTGGGCTGGAGTCCCTGGTAACTGATCAAGTTGTATGCCAAATTAATCATCAAATATATTTAATATCACCTCAAACCAAAATTATCTGTCAATGGAGGCCACAGGGAAAAAGATAGGCTAAAGTCCAAAAATGTGTTGAAGGAATGACAACTTTGCTGTGAATCTCCTTCTGGTCAGGAGAAAAAGCATCAAGAGGACCTCAGGAGTATTTAGAGGCTCTCATCTTTCCAGAGCTAGAAATTTAGCTTGTAAGTAGCTGACCAGTATGAAATATTAGGTAATTGCCATACTGAGGGTATATTTGTAATTACTGAATTGTCTTTCTTGTTGATAACTTTAAGGGACACTTTGGGTAGCCATTGGGAAACTCGCCTGCGGATGGAGTCTAGCTCATGCCTGATTTCATCCTTGTGCTCTACTCCTACAGGAGTCCTGGTTATTCAGTCCAGAGAAGATCCTCCAGTGGTTTATGGCAAGTGTAGCCTTTTCAGACTAGTTCCTCAACTTTCTTTCTCTTTCTTTTAAAAAGTTATTTTATTTGAATGTTAATAACTTAATTTTTTAAAGATTTTATTAGAGAGAGAGGGAGAGAGCGTGAGCAGGGAGAGGGTCAGAGGGAGAGAGAGAAGCAGACTCTCCACTGAGCAGGGGGTGAGACGTGGGGCTCGATCCCAGAACCCTGAGACTGTGACCTGATCCAAAGTCAGATGCTAAAGCAACTGAGTGACCAGGCACTCCAATAATTTAATTCTGTTTAAAAGATTTATAGACACATGGCTTTAAAAGTCAAGTTGCTTTACAAGGCCAAAAATGGAAAACAGCAGCATCACTTTCCTTATCCTTGATTCCTTCTCCTCAATGTACTTGATTTTGTGTCTTAGCTATAGTATCTGGTTGTTTATGCCCATATTTCTAAATAACATACATATTCAGTTACTATGTGAGTTTTTAGTTTTAGATACTGTCTATGGGCTTCTGATTACGGAAATGAGGATCAGTTCTCTTATATCTATGCCCCCCACTACTATCTTTCTAATATAGTTACATCATTTAAAAAAGCATTTTATTATGGACAATTTCAAACATATCCACAAAAAGGATATTACTAAATGAACCCTGGTGTACCCATGACCCACCACCAACCATTAACCTATGGCTAGTCACGCTTCATCCGTTCACCACCTACTTCCCCCACAATCTCATACTATTTTGAAGCAAATCCAAGGATCTAGTTTTATCACTGTTTCTTACTAGATCAATATTCAGTGTTGACTTTTTTATAAAGATTTTATTTATTTATTTGACAGAGATCACAAGTAGGCAGAGAGAGATGGGGAGGCAGGCTCCCTGCTGAGCAGAGAGTCCAACGTGGGGCTTGATCCCAGGACCCCGAGATCATGACCTGAGCTGAAGGCAGAGGCTTTAACCCACTGAGCCACCTAGGTGCCCCCAGTGTTAACATTATTTTAACCATGATATTTGCAATTGAACTATATGGTAGACTATGATTACCTTTCTTTTATAATTTTATATCTTTTTAAAAGATTTTATTTATTTATTTATTTATTTGAGAGAGCAAGAGAGAGGGGAGTATGAGGAGGGAGAGGCAGAGAGAGAGGAAGAAGCAGACTCCCCACTGAATGGGGAGTCTGATGTGGGACATGACCTGAGCTGAATGCTGATGCTTAACCGACTGAGCCACCCAGCCACCTTATATAATTTTATGTTACCTGGTTAATAATTAACTTAATTTCCACTTGCCTTTTTATGCGTCTATCACCAATTTATCGCTCCAAATCTCTATACATATATCCATATGTATAAACATTCTCCACTCTTTGGAGTCCTCACTCCTGGAATCCTCCATCCTCCTACCCTATCCTTCATGAGCTGATGGCTGTCTTGGTCTGCTACATGGCTTTATCCTGGGATCTTCTTTTATCCTTATCCTGGGAATTCTTCCCAGTGTTCTCCTATACCGGATACATTGTTTTCTTTCTTTTTTTTTTTTTTAAGTTTTATTTATCTATTTATTTATTTGACAGACAGAGATCACAAGCAGGTAGAGAGGCAGGCAGAGAGAGAGAGGAAAGCAGGTTCCCTGCTGAGCAGAGAGCCCGATATAGGACTTGATCCCAGGACCCTGGGACAATGACCTGAGCCAAAAGCAGAGGCTTTAACCCACTGAGCCACCCAGGCACCCCCGGATACATTGTTTTCTAATCCCTATGCTTTCCACGTGCTTGGTTTATTTTCTTTTTTGGTGTAGTACATGCCATAGAGGCTTCCTGAAAAAGGTATAACAAGTGAATACTTTTTGAGATCTCACATTTCTGAAAATTGCCA
Source organism: Lontra canadensis (assembly GCF_010015895.1). NCBI lineage: Eukaryota > Metazoa > Chordata > Mammalia > Carnivora > Mustelidae > Lontra > Lontra canadensis. The sequence goes on from NW_022630995.1 coordinate 86,532,953, forward strand.
TTTTAATTTCATAGTTACTTTTTTCTATTGGCAAGATTTAATTTTTTAATTAAATTTTTAAATTAAATTTTTAAATTAATTCAATTTAAAATTTCTCTTACTTCTCCTTAATGTAGATAAGATTTCCAAATAAAGGGTTTCCAAATGCTATATTCCATGATATTTTATGTTATGTTCACATTGTTCATTTAACTGAATGTTTGTTTCCAATATTTAAAATTATAAAAATTAAATTATTTGAACTAAATCATGTATTCCCTCCTGGAATTCTGATAATGAGAATATATTCCAATACACATAAATTTCATTTTTCCTACCCCATGTTAACTCACTGATTCTCTAACCCCTTCATCTTAATGTCCTGTTTAGCTGAGTGCAGTGACCCTATTCCTCATGCACCCACCCATGGCCTCTGTAGTTTTGTTGTTTTGGTTGACCAGCTTCCTAAAATCATTCTTATTTAGGAGGAATCCAATGGCAGGTGAGAAACTGCCTAATTTCTTTTTATAAAAACTGATGGAGGGGTAGATATTTCTCTCTTCATTGTCCTGGCAGCCAGAGCCTGGACAGCTGACAGCTGACTTGAAAGTGTCTAATTGGATGCTTCTGTCTAGAACTCTGGATCTCAAAAGAATTGACTTGAAGGTCGAGGGTCAGTAAAAGAGTTCCGGGTGGCTGTTGTGGAGTCTAGAAGCCAGTGTCTGGTGGAAGGTACTGAGAGGCAGTGGTGTCAGAGATGAAGTCCCAAGTGCCCATGACTGAAGCTGATCTTGGCCTTGTCTTACCATGTTTAGGACCAGTCCTATCCTGTTGTTCAGCTTTCTCATGATACTATTAGCATCTCTTACCTGTTTCAATAATTCACTTTTACTGTTTAAGTTAACTGGAGTTGATTTATGATGCAATGAAAATCTTAAATATGTCTCTAATTTTAGAGCTTCTCTCAATCTCCACAGAGATATTGTGGTTCAAAAGCCTGTGAAGAATAATTGAGTGCAAGAAGATATTCTGACGGTAGGATTCTTCTTTTTTTTTAATCTTTTATTTTATTTTATTTATTTATTTGACAGACAGAGATCACAGGTAGGCAGAGAGGCAGGCAGAGAGAGGAAGGGAAGCAGGCTCCCTGCTGAGCAGAGAGCCCTATGCGGGGATCGATCCCAGGACCCTGGGATCATGACCTGAGCCGAAGGCAGAGGCTTTAACCCACTGAGCCACCCAGGTGCCCTGACGGTAGGATTCTTGACAAGATTTCTATCACACTGGTGTAGAAATAATGTAACAAAACTCTTCTCCTAAGATACAAGTGATATCTGGGACATTCTGCAGTCCATCCAGGTGCAAACTAAACTGGCATCAGAATAGAAAGAGAATCTTTACTGTGTTAGTGCACGGTAGCTCCCACTTCTGGAGAAAAAGGAAAATAAAGTCATAAAATCAATGTAGATTTTTTTTTTCTAATAAAGGTGGTAGTTTGTTAAAATAAAAACTGGATTGAAATGATTTTTTAAAAGATTTTATTTATTTATTTGAGAGAGAGAGCATGAGAGGGGAGAAGGTCAGAGGGAGAAGCAGACTCCCCATGGAGCTGGGAGCCTGATGTGGGAATCGATTCTGGGACTCTGGGATCATGACCTGAGCCGAAGGCAGTTGTTTAACCAACTGAGCCACCCAGGTGGTCCCTGAAATGATTTTTATATATTGCAAAATGAAATATTATATCAGATACGGTTGGTTGGGCTATCTATCTATATAACAACTTCACCTTCTTTGATTGATATATTTTGGGTATTGTGACTGATTAACAGTTATCCTACAATAATGTTTACTTCCTCATTCCAAATGGATAGAATTCATCAGTGCCCTTGGCCCCCCAGAATAAAGACTGCATTTCCCAGACTCTGCTGTGTGGCCATGTGACTAGGTTCTGGCCAACCGGATATAAACAAAGAGTTACTTAGAATCTTCCAAGAATATTCCTTAAAGGACAGCTGGCATGCTGTTCACCTCAACTTCTTTATTTCTTTTTTCAGTCTGCAGCCTGGAATGTAGATGTGGTGGTTGACATCTTGGACCAGGAGGACAGGGATCATACCCTGAAAATAGTGTACTGGTCAGCTGAAAGGAACAGAGCCACTGCTGTGGTAGATTGGTCTGCAAAAGTGAACCCTATTATTCTACTCCTTGAATCCATTAGCCTTGCAATGTGACTGCAGCTATGCTCATCAATAAGTGGAGTGTATTACCTAAAGGAGTTAGAAAAAAACAACAAACAAAATGTAAAACCAGCAGAAGAAAGGAAATAGTAAAGATTAGAACAGAAATTGATGACATAGGAGCAAAATAAAACAAAACAAAAACAATAGACCATGCCAATGACACAGATTCTGGTTCTTTGAAAAGATAACAAAATTGGGGGCACCTGGTGGCTCAGTCAGTTAAGCATCCGACTGTTGACCTCAGCTCAGGTCTTGATCTCTGGGTAGTGAGTGTAAGTCCCATGTTAAAAAAAAAAATGAATAAATAAAAGAAAAAGAAAATATTGACAAAATTGATAAACCTCTAACCAGACTTATAAAAGAGAGAGAGAGAGAGAGAGGACTCAAATAAACAAAATTACCAATGAAAGAGAATAACCAACACCACAAAAATATAAGCAATTATAAGAAAATATTATGAAAATTATATGCCAACAAATTAGACAACCTAGAAGAAATGGATAAATTCCTAGAAATATATAACTTCCCAAACTGAGGCAGGAAGAAATGGGAAATTTGAACAAGCCAATTACCAACAAGGATATTGAATTGGTAATTTAAAACTTCCAACAAACAAAAGTCCAGAACCAGATGGCTGCACAGGCAAATTCTACCAATCATTTAAAGAAGAGTTAATACCCATTCTACTAAACTATTTCAAAAAATAGAAGGAAAACCTCCAAATTCATTCTATGAGGCCAGCATTACCCTGATACCAAAATCAGATAAAGACACCAGTGAGAACGAGAACTATAGGCCAATATCTCTGATGAACATAGATGTAAAACTCTTCAAAATACTAGCAAGCAGAATCCAACAATATGTTAAAAAAATCATTTACCACAATCAAGTGGGACTTATTCCCAGGATGCAAGGGTGGTTCAATATTTGTAGGTAAATCAATATGACACATCATATCACATCAATAAGAGAAAGGACAAAAACCATATGATCATCTTAATAGATGCAAATCATTTGACAAAGTACAACATCAATTCATGACAAAAACCCTCAACAAAGTAGGCTTAAATGGAACATGACTCAACATAATAAAGCCATATATGAAAAACCCACATGAACATCATATTCAATGAGGAAAACTGAAAGCTTTTCCCTTAAGGTCAGGAAGAGGACAAGGATGTCCACTCTCACCACTTTTATTCAAAAGAGTACTAGAAGTCATAGCTGCAGCAAACAGGCAAGAAAGAAATAATAGGCATCCAAATTGGTAAGAAAGAAGTAAAACTTTCACTATTTGCAGGTGACATGACACTCTCTATATAGAAAACCTGAAAGACTCCACCAAAAAACTACTAGAACTGGTGAATGAATTCAGTAAAATCACAGGATACAAAATCAATGTGCAGAAATCTGCTGCATTTCTACACACTAATAATGAAGCATCAGAAAGAGAAATTAAGAAAACAATCCCTTTTAGGGCACATGCACCCGAATGTTTATAACAGCAATGTCTACAATAGCCAAACTATGGAAAGAACCTAGATGTCCATCAACAGATGAATGGATAAAGAAGATGTGGTATATATATACAATGGAATACTATGCAGCCATCAAAAGAAATGAAATCTTGCCATTTGCAACGACGTGGATGGAACTAAAGGGTATCATGCTTAGTGAAATAAGTCAATCAGAAAAAGACAACTATCATATGATCTCCCAGATATGAGGAAGTGGAGATGCAACATGGGGGGTTAGGGGGGTTGGAGAAGAATAAATGAAACAAGATGGGATCGGGAAGGAGATAAACCATAAGTGACTCTTAATCTCACAAAACAAACTGAGGGTTGCTGGGGGAGGGGGGTCGGGAGAGGAGAGTGGGGTTATGGACATTGGGGAGGGTATGTGATATGGAGAGTGCTGTGAAGTGTGTAAACCTGGCGATTCACAGACCTGTACCCCTGGGAATAAAAATACATTATATGTTTATTAAAAAAAAAAGATAAAAAAAGAGAAAACAATACCTTTTACAATTGTACTGAACAGAATAAGACACCTAGTAATAAATCTAACCAAAGAAATGAAAGACCTATACTCTGAAAACTATAAAACACTGATGAAAGAAATTGAAGATGACACAAAGAAATGCAAAGAATTCCATGTTCATGGATTAGAAAAACAAATATTGTTAAAATGTCTACTTTCCTAAAGCTACCTACAGATTAATGCAATCCCTATCAAAATACCAATAGTATTTTTCACAGAACTAGAACAAAAAAAAAAATCCTAAAATTTATATGGAACCACAAAAGACCTTGAATAACCAAAGCAATCTTGAAAAAGAAAAACCTCAAGGCACCACAGTTCCAGACTTCATGTTATATTACAAAGCTGTAGTAATCAAAACAGTATGGTACTAGCACAAAAATCGACACAGGATCAATAGAACAGAAATAGGAAAACCAGAAATAAACCCACATTTATATGGTCAGTCACTCTTTGACAAAGCAGGAAAGAATATCTAATGGGAAAATGTCTCTTCAACAAATGGTGCTGGGAAAACTGGACAGCGACATGCAAAAAATGGAACTGAGCCATTTTCTTTCACCATACACAAAAACAAATTTAAAATGGATTAAAGACCTAAATGTGAGACCTAAAACCATAAAAATCCTAGAACAGAACACAAACAGTAATTTATCTAACATTGGCCATAGCAACATTTTTCTAGATCTGCCTCCTGAGGCAAGGGAAATAAAAGCAAATATAAGCTATTGGGACATCAAAATAAAAAGCTTCTGCACAGTAAAGGAAATAATCAACAAAACTAAAAAGCCACCAATGGAATGGGAGAAGATAATTACAAATGACATATCCAACAAAGGGTTAGTATCCAAAATATATAAATAACTTATAAAACTCAACATCCCCCAAAGAAATAATCCAATTAAAAATGGGCAGAAGAAGGTGCCTGGGTGGCCCTGTCATTAAGTGTCTGCCTTTGGCTCAGGTCAGGAACTTGGGTTCCTCAGGTGGAGCCCCATGTTGGGCTCTCTGCTCAGCGGAGAGCCTGCTTCTCCCTTTCCCTCTGCCTGCTGCTCTCCCTCTCTCTGTAAAATAAGTAAATAAAACATAAAAAAAAAAAAAAACCCTACAATGATAGAAACTCACACATGTTGGAATGGGTAAAATCAGTAACACAAGAAACAATAAGTGCTGGTGAGGATGTAGAGAAAGGGGAACCCTGTTACATGGTTGATGGGAATGCAAATTGGTGCAGCCAGTGGGGGAAACAGTATGGCAGTTCCTCAAAGAGTTAGAAATAGAATTACCATATGATCCAATAATTGCACCACTGGGTATTTACCCAAAGAATACAAAAACATGAATTCAAAGGGATATGTGCACCCCTTTGTTTATAGCAACATTATCTACAATAGCCAAATTATAGAAGCATCCCAAGTATTCGTCGATAGATGTGTGGATAAAGATTACATAATCCTTATATAATAATATATAATTATTACATATTATGATAATAATTATATATGTAATAGAATATTACTCAGCCATTAAAAAGAATGAAATGTTGCCATTTGCAATGACATGGATAGAGCTAGAGAGTACATGTAATTCTAAATGAAATAAGCCAGCCAGAGAAAGACAAATACCTTGTGATTTTCTCATGTGGAATTTAAGAAACAAACAAACAAAAGACCAAGGGAAAATAGAGAGGTAAACCAAGAAACAGACTCTTAAATACAGAGAAGAAACAGATGTTTACCAGAAGGGAGGTGGGTGGGGAGATGGGTAAAATAGGCGATGGGGATTAGGAGTGCATTTGTGATGAGCACTGGGTAATGTATAAAATTGTTGAGTGACTACTGTGCACCTGAAACTAATATAACACTGTATGTTAACTATACTGGAATTTGAAGTAAAATTAAATAAAAAAAAAAAAAACAAAAAAGAAGTGGAGTATATTTTCCACATACCTTATATCTGGGCTGGCCTTCTGAGTAGCTCTGGTCAATAGAATGCAGAAGTGACTCCATGCCAGTTTCATGCCTGAATCTCAAACACCCTTGCATGCTTCTACTTTCTCCCTTGGACCCCTGCTTCCACCATGAGCACAAACTCAGGCTAGCCTGCTGGAGGAGGAGAGACCACGTGGAGGAAAGCTGAGGGGGTCTAGCCAACAGCCTTCCAAACTCCAGAAGCAGAGTGACCTAGCCATCACATAGCTGCATGTTAACAGATGAAGGAGCCCAGGTGAAACCAGCCTAAAGTACTGTTTCCAGGCTCTTAAACTAAAGAAATGGCTGTTTTAAACCATTACATTCTGGGGAGCTTATGCCATTCTAGGAAGATACACATATTTCTGCTTGCTCTTGCCTGTGCATGGGAACAGTCCTGAACTACTTTACTTCAGGCTGAGAGACAATGTGAAACAGATCTGAGGCAGCCCAATTGGCACAGATGAGGTCCCAGACATATGGGGAAATCCATCCAGCCAACAACAAATCCTACCTGTGGCTGCATACCCACTAACAGGAGATCCTAAAGTCCAGCTGAGACCACAGAACAAATCAAATGACCCTCAGAATCATTGCCAAATGTTTTTTGTTTTACAACACAGTGTGGGAATAAATATTTTGTACCTAGTCTAGGATTGCTCACCTCTCAATTTTTATGGGAGTGATTTCCTTTCTTATTTAAGTCTCAGTTATTTGGGATCTCCATACAACCAAACCTATTATTAACTGATATAGTTGTCCATCTTTCCAGCATGAGCCAAAGTCTTAGATTATGATTAGTTCTAAATTAATCATTGGGTTATATTTGTCTTGCCAGTGATTGGTTTAACAGTAGTCATATGAACCAGTTCCTAAAGAAAGGAATGTAGGATGCTCCTGGGAAATGTTTCCTCCTCTTAGAAAGAGATGCATGGGAAGAGATGGCCACATTATCCAGCAGAGTTTGACATATCTACTCATGATTCCTGGGACATGGTAGCCATCTTACAAACTTGAGGGGAGCTGGCTTCTAAGCAAAAGCTGATATTCTGAGGATAGTATAATGGAAAGATTTTGGGTCTTTGATAATGTGATTGAGCCACTTTTTAAAAATATTTATTTATTTTAGAGAAAGAGAGAGAGCGTGAGCAAGGGAGGGGCAGAGGGAGAGGGAGAGAGAGAATCTGGAGCAGACTCCCCACTGAGCACAGAGCCTACCACGGGGCTCAATCTCACGACCCTGAGATCACGATGCTGAGATCATGACCTGAGCCAAAACCAAAAGTCAGACACTCAGCTGACTGAGCCACCCAAGAACCCCATGATGAACCACTTGATAACTTCCCCTAACTCTGGACTATTGGTTGTTATAAGATAATAGGTATCTCTAAGGCTTGAGCAGGTTGAAATGAGTTTCCCATTAATTCCACCTGAAAGCATCCCAAATGATACAAAAATTTTCTGATTATTTAATATGTTACCAGCTGGAGAAGGTCTTTAAGTCAGTGAACAAAATGTGTAGTCATTGCCCTCTAGGACTTTACAATCTAGACATTATGATTATAAAACAGATTGAGTGTAATAAATTGCTCATTAGTTACTCAATTAGAAGTTATTCCTTCAATATCAAAAGGAAGTCCTGGGTCACTGTTGATTTTGTTAAATATGACTTTAAAAAAAAATTTCCCCCCAGAGGAATCTGATCCTTATGTAAAATAGTCTCTTTTGAGCATACATAATATTAAGTGCTACTTATAGGCTTACACTTTTTATTTTCATTCTCTGTTCAATTCAGAGTAATCTTGCCTTAGTAGGTTTACACTTGAAAAGTAATATAATGGTGATGTAATATGATTTATTAATCACCCATAGACATACCAAGTCACAAATTACTCTGAACTTAAAACCCTAGTCTAGAAATAAATGCCTTATTTTTAGATTGGGGACCGAATTAGGATTACTCACCTTCCTCATCCAGTTTTATGTACTTAAGTGATTTTGAGGTGGACTTGGTAACTTTGGCCGAGTAGTTCTTGGGGACTGATAGAAGCAGGAGGACTTTTGGTTGCACTGAGAGGGATTTGTGAGCACCAGGAGATGGGGCAAGTTGTGGCAAAACTTACTTCGGCATTCAAACTTTAAACTTCTTCCATGGGTTCACTATTTCAGCTCCAGAGGTTTTTCTGTGGCAGTTAAGTGCTCTGCTCATGAGACATTTGCGTTCTCTGTGGTTTTTAAAAGTTGTTTCTCAAAGACATCCTTTTTTCTTCCAGTTTTTTTTAATAGCCGTTCACATGCTGTGTCCATTGTGTACATCACAACAGGAACTGTTGCTTCAATTCCTCACAGTTTGAAGTATTTTTATGTTGTTAGTTCCCTGCTGTGATTTGTTTCTAATTCTCAGGAATATCCGTTTTCAGTCCCATCTTTTGAAGCCCTTGTTGCATTCCGGCAAAAATGGAGTGAGACACGGGGCAAGTGAGGACTCAGACCTGTGCACGTCACCCAGTAACAGCTCTGTCAACCAGTGTAGGCAGTTCTCATCCAGGACAGACTCATAGAGTCAAGGAATGTCAGCGGGAGAGATCAAATGACTTCAGGATGAAGATGGATTCCGGGGGGAGGAGGGTGAAAGCAGTAAGTGACGCTACTATTAAATATGGAGATTGGCTTTAACACTCTGATTTTGTCTGCCTGTCAGATAGTCACATGTCAGGTCTGGTACAGGATGGATCCTGAGGAGAGGGTAGGATTCTTAGGGGGGTGGTAGGAAGTCGTGTTAACTTTGTGTTCACATGCTTTCAGCATGTGCAAAGTTAAGTTTGTGTGTGCACAAATGAAATGGCTTTATAGATTATATCATCTAGCTTTAACTTGTCTTCATAAAACAGACAGGTGTCCTCAAAAATATTCCTGTAAAAAAATCTCAGAGCAAAGGTAGAAACAATATACTAGTGCAACTAAATGAAAGGAAAATGGCAGAGATAAATCTTTTATTCATAGCACAAGCTTTCTTGGGCCACTTTAAGAGGTTAAATAATTACATCTAATCATACCTGAATACCATTTACTTAAAAATTTTTTTATCCATCTTGCAAAGAAAAGGTGATGTTTGAAAAAACTGAATGTGAAAATGACTTTTTTCAAGGGAGAATTTTGAAAACATATAAAGAAGTGTTGTAATTGTTATATCATCTTTATAACCAAAAATGGTGTCACTGTGTCTCCTCCTTAAAAATCTTATAACTGACCACTTAAAAAACTTGAAAACAGAAACTTCTAAGTGAAGATTAAATATTTTCCAAATGAATAGTTTTTCAATGAGTTTTGTACCTACTTCTTAAAGACATAAAAATTGAAAACCTGGGAAATGATCAGAGGAAGGATTATTAAAACTGAGCTACTTTGGGGCTGGCTCAGTTCATGGAGCATGGAACTCTTGCTCTTGGGGTCATGAGTTTAAGCCCCATTTTGGGCATAGAACTTACTTAAAAACAAACACATACACACTCACACCCAAAAATTGAGTTTCTTTGAACCTGACCCCCCCTTTAGGGTGTGGACAAGCTATAGTTTCTAATTGTTTATTACTCAAAAGCTGTTGAACACATAAACATTGCACTAGAGAACTGATTTCAGAGCAGTTAAGTTTAAAAGTTTGACACCGAGTTAGAAAAATAATTGAATTTATTCTAAAATGACATAACCCTTTAGCTAAAAATGGAGGTTTCTTGGCTCTGCCCTCTTGCTCATACCATGAAGGATGATGACACATAATCAGAACTGAGATTGTTCTCCTGACCCAGGAGATTGCTGCCCGCCCCTGAACTCTTTATGTCTTTATGTCTTTTACATACATTAAGGACAGTTAGTATTAAAATGGAAAGTGCTCTCTTTTTTCACATCTTGCCTTTATTAATGGTCTCATTTAGGCAAACTTGTGATTCTAAAAACTTGGGAATTAGCCAAGTCTAGTTTTTATTTCCATCTGTGTTGAATTCACCCCAGGGGATGTTAACTTCATTGGAATAGTCTAAGGAGGAGCCACTTATTTAAATAATTATTCACAGACCTTTGTTTTTAGATTTTCTTTCTTTTTAAAAAAAAATTTATTTATTTTTTTAATTTCTTTTCAGTGTTCCAGAATTCATTGTTTATGCACCACACCCAGTGTTCCATGCAATACGTGCCCTCCATAATACCCACCACCAGGCTCACCCAACCTCCTACGCTGTGACCCTCCAAAACCCTCAGATTGTTTTTCGGAGTCCACAGTCTCTCATGGTTCATCTCCCCCTCTACTAGCAACCATGATGGTTAATTTTATGTCAGCTTGAATGTGCTGTGGAATGCTCAGATACTTGGTTAAACTTTATTTCTGTGTGTCCCTGAGGGTGTTTCTGAATGAGATTCACATTTGAATCAGTAGACCCGGTAAAGTAGATTGCCCTCTCCAATGTGGGCAGGCCTCATCCAATCTGTAGAAGGCCAGAACAGAATGAAACGCTGAAAAAGAAAGAATTCTTTCTTTCTTCCTCTCTTCAAGCTGGGAGATCCATCTTCTTTTGCTTTTGGACTTGGACTAGAATTTACACCATAAGCTCTTTTTGGTCTCCAGTTTGTTGACTACAGATCTTTGATTTCTCAGTCTTCATAATCATGTGAGCCAATTCCTTACAATAAATCCATTTTACCTATCTCTCTCTTCCTCACTCTCTCTTTCTCTCTCTACCTACTTACCTATTTACTCACCTCCTATTGATCCTATTTCTCTGCAGAACCTAGACTAATATAGCAACTTTTGAAGGAGAGACATTTATCAAGTATTATCTATAATAAAAGTAACAGGATACTTGGAGGTAGGAAAGATACATCCTAGAGGTGAAGAAATAATGAAAATGAACTGATCACATTCTTTAGCTGGGCTGGGATAGCCAGAGAAAAAAGTTCTGACTTCCTGGTTTTCTGGTTTGTCCTCCAGAACACATTTGATGTCCCATATAAAATTTCAGTGAACCTGCCTTCATTCATTCAACAAATACTTAGAGCATGCTTACTATGTTCCAGGCAATGTTCTAGGCACCAGTATATCTGGATCAGAATTCTTCAGGAGCACATGAGAATTTTTTTTTTTTTTTTTTTGACACCAATCCTAGGCTGAGGATGAGCAGGGACTATACAGAACAACAAAAGGGTTGGATGGATATTGGCTATAACCAACATCCTAGATTATCCCCATCTACCTACACTGGTTTCTCTACATAGCACTTGCTAATCTTTAACTTTCTGCCAAGATTCCTATACTTATGCTATTTAAGGTAATTAAAAATTCAGTTTATCCATTCTCAGCTGGTCCTAATCTTTTTTTAAATTCACCTATTAGAAAACAGTTTCTCTCATTAATAGAGAGCACAAAGCCATCCAAAGTTTGATCAGGGAAGCATTAAAAATGAGATCTTTGTTTCTTTTCCCAAGTGTTTATATCCCCAATGGTTTCTTCTTCTTCTTCTTCTTTTTTTTTTTTTTTTTGGTAAGATTTTATTTACTTATTTGACAGAGAGAGAGCACTAGCAGGGGGAGCAGCAGGCAGAGGGAGAGGGAGAAGCAGGCTCACCAAGCAAGGAGCCTGATGCAGGACTTGATCCCAGGACCCTGGTACCATGAACGGAGCTGAAGGCAGATGCTTAATGACTGAGTCATCCAGGCAACTCTGGTTTCTTCCTTAATACCACCCTTACTCCTGTTAAATTACCACAACTCTTTGGACAGTGTTTTTTTTGTTTTTTTGTTTTGTTTTGTTTTTTGTTTTTTTTGTATGGCTTCCTTCTGTCCTGACTTTTCACCAACCTATTCAAATTTGGTGATGCAAGGTCCTCAGAGTGGCTATCAGGTGCTGTACTTAACTTTTATCTAGGTTCTACTCCTCTCACTTTGGCTCTGGCAGTTCAAACCTTCCACAGCCTCCTGAACCCATCCACTTAGGTTCAATTTCCAGCCCTATGTCACAACAGATGAACAGGTCCTCTCAGGCTAAGGTTTTGCTCTTGGCCCATCTTTGGAGCTTTTGCTGGGAACTCTTTCAGGTTCCCAGAATTCAGATTCAGATTCGGAATCTTTCAGGTGATTCTTTCTCCCTCAGAGAATTGATCTTGAAAAATATATATTCATTATGTGTTCACTGTGATAGCCATGAGTATGTCGACCTCAAATCCCCTGTTGCAGAGAAAAATTGAGCTGCCTTCTCCCTAGATCAACCCCAAGGCCCACTCCCTGCTTTCAGGATGCTCCCAGCCAGTGACTGACCATGGCATACTGAAGCCAGCCCATTTTTGCAAGATGGGAAACTCCCTTAACAGAGGATTTCCCCTTGGCTTGGGAAAAACTTCTGAGAACTGCACTAAAGTTCGAGACTCTTCCTAGCGAATCCTTTCTCCTCTTTCTCCTTCATAGAGATCAGACCTGCACAATCTGAAGGCTCTCCCCACCTTCTGCAACTCCCTCCCTTCTACCTTTCACAGGCATTTCCTCTGAATAAGCTTCTTGCATATGTAATCCTGACTCAACATCTGCTTTCTGAAAAGCCTAACACACTCATAACATACCCATCCATTTGTTTATTCTGATCTGTAAAGGACTTGAGGTGTTAACATGTTCAATCATCATTAACATGGAATATGAACAATTTGATTCTCCTATCTGCAATAATGCTTCTATGTTATCCTTGGGCACATTTCATTCCTTATGGCCATAGTCTAAAATCATTTCCACGCCTCAAAAAATCTCTGAATCCTTTACTCTGACTACACAGAGAGAATCAGGCTATTTAGCTTGACATTAGCCTCCTCTTCACTTCAAGACTTCTCTAGAATTATATCCATTACTCTCATCTATATTCCAAGTAGGGTAAGACTTTCTGCTTTCCAAAGATGACCTCTTACATTCTTGATCTTACCCTCTTTAATGTACCTTAGAGCAAAGCAACTGTCAGATCCTCCATCTTAAGAAAATCCTCTTGCTCCTGCTTCATCCAAAGTACTTGCTATCTTCCTTATACTTCCAGATGTTCTGAGTGCAGACTGTATTCGCTGTTTTCCTTTTCTTACCTCATCTTACTCCCCTATAAATTGGTTCCTATCCACACTGATCTCTTTTTTTTTTTAACATTTTTTTTTATTTAATTGAGAGTGAGAGAGAAACTGAGAGAGAAAGAGAGTGCATGAGCAGGAGGGAGGGGCAGAGGGAAAAGCAGGCTCTCTGAGAGAGCCTGATACTATCCACACTGATCTCTTAAGATCATTCTCTTAAAGATGACACTCACTTCTTAACTGTCAAGTTTATGGCCTCATCTCATCTTTCATATTATTCAGTCTCAGAATTTGACTCCATCTACTACTGCTTCTTTTTTGAAATGTCTTTTATCTAGGTTTTGATAATGGATCAAAAATCCATCTTTGATATTCTCACTTTTTGTAGGGTCTTTTCCTTGGTCTACCACTGACATTTTAATTATAGGCATACCCTAAAACTGGCCCGCCTCTATTTTGGTTTTACACTTCTGCTAAATGAGCTCATTTATTTGTAAAGCCTCAGTCTTTGACAATTTCCCAGTCTATTCCTTTACAATTGTTTCTTTCCTGAACTCTATGTCTCTATTTTTTTCTTAAGAAAAAAAAAAATGCTTTACTGAGTGAAAATAGACAACAGATTCCAGAGTGCATTGTTTTCAGGCCACTCCATCACCCTACTAGCAATAAGAACACAGATCACTTGGTCACCACACATTCTCCTACCTCAGAGAAGAAGTGTCTCAGTTAACACCTGGTTTGAATGCTGCTAGGGGAAAGGGCAGGAGGAAGGAGTGTCTGGAAATTCCATCCTTTCACTCTTTCTTTCCTTCCTAGCCTATTGTAGTATAATATAATTGTCCCAGGATGCAGAACTCCTGGTTGGGGACAAAGAAATGTCAGAAAATTTTCTACATGGATATTTCCTTGGAAACTTGAGCTCAGAGAGTCTAAATCTAAACTTGTCTTCATTTGCAACCTCATCTCTGCTTCTGCCTGAAGTACCACTATCTTCTTAGATACCCAGACCCAAACCTCTGTCCCCCCGCCTTTTTTAAAAAGATTTCATTTTTATTTATCTGACAGACAGAGATCGCAAGTAGGCAGAGAGGCAGGCAGAGAGAGAGGAGGAAGCAGTCTCCCCGCCGAGCAGGGAGCCCGATGTGGGGCTTGATCCCAGGACCCTGGGATCACCCCCCCCCACTTTTTTAAGATTTTATTTATTCATTTGACAGAGAGATAGAGAGAGAGCCAGTAAGCAGAGTGGCAGGCAGAGGGAGAGAGGGAAACAGGCTCTCCGCTGAGCAGGAGCCTGATGCGGGGCTCAATCCCAGCACCCTGGAATCATGACCCGAGCCAAAGGCAGCCACTTAACCAATTGAGCCACCCAGGCGCCCCCCAAAACCTCTGTTCCTTTAACTCTACACCCAATTTCTCAATCCTAGTGATTCTGCCTCTCCAGGAACATTAAGACCCATTCTATCTTTCCCATACCCAAAACTCTAATTTCTCATCTTTTCTCTACCTCCTATTTCACATTTCTAAAGCACTCTTTATAGTGCTGCCAGAATCATAAACACTGTTCAAGTAACCTTACTGCTCACCACAGAAATTTGTACTGGGTCTCCCACTAGCCAAAACTGGAACAATTTATATGTCAAAATAAACAATGATATGAATGATTTATAATTCATTGAATAAGAGTTCATATTTATTCTAATATAAATAGATAAATGTGCAAGGAAGAAAAATCTCTTCCATACAGTAATAAATGTAGAAGAAGTAATGAAATTGAAAACTCACTATATGGCACCTTTCATAGTAATAACTATTTCAGGTGAGAAATTACTGGTGAGAGTTTGATGAAAAAGAGAATATTACATGGTCTCCAGATAAGATATGTATTAACAAAGGGAAAATTGATAGTGGAAAAACCCAGTAGATACTACCTTACCAAGAGTTGAACATTAACACTACCCACAATCAAATAAATAGACATCATGTATCTCCTGATATAATGCACCGAGAAAGGGCCAAGCATCACTCTGTAATATTCCTGCCCCCCCCCAAAAAAACATAGTGTGAGTCTAATCATGAGGAAAATCAGAATCTACAAACTGATGTTCTTCAAAATAAATGGCATGGACTCTTCTAAAGTGTCAAGGTTATTAGACTGGAGATTCCAGATTAAGGAGACTAAAGAGAGAAAAAACAAATGATAATTTGTGCTCCTAGAGTGAATCTTAAATCAGATTTATTTTTCTTTTCCTATAAAGGGTATTTGTAAGGCAACTGGTAAGATTTGAATGAGCTCCATAAATCAAAGTTAATTTCCTGGCTTAAGTGTATCAAAGTTAATTTCCTGATTTTGATGACTGTGCTGTGGTTATGTGGAGAATGCCCTTGGTTTTAGGAAATAGACACTGAAGTATTTATTGATAAAGGAACATCAGGTCTACAAGTGGTTATTCTCAAGTAGTTCAAAAAACATAATTATATCTGTTCATTTATCTATTTGTACAAAAAATGGATAAAACACATGTAAAATATTAACTTTCAAAGAATCTGGGTGAAGAATATAGGGAAATTTGTTTTTGTAGTATTATTACAACTCTTCTGTAAATCTTAAATCCTTTCAAATGAAAACTTAAAACCTTCAGGGGCAGGATAAATTACAAAATGCTTTGTGTTAGCATTAGGAAGTCTCCATGACCTGGTGCAAATTTTAACAAAGACAAGTTAAACAATCTCTGCTGTACCCATATTCTCTACTTTTAAGTGATTACTGCCTTGGAAGAGGTTTCTCTGACTGATAGCTTAATAGAGAATCAGTCCTAATGTATTTCCAATAGGTGTAATAATGATGGTCATGATGATGATGAAATAAGTCACCTTACATCTATACCTTAAAGACTTGCTTATTGTAGTATAAATGTGTGTTTTGCCTTTTCTCTTGATAAATTTGTTAATAACTATAATATACATAAGAAATCACAGCCTAATAGCTAACTTGTCTTAGTACTCAATGTAATATTTGGGAAAGGAATTACATGCCCTATTTACAACTGCTGAAGGAGTTTAATTCTTGGCTCTCAGCATTAACACAAAGAAGGGAGAATGGGCCTTACACCAAAATGTAGGCTGTTTAAAAAATTAACTGGATTTTGGAATATGATTATATATTTATATTTGGATACAGATATTAATTTTTAGAATTAATACAAAAACAGAAAATAATGAATACCATGGGTCAACCCAGTAATATTTGGGAAACTGCCCAAATTGGCCATCTTGCTCCTGATTAAATCTTCTGGGTAACTTATCTCCTGCTGAGAACAGAGGATTCTCTTCTAGGTTATTGTAAGTTTACCTACCATTAACAAACCTATTCTGAAACAGAAGAGGTTAGCATATGAGTTTCTAAAGCTTTCTCTGTATAGATGGTAATTAGAGCAGATACTGTCAGTAAATATTCAAAAAAAGTTTTAAGGAGAAACCACCTATAAGGGGTATAATACGAGGGTGGTGTTTTTCTCCAGCTGATGTTGTTTTGATTTTCCTCAGTCACAAGAGCACCAAGGGGTATAATACTCTTGGTAAGTATTATGGCTGGACTCAGGCTAAGAATAAGTCTCTTCATGGTGCTGTTGGCAGAGACAAGTATCCTGCAGGTGACACACTTCAGCTTTGAGGAGAGCTTGAGACAGCGAAGTGGAAGCTGTCTGATTAGTGGTGAGGAGGAGGTGCTCATGTCAGCTGTGTTCGAGAGGATGCATCTGTGGATTTCGCACTTATCATGCTTCCATAATTGAAGCTTTTTACAATTGAATTGAAGCTAAGAAGCCTGGAAGTCCCCCAAAGATTTAAAACACACAAATATATATACTTTTTGTGTGTCTGAAAAGTAAAGAGATACCTAATCAGTGAGCCTCTTTTTTTTCTTTCTTTCTTTCTTTTTTCTTTTTGAGATAGTGAAAGGATCTGGATTCAAGATGCAAAATATTGGCCCTGTAAGCTCTGTAATTTTGGGCAAGTCATTTAACCTTTTAGAGAAGAGATCCACAAACATTTCTGTAAAGAGCCAGTTAGTAAATCTTTTCAGCTTTGTAGGATGCACATTCTGATGCAAGTACTCAACTGTGCTGTTGTGGTATCAAAGAGGCCACAGGACAATATTTAGTAATATTTAATAAATAAGCATGGTTGTCTTCCAATAAAACTTTGGTAACAAACACTGAAATTTGAATTTCATATAATTTTCACATGTCATATAATATTTCCCATGAAATATTCTTCCCTCTCTCCACTTTTTTAGAGGTCGAATGGGCTTTATTAAGCAGGCAGCATCCCATTTAGCAAGTAGAGGGGAGCTCCCACAAACTTTCCACTTCTCAAGTAGAATCACCTATTAGAGGAGGAGGAGAGCTAATGCTAAATACTAATTATATGCCAGGTTAAGTTCTTTAAAGTGCTCATCCATTTAATCCTCAAAATAACCCTATAAAATAGATACTGTTTTTCAGATGACAAAACTGAAGCATGGAGGAGTTAAATAATCTTGTCAAGGTCTTAATCTGGGAAACAGGAGAACCAGAATTCAAACCCGGTTTACCTCTACTGAAGTTTCCCAGTTTAACCTGGAAGCCTGCTCTGGTGTCCATATCACTGAATTTGACTCAGGGCAGTAAAGGCATGGAGCCAGCCCATCTGCCGTCAACAGACAGATCATAGCATGTGCTTGATGGTATATCCGTATACATGAAGAGAGTGTTTGGGCCAGTCAGGAACCACCTCTAGGCTTTGGTGTTCAATCAACACAGTATATGTACTTCTCCCAGGTGTAGGTCCATATATAGGTACATACCTGCCTTTTATAAAAACTTGGGTGAAACAAAAGGAGCCAACCTTCATCACCGAATTAGCTGGGTGTGAGTCACAATGTCTCCAGGTCTAAGTCTGGATATTTATGGAATGACTATGTAATAAAAATGCTTTCTGTGTAAATACATATATGTACTTATACATATGTGTATATACCCAGACATGCATATATATACACATACAAAATACACATATACATACATATATATGTATATTTTTGTGTATATATGTGTATGCACACACATATACATCATAAGCCTTGACTTTAAGAAATCTAATTAAGTAGTAAAACCAATATATAAATATCTATAATATAAAGCAGTATACCAAAAGTGCTATATGAATTCAGAAGAATAAAAGGAAATTAACCTGTGCTTAGTTACCAACTACTCTATGTCAGATGTTTTTACATAAGCAATTATCTCATTTAATCTTATAACAACCCCATTAGGTAGGCGTTTTCCCCATTAGATTTATGACAAAACTGGGACTGAAGACAATTAAGCTTAATAGAAAATAAGCTCAAGTCCTTGATCAACATTCAAATACCATGTTATTTCTAGCTGAACTCTTATGATACGTTTCATGATGAAGATAGCACTTCAGCTAGCTTTGGAAAGAAGGAAAGAAGGCTAGGGCTTTATAAGGAATAGAAAGAAAAACAGAAGAGATAGACATTTCTGGAGTAAAACAAAAGCAGGATAGAGGTAGAAAACCAAATAGTGTGACCACAAAAAATAGCAGACACATTAGCTAAAGTGTAAAAAGCATATAAGCCAATAGAGGAAGGAATTATGGAGGGCCTCAAATGCCAAATTAAGAAGTTTGTAGCTGATAAAGACATATTTTATAGTGATAGCTAAACATATGCCCTCTCCTGTAGGAATCTTCAGATGAATAGCCCTTGTTAGGTGGACAACAGATAGAGTTGTCTCTTATCACTTATCCTTACTAGAACCAAGTTTTAAGAGAGAGAGTGCTATAGTAATAAGTCAGCGGGGTCATGAATTGTAAACTGGGGCTGTCCCTGGCAAACCAGGAGGTAGGGTTACCTCAGGAATGAGACTACATGACCCAGCCCCTGGCTATCCCTGACTCTCCTCTCAAGTATAAGCAGTTCTGGGTCTCTGTTTGAGGGTAAAGGGAGAAAAATCATATGAAAATTGTATATATACATGAAATGAAAATCCATATATGTATTATGTATATATTTTTAAAAAAATGTATATATATACACATAGAAGCTTAAGCAACTGAGCCACCTAGGCATCCATATATATATGGATATATATTCATATATGAATTCATATATGAATATATATCCATATATATATTCATATATCCATATATATTCATATATATATGAATGTACATATTCATTCTATTATATATATTTTTATATTCATATGTGTGTGTGTGTGTGTGTGTGTGTGTGTGTGTGTGTATTCTAACAAATTAAGAAGAGATACAATGGAGATCAAGTTTTACTGTGGAGGTCCAGTAATTATCAACATACAAGGCTCCCTAGTAAAACCAGATTAGGTACTCCCTTGGATCTGAAGCTAAAATTGAACTTTCCCCTAGATTGAAGATGATTAACTGCTTAGGAAGGATCGGTCTGATTATCTCAGATTCAGGCAAAAAACTGGAACGAAAAAGTGGAGGTCTAGCTAGGTGCATTGGTTTGCTTGTGACAAGGTTCAGGACATATTACCCTAAATATGGCACCTTGGCATATTGAATATTTTTCAAGCTGAAAGAATTTGAGAAATAACACATATAGGAAGGACTTTCTGACCTTCTCCCAAAGTGGGTTATAAAAACTTTGTGTAAGAGGTGCCCTCCTATACCCATAAAAAAGGGGCATCTTTATCTTTGAAGACACAGAGGGACACAGAGAAGAATCTAAATGAACAGGGCTTGCTGCTTCCCCCAGTTAATGATACTTTGTTCAAACCCTTGTCCTATCACATCTTTCTACAACTTTTCACTTTTCATCACACCCAGCACAAAAATACTGAGATTCAACCACTTCCTTGGGTCTTCATTTTCTTTTTTTTAATCTTTATTTTCTCACATATTTTATTTACTTATTTGAGAGAGAGACAGAGAGAGCACAAGCCAGGGGAGGGGGGTGGTGTTGAAAGAGAGGGAGAAGCAGAATCCCCACTGAGCAGGGAGACTGACATGGAGCTTGATTCCAGAACCATGAGATCATGACCTGACCCAAAGTCAGACACTTAACCAATAGCCACCCAGGCATCCTGTGTCTTCATTTTCTTATGATGACTACTGTGTCATATAAAACTTATATTAAATTTGTATGTTTTTTCTCTTGTGAATGGTGTCTTTTGTTACAGGAGTCCCACCCAAGAACTTAGAAAGGAAAAGGAAAAAAATATTTTCCTCCCCTACACCTACTTCATGGATATTGTATATATAAGGTAGCCTGGATTCTTAAGTACAGTTGGGAGAGAAGGAGGGGAAGAGAGGCAAGAAGGAAGGGGAGGACAAAGGGAGGAGAAGAGGAAAGAAGACGCAGAAGAGGGGAGGATTAGAGGAAAGACAGTGGATGTGGAGGGGAGGAAGAGGGATGGGAGAGAAAGAATCAAGGTGCAGAGTGTTTGGGGAGCAAATGATCCTTCCTATTGATAAGATGGCCCAAAGAAGCCAAGTGCTTTATAGTCTCACTGATGTCATACATCTTTGGACACCCACCCAATGACAAAAGACAGCTAAAGAATAGAGAAAACTAGAAGTATTGATTCCTATACTCTCCCACCTCTGGAGACAAATAGAGACCTATCCTAAAGAAATGTAAGAAGGGGAAATTTAGGGAAATAGTCTTTCTAAAAGTTAGTGACTGATGAATAGGTTGTGTAATCTTTTTTTTTTTTTTTCAGGGACTTTGAAATTGTGGAACTGAGACTCTGTTGCAGACAGTGGGGGGCGGGGGGGGGTCCCTGAACTTGGGAAGTCAGGCAGAATTGGTCCTGGCATGGTACAGT